>NC_071575.1:71510933-71817699 GCF_024509145.1 Vidua macroura
AAGGGATCCATACACAATTTGCTGGGTTTTGTTTGAATAGGTATCTTGGTTCCAGGGGCTCTTTGTTTTTGTGGCTCTTTTATTTTTTTGTTACAGATGTTGTGGCTCAGGGCCAAAGCTGACCTTCAAAAAAAAAAAAAAAAAAAATTAGGGAAATGTCAGCTTTAAAAAAAAAAAATTAGAAATTCTGAAGATTTTGAGAAAAAACAGTTTTTATTGCAAAGCCAGCACTTCTTATCAGAGCTAAGATGTAAAGATTTCAATATCCAGATGTGATTAGAAAGTAAGCCCAATGTTTTCTATGGTTCAAGCCTTTCTTGAGTGAGTGTTTTGTCCCTTATAATAGAAGCTCTTAACACTTCAAAGAGAAGTGGCCACAACCCTGCTGTAATACTTGGCCTTAAAACATGTTATAGATTTATAATCATTAAAATAAAAATGAAGAGAAGTCGAGTCGAGAAGTTTGAGTCGAGAAGGTCACGAATTAATTCAGAGGGCTGGAGCCAGGCTAGGAGAGCTGGGGGTGCAAGGATCCAGGGAGAGCTTCCAGCACATTCCAGGGGCTCCAGGAGAGCTGCAGAGGGACTGGGGACAAGGCCTGCAGGGACAGGACCCAGGGAATGGCTCCCACTGCCAGAGGGCAGGCATGGATGGGATCTTGGGAATTGGGAATTCCTGGCTGGGCTGGAATTGCCAGAGCAGCTGGGGCTGCCCCTGCATCCCTGGAATGTCCAAGACTGGACACTGGGGCTTGGAGCAGGCTGGGATGGTGCCCAGGGATGATCTTGAGGGTGTCCCCAAAGCCATTCCCTGTTCCTGTGAGCACTGGAGGTGCTGGAGAAGGAGTGGGAGCAGCTCCTGCCGTGTCCTGCCCTGGGGATCGCAGCTTCTGCTGGGCAGACTTGGAGCATGTGGTGGCTCCAAAGCTGCTGCAGGAAATGTGATGGAGCCTGTCTGTCAGAGCTACAAGTGCCTAACATATGGATTTGGGAAGTGTTATCTTCACGTTTTGGTGGGGTTACGTGGGGACTCGAGCTGCTCATTAAACGGCGGTGAACTCCAGCGGGATTTTTCTGTTCTCCAGCAGTAAAAAGTGTGATGGTGCTGCCTCATCACAAACTGTTCAGGACTTTGCAAAGGTGCTTTAATTATGATAATTGGGCATTAGGGAACCATAGGAGCAGGTACAGTGCAGCACATTCAGATGATGTTATAGCTATAGCAAATATAGGAGTAAAATCATGGCAAGTGATGAGGGTTGATATTTTAGCTTTCTGATATTTCCTGTCATTTGAAACCTGCCATATTAATGTAATAACTCAAAAAAGAATTCCTTTTATCCTGGTTGGGTGGGTAAGTCAGTTTTTATTGCCCTGAGACTCATACTTTTTTTCTGGGGGAAGAGCAGGTTGTTTCCCTCCCTGCCTGGGGTCTCACAGTGGGCTCTAATATTATGTTAGTCCAGTTTAATTACTGTGGAGTTATTAATGGTTTTGTCTTCCCTGTAGCCCTAAACAGGACACTTTTAAAGTGAGCAATGCTGATAGAGGGAAGGGAGTGAGGAGAAAAATCGTCAGGAATGTTCAGGCAGCAAACCTGAGCTGAAATGAGTCCCCTGAGCCCACAGAGAGGTGACCCCCGACCCATGTCACAAAACAGGAGATGAAACCACAGCGCCCTGCCCCGCTGCGAGCCCTGGGGAACGTTCCAGAAGCTGAGCAGAGCTGTTTCTGTGCTTCCCAGGCTGCTGCTGGAGCTGCTGGAGCTGCTCTTCGACAAGTTCAACGCCGTGGCCGCCGCGCACTCGGTGGTGCTGGGCCACCTGCAGCAGACAGTGGCCTCCCCCTGCAGCCAGTACGACGGGGAGATCAAGCTCTACGACATGGTGGACGTGTGGGTGAAGATCCAGGATGTCCTGCAGGTAAGAATCCTGTGAGTCTGCTGGTTCCAAGTTGGGCAACTCCCTGGGTGCCGGAGTCTTCCCCCAGATCGGGGTGACTCCGGGTGGTGGTAAAGTCTCTCCTCCAACCCGTGCCTTCAAAGAAAGACTCAGTAGTCTTCATTTGTCCTGTCTCAAGGCAGTTTATTGCACGTTATCTCAAGGCACACAGACTCCCTGGCATTGTCCCTGACTCCTTCTCCCTCTGCGTCTCGCTCCGTCTCCCTCCGTCTTCCTCTCCCTTCGTCTTCCCCTCGTCTTCTTCTCTGTCTCCGTCTCTGTCTCCCCCGCCCGAGGGGCTGGTGCCATCTTTTATATCACACATTACGTATTAGATGTTTATAGTTTTTCCCCAATGCCTACTACCTATGTTGAACAGTGGCTTTCTACTCTAAACCAATCTGTGAGTGCCAACACCACCAAGAACATGGGGAATAGGAAGGAGAAAGAAGGAGGACAGGGCACGCCCAAATCCCTCCATCTTAGAACCTCTGACCCCCATGTACAAACCTCAGACCCCCCTGTACAAGGCCTAAACCCCCCTGTACAGCACTCAAAAATCCTACCTTTCACTTTGTGACTACTTCTATTATAATATCTAAACTTTTGTGATTTCTTGTTCTTCCTGCAAGGTTGGTGAATTGTTCCATGGGTCAAACTCAAGACCACAGGGGTTTCTGGCTGCCTGCCAGGGTCTCAGAGGCTTCTGCCCTGGACCAGGAACATCCAAGAGTGTCTGAGGGACACCTTGGGTTCCGACACCTGGGGGCTCCTGGAGACCCTCCTGGAGCAGCTCTGTGTCAGGAAAAGGAGATGCGTTGGATTTTTTCCGTCTTCAGCTTCTGTTTGTTGTTATCTTATCAAAGCTTCAGCACGCTGTCTGCAGCAGACTCTGCGTGCAGGAAAACAGCACCAAAATGGCCAACAATCTCGTGTTGCAAGGCCTTTTGAGCCTAATCAAAAACTAAGCTACCCAATTAAGAAGTGACACCTAAATTATTTCCCTTTCTAACCCAATAACTGACCCCTAAAGACCCGCAATGCAGATTTTTCTACCCAATTACAAGACACCACCTAAACCCAAGAAGAAAGAGGAAGAAGAAAGAAGAAGGGAACTCAAGACAACATCCTGTACCCTCCATCTTGAACCCATCTATAACATACCAAAAATCCTAAAACCTAAATTTCTCACCCATGTGACACACTACATTACTCTCTACAATCTCTACAATCTATTTCACACTTTTGTGGTTTCTGGTTTACCTTGAGGCTTTGGAAGTTTTCTCCATGAATGAGGGTCAGAGTCAGTGCTCCCCTGGGGGTCAGGACACCCCAGAGCAGACAGAGAAATATTCCCAGTGCCCTGGGTTTCCACAGAATCCCTCAGGTGGGCACGTTTTCAGCTTGGAGCACAGATGTAACAACTGGAAAATAATACAAAAAAACCCCTAAAATACAAAAATAATACAAAACCCTTTTAGAACTGTGCCAGAGAATACCTGTTGTGCTCAACACTCAGCAGTGCTGGGATTTATCTTTGGCTTTTTTGGTAAGTGGCCACATTTACAACAGATTGTAGAACTCCAAAGAGCTTAAATATCAGCAAAAAAAAAAAAAAATCCCATGGATTTATCCTTATGGTGTTTGGAAAGGTTGATTCCTTTTGCCTACCAAGTGATTTATCAGCAGCTTTCAAAGTGACATTTTTGTTCTGTGTTACCATGTCATGCCTGTCTTATAAAGTGTCACAGCTCTAATGGCTTGTCTTCTGCTGTCATTATGGCTGGGTTTAGGCAGCTCAGACACTTGGCTGCCGGCGTGTTTGCAGCAAATTCTTATTTGATTCTTCCTCTTAACTGCAAGAGACTAAAGCTGTGCCTTGCTTAGGCTTTATTCAGGTGCTGTGCCTCTCACCCAGGTATCTGTGGCTCTCTCAAGCAGCAGAGCTCTCATCTGTCACACCTGTTCTCTGATTTTTGCTGTGTTGTATGTTTTGTGTTATGCTAAACACGTGTTTAGTATTTTTTTTAAATTTATTTATTTGGAGATCACCCTTCTACATAGTGCACAGATGTGGAACTTCACCTGCCATGTGATAGAGGAGGTCAAAGAAGTGAGCCTGACATTATTTACAGGAGGTGGAAGGATTTATGTTGGTCATTCCAGCTCTGGGCTGGTGATGGAAAATGCTCTCTGCCTCCTGCCCTAATTCACTTTTTCAGTTTTGGGCTGGTTTGTAGCTGTTGTTCTGCAGGATTGTTTTACTGTGCAGTGATGCAGGTTTTTTTTTGCCTTACCCAAATATTCCAATGACTTTAAATACTTGGACATGATAAATGTAAGGTGCTGGCCTTCAATCCCCTTCACTGACTCCTTACCCACATATTGGTCTTTCTAGAGGAATTACTATCAAAGAAATCTCCATTTCCCTAAGCCACAGACTTGCAGCTCCCTTCAATACCGTTCTTGCAAAAATTTGCTTGGAAATGTCCAGCCAGAGGTTCATGAGGGGTTTTCTGAACAACAGAAAATGTCACACACCTGAAGTGGGAATAAATAAGGGAAGAATAAAAGAGAAGAATGAAATTTAAGGATGTGTGGAATGGGTTTGGGATGGGGAATCTGCAGCCATCTTCCTTTGATCCATGAGGCCCAGAAAAACTTCGAGCTTTGAGTTCTGCAGATTTTGCTCCCCTTGGAGTAAGAACACTCCCAAGACTGTTCCTTCAGTGTAGCAGAACATCAAGGCTGGATATTCCCATCCTCTGTGGGGGTTTGGGATGGGTTCAGTCCTGGTGTGTGGTGAAATTTGGAGTGATTTCTATTGGCTGTTCCTGAAAGCATTGCTAGAACTCAAAGCCTGTGGAGGTGTGAGCACTGAGGAGTGAAAGTGCTTTCTGTGCTGGGCAGACAGTGTCTGACCAAGATCTCTGGAAAAAGTGTGCCAAGAAAAACAAAAACAACCCACTTGGAAAGGTTTCCTTGTTCTTGGGTGTCAGGGGGAGTCGGAAAAGCTTCCACAAGAGCTTTTACAATGCATAAAAGCAGCACTTTAAGATCCATGATCTCTTGCTGGTTTAAGGTAAGAGATGAGCACTGACTGGCATGAAAGGGAGGAAATGCTGCATTTCTTTGTTCAAAATCTTGTCGGTGTTTGTACCTTAGTTCCACTGGAGTGGCTTAAAATATTTTTACCTTAGAGTGTAAGAAAACCTTTGATTCCAAAGCCTAAATTATCTCTAGCCCGCTTTTCTCTGTAAGGATAAATTTTGGAGGGGGGATCTTAAGTTTGCAGCAGAGGGAGCAGAAAACTCAGTTTTAAAAGTGTTTAAAGCTGTTGGGAGGGGCTGAAAACTTGGAGGAAGCGGCTCAGGGAAGTGATGCCATCCCTTCAAGCCCCAGTGAGTGGAATTTAGTCAGCACAGCAGAGCAATCTCACACGAGTGCAGTTCCCAGGGATCACGTTCTGTCCGTGTGCATTGTGCATCTCTGCGTGTGAAATTCATTACAGCAGGGTTGTCTCTCCAGGTCTTCACACAAAATTAACAGGAGCTCGTGCTGGGCTGCAAGTTGGGGTTTGTGGGGGATGAGTTGTTTTCTGCAGCTCGTTTTTGGAGCTGGGTTTTTGAAAGCTCCCTAATAACTGCACCAGGCACTCTGGTGTAGGGTGAGGGGTGGCTCAGCGTTGAGCAGTGTTGAGGTACAAAACATGCAGATGCAAAATATTTTTGACCTTCTTTGAGAATGGAGGAATAACACAGAACACAGAGTGGCCTATTCCAGTTGGTAGGGGAGTGCTAGAAAACAAACAAAAGCAGTTTGTCAAAATATCAGAGCAGCCTTGTTCAGGAAAACGCTGTTAGAAATTATTTCCTTGTCTCACAGCCAGCGTAGCCCTTGGTCATTTTGTTCCATCAATGGGAGAAGGGGGGAAATTTGTTTAAATTTTAACTTAAAAGTTTGGCATTTTGTGTGGAGCTAATTGAGCTCTTCAGTGAAGGAGTGGGTGGAACATCCTCCTGAACAAGCTCATTAATGCAGGATCAGGGCCTTGGCTGGAGAGAACTGGGAGCCACGTGCTGATGTCAGTGCTTGTGTCAGGATAAATAGTGAGGGAATTCTGAGGTTTTCTGGGACAATTCCTGTGCTGGATCGTACAGGAATGTTGGAATGAGTCCCTCTGCTCTGGAGCCAGCCTGGGAGAGCCGGGATTGTTCCACTGGAGAGGAGAAGGCTTCAGGGAGAGCTTCCAGCACATTCCAGGCCCTAAAGGGGCTCCAGGAGAGCTGCAGAGGGACTGGGGACAAGGCCTGCAGGGACAGGACACAGGGAGTGGTGCAGGACCCTGCTGCAGGAGAAGCCACCAATGACTTGTCCTGCTGGTGACATGACCAGCTCAGGCTGGAGCTGTTTGCCTCCACGGAAGAGATCTTCTCTCCTTTCTTAGTGGTGAATTTGCAGTTGATGATTCTCAATTTTTTGGGCTCTATATTTTTCTCCCTCCCACAGAAGAGAGGGAGAATCACACGTATTTTCTCTGGGACACAAATCTTTAGCAGGCTCTCTGGTGGGCTGTCTGCTGAGACGACACTGACAACTAATATGTTCCTTTTTTGGGTTTTTTTCTGTCTAATGCTTTCCCGTGTTTTCCAAAATTGGTGTCTTTTAGCAGCCCAAACATTGCTGAAACCATAAGGAAACTGGGGAAGGAGGAACTGAAGCCTCCTCTCTGCCCACACACTCCTGTTGTGCTACTGCAGAGCTGGGGATAGCAGACACTGAGCCTTGAGAAACCTCTCTTAACGATGCTCCACCGTCCTCATATCCTTCCTTTTCCAAAGGAATGGCATTTGATGGGGGGAGCAGGGAAATGGGATCATTTTGTGCCTCACATCTGGGCCTGGTGCTGGGCAGTGGGAGTGATCTTGCAGAAAAGCTGCATTTAAATTGCATTTGCTGTGTCACACTTGGCCAGGAGTCCTGGGAGAGCACTTGGAGATGAATTTCAGGGCTCTGCTGCAAGAACCTGAGTCCCTGTCTGGTTTTTAAGGGAATTAATGGCATAAAATCCTGGTTCCCTGGGGAACCCAGTTGAGCAGGGGAATGTCTGAGCAGTTCAGCTGATGCCTTGTGCAGGCTGAGCTAGAGCAGAGGCTGGGCAGAGCTGAAGAATAGAGCAGGGATTTCTGAAAAGGATCTCCTGCATGGATCCACCTTGGGCAGCACCAGAGCCCAGCCAGGGCTGCAGCCAAGAGGAACCAAAATGGTCCCAAAATGCACGAGCGCTCCCGGGGGCTCTCACTGGGATCAGCTCTGCTCCATTTGCACCTTGCAGTTCATTGTCCCATTCCAGCTTTAGCCCAGGCACTCCCATCCTGCTTGTTTTTCTCTCTCCAGCCCACGCTGTTTGTGCTCCTGGGCCTGAGCTTTGGATCATTTGTCCTTGGTGCCCAGCTGGAGCAGGAATTGTTTTGTCTCCCTGCTCTGTGCACAGAGCTCGCCATCCCATAATGTGAAGCTCAGACCCACACACTAAAGCAGCTCAGAATCTGAAAAATACAAAAGCCAAACCTGAGGCATCACAGCAGCCTCAGTTACTCGGTGGGAAAGGTGTGGAGAGGTTTCATCCCCATCCCAGCCTCTGCCAGCTGTGCTGTCATCCCACTGCTTCCTTTTCCACAGCCCAGGATGTTCTCCTTGCTCTGGCAGGATTCTCCTGTCAGGAATCTCATTTGAGGGAGTTGATTTGGCCAGGGGTTTGCTGCTGGCTGCTTTTTCTCCTCCTTCAGGTCCCTGAACTGTGGCAGGGCTGGCACAGGAACAGGCGAGGGAGGGAAGGCACCGTGGAAAAGGGAAGGGAAAAGGTTCTTTCCTGGCAGGGGAAGGGTTTTTCTGGCAGCTGAAGCTGCTCCGTGGAGCTGCTCATGGAAAACCCAAGTGCTTTTTGCTGGGTGGCTCAGCACAGGTCTGAACCTTTGCATTTGAAAGCTGAATGAGCTCTTTGTGACACAGTTGGTACTCAGAAAGTCAAATCAGCTCTTTGCATGAGAGCTGTTAATGTGCCATAAATCTTGGCTGGAACGCCAGAGCAATATCTGAAACTGCTGCTGCCTTTGGGAAGTTCACCAGGTGATGTTTTGAACCTGAAGCAGTTCTTTTTCACAAAGTGGCTCCACAGATATTTAATGGCTTTGTGGTCATCCTCCAAATAATGGGCCTGACAATCTTTGTGGTTCTTTTAAAATGGTCTGAAGTGTGTGGAACTGCTGCCCTTGGACTCCTGACTGGTTTGTCTCATTAATGCTCATCTCCTTGAGAGAACGTTGGTCATAAAAGGAATTTGTCTGCAGCTTTAAAAAACAAATACAGCTTCACTCGGTCTCTAGCAGGAGAAAGTGAGGAGGGAGAATTCCACTCCTCAGAAAGCTGATATTTAAAAAATGGAATTTAAATAATTAGAGTAGGTCACTTGATACTTTTCCCTCCCCCCTGTTATTTGACATGAGCTCAGCATACGCAGGAATAAATCCAGCAGGGTGTTACAGTGTTTTCTGCAAATATGTGCTGCTAAGAACATGAGAATTTCTGGGGAAGTTTATGGTCCAGGAAGAGTTTCATCTTTCTGGATCTAAGAAGGGACGAGCTTATTTTGCAGGAAGGTATTTTTTTAAATTTTGGCCTAAACAAAAAGATTTGCAATGTCCTGCCCCCCCCCCCCCCCCACTAAAATGTTTTATAGATTTGCTCCAATTCACCTAAAAAATTCAAGTCTTTTTGCAATCACAAACAGCAAATAAATTGGTGCTTTTGTTAAGCTCTTAAGAAGATGCAATTGGAATTTGGGATGGTGGAAATGGCCTTGATAAATGTGAAAAAAACGTGTCAGGAAGCGCAGAGAGATTTCATGGAATCACTGGAAGGGCACAGGAGATGGCAGTGGCATCTGGCCTTTAAAAAAAAAAAATAATATGAAGTAGAAATGCCCCAGACAGATCTGTTTTCTCTCTGACTGGACAATCCTGGCTGAGCTGTGTTCAAAACTAACTGAATTATGTGGTAACAGGTACCTGGACGAGCTCCAGAGCTGAGCTGGCTGCAGACATTGGATTATTTTCTTTCCCAGGAATGGCCCTTGTTGACCTAGCTGTGCCATATTTTATTTTATATTCTGTTAGCAGGGTGACAGAGCAGAATTTTCCTCCCATACTCCTTCATTAAGAACATTTTGTTTGGACACATTTTATCCTGGAGCTGTGGATCCAATGCATTGCATAAACACCCAACATTTATGCTGAAGTTCACAGAAATCAAGCCCAGAATAAAAACTATTTGTTTGAACAAATAATTCAACAATGTGCAGCTCATTGCAGAGGAGGGCAATGGGCTTTGGGGAGATTTTAAAAAAATATTAACTCCTTTAATGAAATATTTGCAGTTTTATGAGCAAGGAAAAAAATCATCATCTTTGTTCCATGCTGTAGAGAGCATCAAGCTGCTCTGAACTTCACTTAAGGTGGATTTTCCTTTTAATTGGTTATCACATTGAGTTACATTCTAGTTTTAAAGGGGTTTTGAAGTTTATGCCTAAATATTCATGTAACTCAAGCCATGTGAGTTAAAAGCAACTTCAACTCTGCTGAAGGTGCCGAAAAAGGTGCCCAAATTCTTGGAGAGAGAAATAATTTCAAAAAGCTGTTTGGTGGAGTTGTGAAAGTCAAAGTCAGCTCTGCTGGGTGTTAGGCTGAGAGGAAAAGGTTGGGAATGCAGGATAGGGAATGACACATTCCCTACTTTGATATTTGGCAGTTGGCACAAAACCTGTGCCTTGTGAACCCTGGGCCATCATTAAATTCTTTTTAATTGATACAGCTTGAGAACACTGAATTTTTTCCAGATTTTTTTTTTTCCCAGTGATGCCACTTGGAAGCTTTTCTTTCTCAAGTTGGAAGATTCTCTGATAAGGACTAAAAGGGGGCGTGGAGTGACCGTCACACCTGATGTGACTCTGTGATTCCAACAGCAATGTGAGTTTTGGAAAGAAAGGATGCAGAATTCCCAGCCTGTACATGGCAGGCTATATCTTCTTGGAGCTGATAAATGTTGATGTGGGAAAAAATGGAAATTCTGCTGCAGATTTGTGCTGTATCTTTTATTTTAACCATTTTTGAACAGTTTTGTCAGCTCTGATGTGGATTTTTTTCCCCCCTCTGTTTCCTGTCAGTGTCTGCTGCACTTCATCCCTGCTGTCAGCTGGAATTAGGAGGTGCTACAAGGAGTTCATCAGCATTTGTGGACATGTTTTATAGGACTATAAACCTCTCTTTTGATGTGCTGAGCTCATACTCTGTCCCTGTGTGAGTGCCTTTGTTCTGATGCCTTGTGAAGGCTGAGCTGGAGCAGAGGCTGGGCTAAAGAATAAAGCAGGGCTTTATTAAAAGGATCTCCTCCATGGATCCACCTTGGGATCTAGAATTAAATTAGCTTCAAGATCCCTTCCAACCCAAACCATCGTGTGATTCTAGCACAGGAAAGACCCTTATCTATCAAAATACAGAATATGAGTACAAAAACAGCAGCAGGATTTACCAACATGTTCATTGAAATCAAACAGCTGGAGAGGATTCACTGTGTCCATTCTAGCAATCATGGAAACCCATTTCCACCTGGGAAAAGGGGGGACAGGAGGGAATAAAGTAATTAAATGTGGCCTGGCCACAGTGATTTTACTCTCAGGGTGTAATTAAATGCCCTGGAAAGCTCTTTGGGGTCTTCATTTACTGGCAGAACTTTGGGGAACTTCATTTACGGGGTGTGCCCTGGGTGAAGCTGGGAGCTGCAATCTGATTTAAAAACATAATTAATGTTAATAAACATAATATGTTAATCCATATTTTCCAGTCAGAAAAGCTGCGCTCCCTCTGCTTTGCATTGGCTTGGGAAAAAACCCAAAATATTAAAGAGCAGCACCAGGAGAAAAAATCCCTTTGTGCTCCACTCTGTGGGCCCAGTGCTTTTATTGAGTGGAGCTTTGCCCTTTATTTTTAGTGTTCCAGAGCCCTGGAATGTCACTGATCACATCTTGCCACGGTTCCTGTGGGTGAAATGTTATTTTCCAGTGGATAATGTGGGGGTGGTGCCCACTATTCCCAGTGCAGCATTGACTGAGGGGCCCTGGAAAGTGCTATAAAAATAATTCTCAAGCTGTTAACTCAGACCTTGCTTTTCTGCAGTTTCTGGTGAACCACCCTATGAATTTCTGTGATGGATGAGGTTTTCTGAAAGAGCCAAAGGCATTTAGGTTCTAACTCCCTTGGCAATCTAGTGGGAATTGGACAACTAATTACTTTGGATTCTTTGGAAAATCCCAGATCTAATTTTGTATTATAATAACATGATTTCAAAGGAAGGTAAACCTCCAAGAAAAATAACATTTGGTGTAATTTTTTTACTTTTTTTTTTAATAGACACTAGAGCTGGTTTTATTTCTGGCCAGTTCTCCTGTGTTGAAGCTCCTTTGGAAAAGGCTTGGAGCTGGAGGTTGGATGGATGGGCTGGATGCTGCTTTTTCCAAGGCCCTGTGCAACACCTGAGATGAAAACTCCTGTCTGATGCACTCCAATTGCACAGAGGTTAATTGTGCCATTAATTTTCTCTCCTGGGCTTTAACAGTTGGAATTTGCTGCCCATGACAAGGAGAATAATCCAAATTAGTTACACCTCCCAGCAGGTCAGTAAATAAATAAATCAGAGCTGTCCCTTAAGTGTAATATCCAGAATCTGTCTGTTTTTACTGACAAAGGACACTGGAACAACATCAGGTTTATCTGGGACACAGTAAAGGGATGATCTCACTTTATTGCAGTGATCTGATGCTCATTCCCTCGCTGTTTAATCAGTGTCACATGGCTGGTGCCCTCCTAGAAAAACTGCATTTTCCAGCCCCTTTTCCTGCCAGAGTGATCAATGATGGTGCCTCTGAATTGTTCCTCTCGTGATGATTTGCTTTAATTCACGAGGGTGACTTTCTCTCAGAGCCCATCGTGGTCCTAAGGTGGAAAAATGAAGATGTTCCCAGAGATTTCTGTGGATGTGAGAGCTGTGGTGGAGAATGTTCCCAAAACTTAGTGATCTCTCAGGAAAAGTGCTGCTGATTCCTTCCTGTTACATAAAAATAATTTTAAAAATAAACATTAAAAAAAAAAAAAGTTCATCAATCAATATAAACCTAACTATAATAATAACTTTAAACTTAAACTTAAAAAAAAAATTACAACAACCTTCCTTCTACCTCAAACTACTTCAGAAACAACCTTAATTAAATCAACTAAGTTATTAACTAAATAAACAATCTCATACCATTTCTCTCACATTAAACAATTTACTAACTAATATTCAAAATAAAAAATGTACAACTCTAGAAAACGAAATAATTAATTTTCTTTTTTTTTAATACACAAACATAAATACAAAAACTTCAATAAAATCTACTATATAAACCTTTCCAAGCATTCAATATCTATACATAAAAACATACAACAATTACAAACAAATAGAACCAAACTCAAAATCAGATCCTGCCTTGCAAGGGGGATTGCAGCTCTCCCACAGGACACTTTTCTTTTTAGTGGGACCAATTTTGGAGTGTGGATTTGTCAGGGTTCATCTCTGCCAAGCCCACACTGATTTTTCAGTGTCCTGCCTGCCTTGCAGCTCTTCAGTGCTCACCAGGACTGCTTGGACACGTAGAAAATAGAGATTTGAAAGTATTTCTGAGAAAATCTGGCAGCTTTTGCTTTCATACTCAGAGGAATAGCAGAAAAAAAAAAAAAAAAAACCAAGGATTCCAGAGGATGGCACATTTGTGAAAATTACTGTGAAAATAATTATTCCCAGTGCATGGGGAGGTTTTGGTTCTGCTTTTGGTGTGGGGACAGGCCAAAACCTTGCAAGGCATCACACTGCAAGCAAAATTTGAGCATCCTGGTCCAGCTTTTTAGTGGGGAGTGGGATTGAAGGGGAGAGAATTCCATCCCTGCCTCCGTGTGTGGTTCAGGACTGGGCTGTCACACCAGCAACTCGTTAATGCTTTGCCTGGAGCAGAACTGTGACTCTCTTTCTGTTCATTATTAATTTGTCATTTTCAAATCTTACTCTTTTGGAGCTGTTTGGAAGGATGAGAGGGGGGTTGGAACTCTTTAAGGTCCCTTCCCAGCCCATTCAGTGATTTTCTGATCTTTGTGCAACAGGCACCTGAGTGCATCTGGGTTTATGCAGATCAGAGGATGTGATTTGCAGGAATTTGTACAGTCAGCCTTCCCTTAATGGCAACCTGTGTGATTCCTTGAATTCTCTGAGGTTGCAGGTTGTTTAAAGCAGGTTAGAATTTGATCCTGGTATTCCCAAATCCCGCTTTCCTTAGCAATGATTTTTTCAGCATAATGTTCTTTGGTTTAATACTCTTCAGAGACTGAGTTTGAGCGATGTTCTTTGTTACTTGTACCTCATATCTGCTGTTTTGCCTCTGCTCCCTGTGCCTTATCTCTTAGCTGTGTTTTCTGAGAGCCAGCCAGATGTGAATCTGAATTTCTGCACTGAATTTTCAGCCTGCAATGTGTTCTGTGCTCCAGCAGCAGCAGCAGAACGATTTTGGGTGCTCACAGTCCACCCCTAAACACGCTTTGACATTGGCTGCAAAGTCACTTGGATGAAAATCCCAACATCAAACAGGGACTGAAGGGATTCTGCAGATGCAGGGGAGACTGAGGTTTTATCAGATTTACCCTCGAGGTCACCAAAATGTGCTCTGCCTTTCCAGGAGTCTTTATTGCCACGCTGGGTGGGTCACTCCTCGTGTGCTGCTCAGCCCCCTGGGAGGTGCCAGCCTTGGCATTTTCTGGGAGTGCTTTTTCAAGGCCAGGAGTTCAAATTGAAGGTTTGCTTAAACATTCTTCTCTTTTACATTTCGTTTTGCTGTGAGCTATAAAATTACCCATTTCCTAAAAGATCAAGTTGAGGGTTTGCAGATTAATTGATGGTCTAAAAACAGCCTCCTGTGATATTTCCTCATGGCCTGTGTAGGATTATTGTGTGATCTGGCAGGGAATTGTTCTTTTGGATGCATAATTTTGTGCTGTATTCATGATCCTCGGGGCTTTTGGCTTTATTTTGAAAGGTGCTGTAGAAGGAATGTGAATCCCTTTGACATTTCCAAGCTACAGCCCCCTCAAAATTGTAACTCAGTGTCTGCTGAAGGAGTAGATGCTGGAAAACAGGAGCAGCACTGTTAGCAAATACATCCAGGGCAGGGCAATACAGTTAAATTTAGGGGGAATTCAGCAATTTGGATTTGTTTTTTTTTCTGTTTGAGGAACAGACAGGGGGCTCTTCCACACCCCCACCTTCCCTGTCATCCAGTGTCCATGAATTCCTGGAAAAGTCTTTATCTTTCCAAAAGTCCTTCTCTTTCCCCTGTAGTCCTGGCTGAGATATTGGAAAGGCAAAACTTCCTGAGGGTACGGAGAGTATTTAAAATGTCTTTGTGAGCAGAGAACTGAAACTTTTGGAGTTTTCTGGGTGTCTGTTTGAAAAGGCTCTGCATGATATTGAAAGAGCTACCCAGTAAAAATGTGCTTGCAGGGGTTGTTGGTCCTTTTAAGCTTCACAGTGCCATTTTTGGGGTTTTGGGGGATGTTTTGCTAATGTGGCATTAAGGAATGGGGAAAAAAGCGATGGCTTTTCCATTATAAAGGAAAAATTGATCTTTTTCGGGCTGTAATTGATTTGTATTTGCGGGGTTTTTTGCCTTGCTAAATAGTCTGGTTGTGTCATAATAACCCCAAGCCCCAGCACCTCGGGAAGATCCTGATGATGCTGGCATTTCTGCACCTGCTTAATTTGGGTTTGCAAGGGAGGCCAGCGAGGCTGCCTGGGAGACTTCACTTCAGCGATGTGCTGGCGTGGCAGAACAGAGCCCAGTGCACTTTAATGAATCTGAAATCATTTCCACCACGTATTTGCTGAACCTCAGCTTATTTTTGCAATCCTGTAAATGGCTCATTAATTGCTGAGAGCCTGACCATCCCTTTGGACCAAAGAAGTTGGGGCCAAATTAGAGTTTCTCTTAAGCAGAGCTGACTTGTTCCTTTAGAGTGGCCCTGGGTGGTTCTGTTTCTTTTAAAGGAGACTTTGGGTTGAAAACATTAATTTTTAGCTTTATCTGCCTCATTTTGTATCTGAATTTTTACAGAATCATAGAATGGGTGATACTGGCACACACTGGTAAGTTTTGAGCCTTCTCTGCTCCAGGCTACCCCTTGTGCTGGACGCTCCAGGTGTGGCCTCTGCACTCACCCAAATTCCTGCTGGCTTCTCCCTCAGCTTCTGAACCATCCCATCCTTGGATTGATGCCTTGAGAAGGCTGAGCTAGAACAGAGGCTGGACTAAAGAATAAAGCAGGGATTTATTAAAGGATCTCCTCCATGGATCCACCTTGGGCAGCACCAGAGCCCAGCCAGGGCTGCACCCAAGAGGAACCAAAATGGTCCCAAAATGCACGAGCGCTCCCGGGGGCTCTCACTGGGATCAGCTCTGCTCCATTTGCACCTTGCAGTTCATTGTCCCATTCCAGCTTTAGCCCAGGCACTCCCATCCTGCTTGTTTTTCTCTCTCCAGCCCACGCTGTTTGTGCTCCTGGGCCTGAGCTTTGGATCATTTGTCCTTGGTGCCCAGCTGGAGCAGGAATTGTTTTGTCTCCCTGCTCTGTGCAGAGAGCTCGCCATCCCATAATGTGAAGCTCAGACCCACACACTAAAGCAGCTCAGAATCTGAAAAATACAAAAGCTAAAACCTGAGGCATCAGATTAGGATCACTTTTTCTGGGATAATCTGTTCATATTTTAGTGATTTCCCTCCCCGTGATACTGTGTTTCACTGGAGGGTGAGGTTGTGCTCTGTAAATACTCACGTAAATTGTAAATACAACTTGTACAACTTGATGCTGCTTCTTTCCTGCACAGATTGTAAACATCTTGGATTTAAATCTTGTTTTCTTTTGGATCTCAGGTGCTGTAATATCCTCTCAGATCCTTGTTCTCCTGTGATCTGGTTGATGGAATAGGCTGGGTTATTTCGGAGTGGATGCTCAGGAGCTGTTCTGTTGCCTGCCTAGTGTGTTTTCCTCATTCCCCAAATTCCCATCTTCTCTGAATTTCCTGCTCTGCTCCTTCCTTTCTGCTGCATTATTGTCTGCAATACTTCCTATTGATTGTGTGTGTTGGGGATGATTTCCTCTGCTGAACACAGTTGTGCAGAATTGGAAGTCATTTGTTCTGAGAAGGGTTTTGGCTTCCTGAGATCTAGAAGACTGTTTAAAATCTCTTCTGTGGCCTGATTTGAAAAGGTTTGATACTCTTGTTAGGGAATTAACATTTTATTAAGACCACTTGGTGCATTCCTGTCTCTTTGGCTGCCTTTGTTTTCAGCCAGCAGGAAAAGCTGTTTCATTTAAGTTTAAAAAAACCTTACGTTATTAATTAAATTTCATATTCCATTTTGGGGTTCTCCAACCTGTTTACTGAGAGCAAAATACAGCAAAAAAAAATCAATTTAGTCACTGTCAGATCAGTCTTGTGGAGACTTGAGGGAAAAAGAGCATTCTGAGCTGGAGAGAGATTTATTTCCAATATTGCCCTGCAAGTTGTGAATTGTTGAGAGAGGTGAATAATCCACGTGCCATAATCTGTCAGAATTCTTGCAAAATGTTCTACTTCTAGGACTGAGCCAAGAGTTTAGAAATCACCTGTTCCTATCTGATGTTTGAGCTGGGTTTTCCTGAATTTGCAGGGGTTTTCAGGGAGGTTTGATCTATGGGATGGGAGCTCTGGCCCTGATCCAGGGGAGCAATTAATGGGATGGGCTGATGGAGGGACCCTGCCCAGGCTGGAAGTGGTGCCTGAGGGCTCTGCTGGCTCCTGGCCAGGCTGCCCAGCACCCTGCAGGATAAAGGCAATAATTTTTATAATAAATACTATATTTTATTTAATTCTGTATTTTATATAATTTGAATTTTATCTAATTTGAATTTTATAGAACCCCTAAAATTTTAGAGATTTTAAGGTGTGGGAGCAGGGCCAGGAGTTGGATTGGATGATCCTGGTGGGTCCCTTCCCACTCAGGATATTCCGTGATTATTTTAAATATTTTATAATAAATAAGCACAAGTCCAGCCTTCTCCATAAGGTGGTGGCAGCTCATTTTCATATCTTTACTGGGAAATAGCCCAGCCTGAATCTCCCAAGGTTCAGAGTGTGTTTTATGGAATATCAAGTGTGTTTTATTGAGTATCTCTGGCACTTCTGGACCAGGAGGATAAGGAAATAAAGTTGTCATTTGTATTCTGCTGTTTGTCAACCTGCAAAACAGGAGGATCTGGGGATAACAGTTCATTATTTACTTAACAAAATCTGTCACGTTGGGGATTAAAAATGTCATTTCTCCAGAAGTGGAGGGGTTGGATGTACTGCAGGAGCCAGGCACCTGTGTCAGAGCTGTTGTGTTTCCACGTGGGAATGGATAACAACATTTTCTCCTGTGCTTTCAGCCCTGCCCTGCGCTGAAAATGGGGAACTGACATTTTTTTTTAAAGACAGGGCATCTAATTGCTCCAAGAACTGGAGTGTTCTGTATCCCTGCATTATCCTCATCAAAAAGCTGCCCTTGAAACCCCATTCCTAACCTGCTGAACAGATTCACAAAAAATCCCAAACCTAAATAGACGAGGTTGATTTACAGCTCCAATTAAATCACAGAATCATCCAGATCATCTTGTCCAACCCTCAACCTGTCGTCAGAGGAAGAACAACGTGGGAAAAGTAGAAAAGTTTTGGTTGTGTTGGGATTTTTTTCTTTCTCTGGTTCTCCAAACTCATGAGCTTCCCCAAAAAAGAGAAGAGTTTTGAGCCCAGAGGTTGCTCGGCTCCCGTGACATTCATGTTTCAGGCACTTCTGAAATCTTCAGTTTAAAACCTTTACCTGGGTTGAGAGAATTGGATTCAAGTGGAACTTTTTTTGCAGAGAAGTTGCTGCAGAGTGTAGGGAGCAATTAGAGAAGGCAGGAGACACCTTCTTGCTAATAAAATCCAAGACAGCTCAGTGACCCAACAGCTTCAGGGCACAGAGTAAAGGAGATTTTTTTTACTGATTATTTTTTTAGAGAGAGCAAGTGGTGGTTTTTTTGTTTTGTTTCTTTTAAGAGAGCCAAAATGAATAATAGGCCCTTTCTGCAACTATAACTATAAAGGTAGTAGGACAGTGACAAAGAAAACACTTTCTGCAGTTTCATCTTTACAAATGGAAATGTCTAAAATCTGTGATGGCTCTTCAGTCAGAGGCAGATGAAGGGGTATTATGTGGCTGCATCTTGTTGTCATGATAATTCAAGAGGGACCATTTTCTTATCCATCTGAAAGCTGGGTGGTGATAGATGTCAAATATTTGTCCTGGGTGGTAAAGTAAATATTTGCCATCTACCTGTCCCCATCAGTGAGCAAATCGCTTGCAAACAACACCATATTGCAAGGAGGAGGAGGAGGAAACAAATGGCATAAAAATTAAAAGTGAAGCCACTGAATGAAAAGGAGACACTAAATAAACCTTAAAAGTTAAATAAAAACGAGGTGGATGGATTCCCTTGTGATGGAGAAAGCCAAATGATAGAGTGCATTATGCAAAGGTGGTGAGATGACAAATGTCAGTGGGAATCTGTAAAGCTGCTTGCAGACGAGGCACGGAAGACAGACTTGTTGTAGGAGGTGGGGGAACATGCCTTTATTTAAAGAATTCCTCTGTCTAGGGAGAGAAAAATTCAGAGTAAGAGGGGGCCACGTCCAGGGACAAAACCCCTGTGCTGTAGGAACTGGAAGGTGTAGGCAGGAATTCTGTCTGGAGTGGGAATGGAGTGGAATTTCTCCTTTTATTTAATGGAAGGAAGCTGTGCCAGGAGGCTTAGGTTGGATTTTAGGAAATTTTCTTTCCTCAGAGGATGCTGGGCACTGCCCAGGCTCCCCAGGGAATGGGCACATTCCCAAGGCTGTTCCAGGAGCGTTTGGAAAACGGGGCAGGATTTTAGGGTGCTTGGACTGGATGGTCCTGGTGGGTCCCTTCCCACTCAGGATATTCTGTGATTAAACACCCAGAAGAGCAGGCTGAGTATCAAATAATAAAATTAACAGAAAAGGAGGTAAAGCAAAACCCCAAATTCCAAAGTCCTAAACAGGCAAAGAAAGCGAAATTCCTCGTCTGCTGCTTCTCAGTTGTCCAGTCTTGAAATGATCTTGCTTTGGAGAGAAAGGAAAACACCAAACAGACAAACACTGCAGCTGCCGAGGCTGGAGCTGTGTTTATTTGGCACAAATAACTTAAAATGTAGAAATCGAGCCCCAGGAGAGCTGATGATCTGAGATATTTTTGAGAGGAGGCTGCAGGAGGGAAGCGAAGATGACTGTTGTGGGTTTTGTGGAGCAAATCTATTTGATGGATCTTTAGACCCCTAAAAACAAGACACCTGCAGAAGGCATCGTGGGTTTGTTGAATTGAACAAGATTTTGTGTTTAAAAAAAAAAAAAAAACCCATTCAACGTTATGGGAAAGAGAAATGATTTCTTTGAAACCAGTCTGGAGTTGTGAGAGTGTAGATGAGGAAACAACCCAGAAACTCTTCCCTTCTGATAATAAAAACACCCAGGCAGAGCTGGAGGCTTTAGAAAGAACTTAAAAATGAATTTAAGCTCCAAGGCACGATGTCAGAAGACTTTTTTAGGAAGGAGGAGTCTGAAGTCACTGAGGAGCCAGGAGAAATCAGCAGCCTCTCCTGAAAGCCTCCAGCTGAGGATTGGAGAACTAGCAGAAATGTCTTATTTACATCTACAAAAGAGCCTGCAAATTATTTATGTAGTGGAAAAATTGGCTCTTGTGAGGTTTATTTATTTATTTAATCACTCAGAGCACTTGAAATGGATGAGGAACTTTGCAGTGGGGTTATTTCGTTGGTTGCTGGGTTTTTGTTGTTTTGTTTTTAATTGACAAAAAAAAAAAAAATAAAACTGGCCAGGAGATGTAGACTAGGAATTGATGGAAAATTATCATAGTGAAAGGAAGGAAGGTTAATTCTGCTTTGGTGATGATCCTTGTGGTGCTGAGCAGGGCTTCAAAAAGGGCTGTGCAGGTTGACAGCAAATTTTGATGCCTGCCACAAAATCTTCTGTGTTATTTGGGACAGGAAGGGACTGATGGATCTGTGAGATGTTTACATAAGTGTGTTGAGGGGAGAAAATGAAATTATTTGTGGAGATTCCATGGTTCTAAAAGAGGCAAAGGCAGGAAAGTGTCATTTTTAGGAGGCTCAGTGGCAGCTGCTGTGAATGTGCAAAGTCTGATCTACTTGTGGGAGATGGTGGGGAGTGTAAAGGATGGAAAGCCAAGGAAATTTTATATTATTTTATAGAAAGGAATGCTGGCAGCCTGACTGGTGTCTGCCAGGAATTGTCTGGGCTCACCCTGAAGGATATTGCAGGACAGGAAGGGATTAGGATTGGGGCAAGGGGTGTTTGGAGCACATTCACCTTTGTCTTGATTTGAAAATGCAGGTGTCTGCTAAGGAAGGCAGGAGCCTCCCTTGAAACTGAAAATGTAAACCCCCTCCCTCTGAATTGTTAGAATTCTGAAATTAAGGGGCTCTCAGGCAAAGATATGGGAATAGGAATAACAGTTCTTAACTAGGGAAATTAAAAATATGAATGCAATAGTACAAAAAAGAAAACAACCCACTGCCAGAGTCAGAACAGAGCTGGCAGCCTGTGGGTCAGGGAGGTGGCAGCAGTGCCATTCCATGGGGGCTCAGCCCTCCTGCAGTGCCAGCTGTGCTTCTGCTGGAGCAGGATCCTGGACAAGGCTGGAGTTTTCCTCTGGAGCTCCAGGGCTGCTGGAGATGGGCCTGGGCTCCCTCTGGGAATGCAGTGGGGCAGAAAGCTGCTCCTCTGGGAATGCAGTGGGCAAAGGCTGCTGTGCTGTTGCAGGAGTCAGATTGGATCCAGGTAGGAATGCTTGGCTCCTGCCCTGGGCACAGCATCTCCCCATGGGATGCTGGAATTTTCTCAGCCATGCAGGGACACTCAGTGGCCATGGACAGAAGAGATCTCCTGGAGGGAGGATTGGCTGTGGGAGAGAGAAAGAAAAAACTGCCCCATGGACAGCAGAGAACTGCCCCACCTCTGACAGATGGGAAATAGAACACACACTTACCTTACAACCCAGGACATCCTTCTGCCCTGGGAAGAAAGGCTGGAAAGTTTGGGTTGGATTCCCTGAGGAAGAGAACAGATGAGGAGGAATGATAAAATAACGTGTGGGAAAGGAAAGTGACAATTCCTGCTTCTTCCTGCTCCCAATACACATAATTTCAGAATAATTTGGTTTGGAGGGGACCTTAAAGCCCATCCAGTTCCCACCCAAGCCATGGGCAGGGACACCTTCCACCATCCCAGGGTGCTCCAACCTGGCTTTGGACACTTCCAGGGATGGGACAGGGGCCATCAGCAGGGCTGTGGGGCAGGGAAAGGATTTTGGGACTGCAGTTGAGTGGAGGAGCTGCTGCCTGAATCAAACTCCCTGTGCCAATATCCGTGTTCATGGAACCATGGGATTAAGGCTGGAAAAGAACTTGGAGATCACCAAGTCCAGCCGTCACCACCACCATGGTCACCACTAAAATATGCCCTGATATGCCACACCCACACGTTTTTTTGGACACTTCCAGGGATGCTGACTCCACAATTTCTTCATCATTTACTGTCTCTGCATTGGTTTAAAATTTACAACTAGAAACGGACCGAAGGAGGCACGTGGGGAGATGTTCAGGCATTAAATATGTTCCAAAAAAAATCTGTGTTTCTCAAGTTATGGGCAGATTTACAGGTGAAGTGGATGAAACTCCTTGCCTGCTCTGCCTGACAAATGTCAGATTTAAGGAGATAAATCAAATCCATGGGGTTTAGATCTTCTCTGTGGGTTTTGTCTCCTCTTGCAGAGAATTTTATTACGGGCTGTCACCTTCCTCTCCCTCTTTGTAGTACCACAATTGAGGTCAGGTCTGAGGGAATCAAAATAAGCTGAAAAGTTGGACCAATCTGAAGAAAACATGAAACCCAGTTATTATTATAGCACTATTTTATATTAAAAATATCGAATATAAATATTTATTATTTTATATATTATTATATATTTATTAATTTGCATATATTTATAACTATATAAATATATTTATATTTATAAATATTTATTTTTTTATAAATAAATACTTGTAAACATATAAGTGTATATATGATTATATAAAGTGTATTTACCACTATGTGGTCCTTTCCAACTCAGAATATTCTGGGATTATTGTATTATCTGAAGAAAATAATACATGAAATACTATTAAATACTATGAAATCCAGTAGTGCAATGGTGGCCACGTTGTGCCAGGAGAGGTTTAGGTTGGGTATCAGGGAAAATTCCCTCATGGAAAGGATTTTAAAGTCCTGGCACAGCTGCCCAGGGCAGTGGTGGAGTCCCCATCCCTGGAAGTGTCCAAAATCAATTTGAGGATGGGGTTTAATGTTGAGCATGGAGATGGTTGGATTTGGTGATCTGGGAGATCTTTTCCAGCCTAAATGGGGAAAAAAACCTAAGGTGGAGGGAGGCCTTTGGCTTTGAGTCTATCAAGAGAGTTGGAAAGGGGAGTGTAATTGTGTTTTCCAGGATGTGATCCTGTAGGAAGTGCTGAGTTACAGCCTGGCCAGGAGACTGGAACATTCCCTGTTTTCCTGTCTGTCCCAGTGGAGAGTGTGTGTAAGCAGGGAGTGGCTTTGGGATGTTTATTGTGGTTCTGTATCCCCCCTGAAGAACTTCCCAAGTATCTCTCAGACAAGGGCAACATTCCTGGGAAGTGTTGGGGATGGACTGGGTGATCTCCTGAGGTCTCTTCCAATTCTTTGTGATTCCTGGAAAATCTCTGGGATTACAGCCCCGCCACCCACAGGGATGGGGTGAAACACCAGAGAGCCAATCCACCAGCCCAGGGCTGTCAGAGCTGTGGAACTTTTCCTGGGGGATTCAGCTCCAAAGGCTGCCCTGCAGGTTGGGATTGGGAGGAACGTGGCAATTAGATGTGGAATTAACGGGAGGGGGAAGGGACGTGTTGCATTTAACTTCACACTCGTGATTTAAGTGCCAGAATTAAAATCATCAGCTCCCTGTGTGGTCTCCTTATTTGTAAGAACTCAAGTGACATTAAAATTGGATTAAAATGAGCTTTTGGTTGAAGGGTCGATATTAAAATCAAGGGAAGCTGAAGGAGGAGGGGAGGGGGTGGCTTCCCTGCAAACTCCCTGTTGGCAGAGGGGAATTGTGTGTTTTTATATGGATCTGCACCCATCCTCCTCCTCTTAAAAGCTTTATCCTCACTGCAGCCATGCCCCAGCATCCTGCTTGCCTTGATTTATCAATTATTTACACTTGGGCTGTAATGCATTTAAACTTTTGGAAAATAAAGGTGGATATTAGTGCTGCATTTCTGACTGATAGGATGGGGGGAGCTGCAGCAGACTAATGGAAGGGAATAAAGGGAGCACTTGGGAGCTGCTGGCTCATCCTTGACAGTGATTTGTGTGTCTGCAGGATTTCCAAGTGCTCTGAGTGTTTGAAATGTGCCTGTTGCCTTTCCTTTGTCTGGCTGCAACCTGTGGGCCTGGATTTTTTTTTTTTTTTCCCCTTGGATCCTTCTCTTTTCCTTGGATCCTTCTCTTCTCAATGCCATTTTTATTTGAATCTTGGAGATATTAATGAATGTGCTCTGGATCTCTTGGATTCCTGGGCCTGGAACTTTGTTCCACCCTGTGTGGTGTCTCCTAAGCCTCTTCCTTTTATCCCTTGTAAATAAAAGTGACAAATCTCCCTGTCCTGTTGTCCAGCTGAGTACTGGAACTTCTTCCATCCTTCTCTTCTCTCTCAACCTCCATGAACTGTTGCTGTGGGGATTTTTAACTGTTTTTTTTTTTTTTTTTTTTTTTTAAAATTTATTTTATTTGAAATAGTTCTGTTTGCTGGAAGCTGCTCCTGCTGGGAGGGGGAGGGAGAACTCCTAACTAACAGCTTTTTTTAATCCATGGGAAGGGATTGGTGTCACACACCAATAAATAGGTGACTCTCCTCGCTGCCAACATTATTAGATTGCAGGAGACAGTAAATTCACAGACTCCCTCGTGAGTCACAAATGTCTTAAAAAACCTCACAAGTAATTATCTGAAATGGAGACAAGTTAATGTAGGTTTGTCTCTTCTAATTCTGGTTCATGGTTAGCAGCCATGTAGTAATTAGCTTTTTTTGCTGAAGTTATATTTATATATATTAAATGTACCGTGACACAACTGGACATGTAAACTGATGTACTGACAGTCCTCTTGACTTTTTTTTTGTTTTGTTTTGTTTTTGTTTTTTTTTTTGTTTGCAAGGGATGCAAGAAGGGGTTGTTTGAGTAATTGTGGTCGCTTGAAGTGATGGGTGATGCCTGTGCAGCATCCTGAGTAAATAAATGCATTTTTAACCTCTGAAGTTTCAGAGCAGGAGGGGAGTTGGTGCAGGAGGAGTGGTTGAATCTCAAAGGATGGAATTTGCCGTGGTAGTGGCAGCTTTTCTCCTGAGCAAGCAGCACTTCAGTGCTTGGAAAACTGGCAGCGTGCGGGAATGGATGCTCAGCCATCTGCTTTATCCTGGCTCCACCCTGTGGCATTCCCCTGCCAGTGGCACACACATTCCAAGGAATTCTGCATCTCCCTGGACCTGGGGCTTGGTGCTGGTGCAGGATTTGGTGCTTTGTAAGGGCTGAGGTGTTAAACACATGCGCTGTGTTTTCCTGCTCCTGTCCCAGGCAGGGGCAGTTTTGTTTGGAATTATCCATTCCTGTCTTTGTTGTTCGGTGCCATTTTAGAAGAAAATGAATATTCAGGCATATTGGAGCCTGAATTCAAATATCCAGCCTTCTGGCCCACATTAGTTGCTGACATGATGCATTTTACCTCTTTTCCTTCAGTTTTCAAACCAAACTAGTCCCCGCCTCTCTCGTGCAATCGCAGTGGAAGCAAAGATGACCATCATTGAAAATTGCCTGTGTGGAATTCCAGCAGGAAGGGCCAGGCTCTGCGATTCCTACTGGGGACAATCTGGATGAATTCACACCTCAAACAGTGGCAGAGGTGTTCTGCAGTAAAAGGCAGGATGGAGATGTCGGGCTGCTGCTCAGGAGAGGCTCTTTCTGAGCTCCAGCACCAATACATTGCTTAAATCCTATAAGAACACAAAGTGGAGGGGGTTTTGTGTGAGGCTTTTAGCTGTAAAGTGGATTCCTGTTGCTGCTGCATTGACACTTCCTTCTGGCAGTCTGAGGAGCTGTTTTTACTGGAAGGAACAATGACGTGTGGTTGGGTTGGGTGTTGGAAGCCACGGAGTGATTCCAGCAGCACTTACACTCTTCTGGGCAAACAGAAGTGAGGGCTGCAGGTCTGGCTGCAAAAATTTTATCTAAAATGATTTGAACACTTGCCAAATGCAGTGTGTTCTCGCAGGGCAAGGAGTGTTCTCAGGGCTGGGGAGTGCTTAGGAATTAGAGTGGAGAATTCAGGGCTTTCCAGCTGGAGGCTCAGGTGAGGCAGCCCCAGCTGCTCTGGCAATTCCAGCCCAGCCAGGAATTCCCAATTCCCAAGATCCCATCCATCGCTGCCCTCTGGCAGTGGGAGCCATTCCCTGTGTCCTGTCCCTGCAGGCCTTGTCCCCAGTCCCTCTGCAGCTCTCCTGGAGCCCCTTTAGGGCCTGGAATGTGCTGGAAGCTCTCCCTGGATCCTTCTCCTCTCCAGGTGAACATTCCCAGCTCTCCCAGCCTGACATTGGATCCATCTCCTCTCCAATTCATTCATGGACCCAGGGGCTTCACTTGGAATCTCAGGAAACCATGAAGGGTCTCCCTTCCCTTTTCCTCTCTTTTCTATCCCCATTTTCCATAAAAATCCCTCAGGATGGATCCTGAGTGTCCCAAATTCCAGAATCCTGGACCAGTTTGGGTGGGAAGGGACCTCAAAGCTCATTCCAGGGACACCTCCCTTATCCCAGGCTGCTCCAATCCTTCCTGGGACATTCCAGGGATGCAAGGGCAGCCCCAGCTGCTCTGGCAATTCCAGCCCAGCCAGGAATTCCCAATTCCCAAGATCCCATCCAGTCCTGCCCTCTGGCAGTGGGAGCCATTCCCTGTGTCCTGTCCCTGCAGGCCTTGTCCCCAGTCCCTCTGCAGCTCTCCTGGAGCCCCTTTAGGGCCTGGAATGTGCTGGAAGCTCTCCCTGGATCTTTCTCCCCAGGTGAGCACCCCCAGCTCTGCCTTTTCCTTCTCAGTTCCACTTGCATTCTGATAATCAATTGGGATTTTTTACCTGCCAATAACAGAGGAGGAAAGATAATCTTTACCTGGGAATTGAAAGCCTCTTGCTTCTCCCTGCCCATTCCTCATCCCTCTGTAGGAATTAATTTCATTGTTCCTACTCCATCCCTTTAAAGGAGTCAGAAGTGTCTTGAAGGTCACATTCCTCCTTGAAACTAATGATGGTGTTTTTCCTAATCCCATTACAAGCCCCCTGGTATCATTAGATGGAGCTGGTACTGTTGAGCTTCATTTGATAAGCTGATGAAAGGGGGAGGAAAAGGCTCCCTGATGCAGAAAAGCATTCAGGGATCTGCTGGAATGGAACATGTTCACAAACATTATAATCTGCTTAACAGTGGCATTTTGGTGCTGCACCTTTAGAGAGCAGCATAAAAGGCAGAAGAGAGCAATCCTGATGGATGTTTAAAAGCTGGAATGCCTCATGCACAGCAGCTGTAAACAGCTGGACATTTTTATTGGGTTTTTTTTTTCCCCCAAGCCTGAAAATGGGAATCTTGTCTATGCTGTGAGCTCCCCCCTCTGGCTTCACAGCATTTGGAATAATGTCAAAGACCCCGAAGCCTGACAGAAACAGGTATTTCTGCAACGAGCTCAGGGGCACTTTCCTTGTTAAAATGTGATTTGAAACCTCCAAAACCAGACTGCTGCCAGCACTGCTGCAACTCCCACCCGTTTGGGAAGGGGATGAATACAAAGCCATGGGTATTGTAGGTTTGACAAAGAGGTTCTGTAGTTCTGCTCTCATTTCAAAGACGCCAGTGGCCTTAAAGCTGGGCTTGAAATGGTGGCTGCTGGGTTGGTGTCAAAGGGGAACGTGCCCTTTCATCAACCTCTTGGTGGCACTGGGCTCTTTCGTACAGAAACCTCCATTTCTGCCCTGGAATTTCGCTGTTCTTTTGTAGGAGCTCTTCATGCCACTAATTTTCGGGGCCGTGTCTCTCTTTTAGGTGCTTTGCCTCCGGGCCACGGTTGTAAGTTCAGATGTGGTTGGATCTTAGAGGGTTTGGTCAATTAGGAAATGCCAGTGTGGGTTTAAAAGGGGTCAGGAAAGCATCTGGGGTTGGTTAAAGGGGGATGGTGGGTGCCAGGGTCTTAAATCTGAAAAGGGTGAGATCTGAAAGTCAATCCTGACAAGCAAGAGTTGAAATAGGAACCTACAAAATGTAGGATTTTTTAAATGCAGCATCACAGCCCTTCCTGTGACACCTATTTAAAAACCTTTTATAGATAATGAGGCAACAACCCCGAGTCTAACTATAGCAGATTTCCTTTTTTTACTCCACTTTTCCTCCTTCACAGGTTTGTAAATCCCTCTTTGGGTGATGTCTTCTGTTGCAGCAGCAGATTACCAAGAGGTGGGTGGAAGTTTCCTGGGGTGGAAGTTTCCCTGCTCATCCTCCTTTTTTCAAGTCACTCTGATGATGTTTCTAATTGCTCTGGAGGAAGATGAAGCAACTGGTGGCTCTGTAGTTCTCTTGCTCACTTTAATTAACTTTCATTGTCCTTACAGCATTTCTTTTTCACTGTTTTCTCTCTATTTACACTCGTTTCTCACTATTTGCTCCTCCAAGGCAAAAGTCTGCTCCTGAAATCCCTTGCTCAGCCTCTGAGCTAATCCCAGGTGCAGCTGCTCTTCCCTCAGATTGGGATTTGAACAAAATACTTATTTTACAATATTTTTGCCATAAAGGATCCTTGGTGGATCCCACAGCTGTGCTGGCTGCTGGACAGCCCTGCAGGGAAGGGCAGGATGCACACACTGATAACAAAATCCACGTGTCCCTGCCAGTGAGTTGAAATCAGAGACTGAAATCCTCCTGGTTTATGAGAATAAGTCTTAACTCAGATTTAAAGCAGGGCTTGGACTCCTGTCTGAGCGCCACATTCAGTTTTTAGATTGGTTCTAGCACGTCTGGAGGTTATAAATGTGCAAATCCAGTAAATTATCAGCATGAGGGAGGGAGCCCAGGGCTTGAACTGGTCCCTGGGAGCATCGTGGGTGGCTCGGGGCTGGAGCTGAGGAGCAGCAAGCTGCACTCTGGCTGCTCTCAGGAGTGTCTGGCACCACAGCCCGCTGCAGACACACTAAATTTCCTCCTGCTGGAGAAGTTTGTGTACTTTTGACTGGTGCTAATTGATGGGCTGTGCCCTGGAGGGGCATAAATCTCTGCAAGTCAGATTTATGAGGACCCTTATGTTTGTTTGGCAGCGTGAGGCTTGTTCCAGGGATAAATGGAGCGAGCAGGGAGAGCTGACACGCTGAAAAATGGGAGATCCTATTTCTCCCTTGGAATCCTGCACTTTCAGAGCCATAAAACCTGAATTCCTGGCGTTTGGGACCAGCAGCTCAGAGCTGGGGAGCTGAGGACTGGGAGATGTGCAGGTGTTTCCTGAGGGAAGCATCCCCAGGTATTTCTGTTCCCGTGTGCTGGAGGGATATCACATGTTTTTGTCAAGTGCCTGATTAAGTTTGACATTTGAAAATAGAACTTCACGCCGAAATAAGTACTGTACTTGTGAGTATTTAATTAAGATGTTTAGTTCCTGTCAAGGTTGGTAGTTTCTCTTTCCTGTTAAGGGCAATACATCTTCAGCTGCTGAAATTTCAGAAACCTGTACTTAACCTTTACTCGTCATTCCATTTACATAGAAATCTGATTAACAACTTTTAAAGTTCAGAAGCTGTGACTAAATGCAATTAAAGCCCTTGTGGAGTCTGTTATTAAGAGCTGGCATTTAATGAAGACTGAGGCCACACTACTGTTACCATCCACACTGGAGCAGGATGTCTTCAGCAATTAGCTGAAGGCATGGAATGCACAAAGTGTGCTGTATTACCCAGCACTGAACATGCTTGGTATTTAAGAAACATGCTTTTTTTTTTTTTTTTTTTTTTTTTTTTTTTTTTTTGTTAAATTTTTGCCCCTCTTTTTGCTGGATTTTCTGTGGCAGTTTGAGCTGCAGAAGCTCAGCTCAGGTGGGTTCAGCACAGCCCTGGTTTGGCTGTGCATTAGAATTCTTCCCTGAAAGGTGGATGGCACTAAACACAGGTGGAGGAAGCCTCTTTCTTTGTGATTTAAAAATGTTTAGCTTTACTTCACTTATGAGTATAAATTTCTAGCTGTATTCTCCCCCACCTCCAAACTGAGCAGAGCCACTGGAGCTTGGCTAAATTATCATTGCAGAGCAGAAATCTGTACTCAATTACTTGCTCAACTCTTCCACTCCTCCTTGACCTTTTTGTGTGCTGCATGAACTAAAGGAAGTCCAGTCAAACTGAGAGGGGGATTTAATCCTTCAGGGAAATGCTTTATTTTGTGCCATCTACAAAGCAGGTGGTAATTGCACCTTTCTGATCAAGTTCCTTGTTTTGGAGCACTTTAGTCTGAATTTGGCTCATAACTGAACCAGATTTATTTCACCAAGTTATCACTCATATCAGAAGGACCATGTGCTAAAGAGATACGTGGACTAGAATTGTAGAATCATGGAATGGTTTGGGTTGGAAAGGACTTCAAAAATCATCATTCCAACCCCCTGCCATGGGCAGGGACACCTTCCACTACCCCAGGCTGCTCCAAGCCCCATCCAGCCTGGCCTTGGACAGTTCCAGGGATCCTGGGGCAGCCACAGCTTCTTCTGGGAATTCTATTCCAGCCCATTCCCAACCTCCCAGCCAGGAATTTCTTCCTAATATCCCATCTAAATCTCCCCTCCTTGTGTGTAAATGTATGTGCAGACATAATGTGCAAAAACACACACACACACAAAGCTATTTTTATTTGCTCATCAAAAGCATAGGAATTACAAGCTACCACCCTGAAGCTAACTGGGCTCACTTGTCAAAAATTCCAAAAGGATTTCATTTTCTTTATTTGTTTTGTGTTTTGTTTGGGTGCCAAGAGCCTGATACCACAATGAGGAAGTGGCCTTGTTACTCAGATCGTTTCTGCCACTGTAATCTGTGTTTGCAGAACAGCTGAGGTGCCTGGAGAAAAATAAACGCTGTCCATTTGTTTTATGACCCAGTTAGTCAAATTGACTATTGGTAGCTTAAATAAATTTGTCACCAGTGTTTGTTTTTCTTTTATTAAAATATATAAATAAACCAGCAGAAATATAGGGGGAAAATGACAGCTCAGATCTTGTTCCCATTTATTTTAGAGACCAGGTTGGATGGGGCTGGGAGCAGCCTGGGACAGTGGGAGGTGTTCCTGTTCATGGCAGGGAAGTGGAATGGGATGAGCTTTAAGATCCCACCCAAAACCATTCCACGATTCAACAGAGCACATTTGGCTTCAGACTGCAGCATGAAAATGAAATCCCTTCTGATTTTCCAGCAATATTAACTCACGGGCCAGGCTGAAAATCCTGGCAGCACTTGGCCTCTAAAAACAGCCTCAAGATTCCCTCTCTCCCTGCACTGAGAGATTCCTGCTGCTCCCCCAGTGCCACCAGCCCCAGCTGCCCACTTGTTCTGCTCTCATCGTCCTCACGCAGGATTTTCATCCATCTCACATTTCAGTCTTACAAGTTCTGCTCTGGCCCTGCACTTCTGAAAAACCACAGCAAGACAGAACCTGAAAATCCACTTGAAAGGCAAGAAAAAAACTCAGATATTAAAAATATCCACTTGAAAGCCACCCAAAACCACCTCCATTTAAATCCTGAGACTGGGTACTTGTTACTGAGCCAGGGTCCCTTTTTATGGCAGCTCCTGTGGCAGTTTGGGTGAAAGTTGTGCTTTTCAAGTAATTTTGAGGTTTGTTCCTTCCCATCCTCCCTCTCTGGAGGGAGATGAATGTTCCCAAGTGTGCAGTAATTCCCAATTAGCATTGATAATGAGGGGAGCACTGATAGCATTATCTGCAGAGTTTGGGAGGGATTTTTTTTACTCCTTCCCAAAAATAAAAAAAAGGAATTCGTCTTGTACAGGAGTAGAATTGTGAGGTGCCTTTAAAGAATTAATTCTGGAAGGGATTTTATTATTATGTTTCAGTTAAATGGATTGGAGGAGCAACAAGGAGATTAGATAAAGCAGGTTGAGCTGCTTTACAGGTGTTCACAGCCCCTAAAAATTTTAAGTTTTATTCCTTCAGACTTCCCTTATTGCTTCCCCTTTGGTGTGTTTGCCAGGTGTGTGCTCAGCCCATGTTCTCCATGGGATAAAACTGACACAGGAAGCTCAGAGCTCTTAGAATTCAATTAACTGTTCCTTTTTTTTTTTTTTTTTTTTATTGAAATGCCACAATTCCTGCAGCATTTTAATTATCAAGACTTTTGATACAGCAAATTACTGGTAATTAGCTACAGACTGCTGCCTCACTGAGCTTTTCTTGCCTGGTGCTGGCACTTTGTGAAGAGTTCTCCTGTCTGCAGATCTTGTACAGGTGTCTGCTCAGGAAGGCAGGAGCCTCCCCTGAAATGGAAAATGCAAACCCACTCCCTCTGAATTGTTATAATTCTGAAATTAAGGGGCTCTCAGGCAAAGGTATGGAAAGAGGAATAACAGTTCTTTATTAGGAAAATTAAAAACCCACTGCCAAAATCAGAAAAGGACCTGACACCCTGTGGGTCAGGGTGGTGACTGAAGACACCATTTAATGGGACTTTTAATATTAAATTTCCAGGCTCCTCTTGTGCACCTTCCATCTCTTTTCCCTGATTTCTTGGTTTGTCATGCCAGGGTTTGATTTGGTATTACAGATGTATTGTAAACACAGGTGAACCCAGGGGAAGAAATGCTGATGTCTGACTCCAGGTCAGAAGCTGAATGATTTCTTTATTATAACTATGCTGTAATCCATTAATATACTATTTAAAGGAGATGCTAAAACTACAAACCTACTTGTTCTAACTCCCATATCTAACTCACAACTCTGACCCTCTCTGAGAGTCCAGCCACAGGTGGGTTGGATTGGCCACCAGGCTCAAACAATCCTCACCAGAATCCAATCAAGCAATCAGCCCAGGTAAACAATTCTCCAAACACATTCCACATGGGAAAAACAAGGAGCAGAAATAGAAATTGTTCTCTCTTTCTTTCTCCCTGTGCTCCTCTATGAAAAATCCTGAAAGAAAGAAGAATGTCCCTGTGACACAGCTGTGAGACCAAAACTCTGCTTTTTACAGCCATTTCCAGTGAAGTGATTAATACCCATTACCTTTAGTATCCCCAAATTTTCCAGACTCAACTTCAACACAATAATCCTGTAGATCAAGACTTCCTTTACTTTCTGTAGAAGTAGAAATTTTCCTCTGCTGACATTGAAATCCTTTGATTGATTATATTATTGAAAATAGGAATAAAAAGCACTAACAGGACATATGATTTTCTGTGTTCACTGTATTATTTGCCATTTTTCTCCCCAAACATTATAATTTATAAACCTTCTCCAGTATTTTTCCATAGGAATGTGAGCCAGGAAAAGTTCAGGTCATTCAATCCAGAAAGGGTTTGAAACAATATTTAAATAATTTAAATTTAATTAACATCTAAAGCCACATTTAAAGAATCATGGAATGGTTTGGGTTGCAAGGAACCTTAAAGATCATCCAGCTCCAACCTCAACACCTCCCAGTGTCCCAGGCTGCTCCAGCCCCAGTGTCCAGCCTGGCCTTGGACATTCCAGGGATGCAGGGGCAGCCCCAGCTGCTCTGGGAAAAGCCCTTTTCATGTGCTATCATTGATTCACCTTCTAATTACTGCTGATTTAAAAATGAAGATGGGTGGAATTGAGACTGAAAATGAGAAGGTTTCCATCCCACAAAAGAAAAGGAGGCTGGAATAATCTGGTGTTTCTCCTGGAATACAGAGGACAAAATAGGAATTAAGATTTCTGGGAGCTTGTAAAATCCAGTGTCAGTGATTTTCTCATTTCTAGTTGAACATTGTCCTGCACCTGCCTGGATTTCTTTGTTGACTTGGGGTGTTTTGGCTTTTGTCACATCCTTGGTGGACATAAATCTTCATCTCTTTCTGTTTATTTAAAGCTAAATTTGTCACCATCATAAGAATACTTTAACCAGGACCTTTTCATCTTGTGGAAATCCCTGTTGCTGGACATGAATTCTATTATTCCCCCTTAATTCTTTTTTAATAGAACCTTCTATCATCTGTTCTGTGATATTGCCCATGATCAATACGAGGTGGAGAGGCCAGTAATTACCTGGGCTTCTCATTCACCCTTGAAAAATTCGTGGTGTGTTGGTTTTCCTTGGATTTTCTGGACCCCCCCAAGTACAGGAAGGATGATGAAAATCAGGGTTTATGGTGTGGAGTTTGAAACTGGTTTGGTGATGGAGCAGAGTGTCCACACTGCAGCTTCCATCTGAATCCAGGGGATGTGAGGGTGTGAAATACCAATTAAAGCTTTTAATGTATAGAATAGGATTTATTCAGAGCTCAGCCCTCCTATCTAAAACTTCACAAAAGGTACAAAAAACCTGAATGAATTTATCTGTCACCCTGGCCAGGGGTGTTTTACTGCCCTTGCTTTGTTCAGGTCAATCCTGGGCATGATAAGGTATAAAAACCTATCCAGCTTGTCCTGGGCTCAGCCAAGGAAGGAAGATGTGTGTTGGATTAGGCCCTTTTCTGATTCAGAGATGGGGTAACTGAGAGGTGTTTTAAATAATTGTGTTCCATTTTCAGTCTCATGTGAAGGGTGAGATGTTATAATTCACACCATCACAATCAGGAAAAAGAATGTGGCATTGTAACTACCTTATGTCTATAAAGTAAATTAATAATTACTGTTACTTATTACTATTACCAATTATTTATTAATTACAGCACATTGTAAGTGTTTCTTGGTCTGTCAGCTTTAGCCACACCATGCTGTCGATGCCTTAAAGCCAATGCTCTAAAATCACCCCTCGTGGGTCCTACTGCAATGCATCTTTCACAGTTCTATTTCTCCAAAGTCTCCAGTCTGATTTGCAAGGCCACCCTTTGAAACTTGTTTCCAGTTCCATTTCTCTCTCAGCAATGTCTGTCCCATTCCAGGGCATTTCTAAGCCAGCATTTCTCATCTCAAGGTTTGCATACAGCTGCACACTGTGTGAGCTTTCTGTCAGGCTTTGAGAATTCTCTACCAATCCATTTCCCACAATTGTGGCTGTGGAGTGTCCCAGGAGCAGATTTGTCCTTGTGGCAGTGTTGCAGTTCAGAAGGACAGAGCAGAGCCAGTGTCACCAGCTCCACATGACAGACAGGCCACACACACTGCCCTGACCTTTGGGAATTTCAGAATTTAATTACACCTCCAAATCCATAAAAATTGCTTTTTTAATAAACCACTTTCTATTAATTTTCATTCCCAAAGAGCAGTTAGATGCAGAGTGCTTTCTTCTGTATTTATGGACAGCTTTATTTCTTTGAGGGATGTAAACACAGCCCACTGATGGCAGGACTCAGCCATGGAGCACAAACTCCAAATCCTTGTTTCAGATGAGTGGGATGCTGCAAACTTCACAGTCCCTCATAAATCTTGCTGTGCAGCCACGTGATTAATGTCTAACGAGGTTTTTGATTGATGCCTCAGCAATTCCTAAGCAGGTGCTGTGGGATCAAATCAAGAAATCCCTTACTTGGCTGCTTCAGGAAAGTTCCTCTGGCTTACACAGGCTGGAAGGGCCTGGTTTTGGGTGGCTTTCAAGTGGATATTTTTAATATCTGAGTTGTTTCTTGCCTTTCAAGTGGATTTTCAGGTTCTGTCTTGCTGTGGTTTTTCAGAAGTGCAGGGCCAGAGCAGAACTTGTAAGACTGAAATGTGAGATGGATGAAAATCCTCCGTGAGGACAATGAGAGCAGAGCAAGTGGGCAGCTGGGGCTGGTGGCACTGGGGGAGCAGCAGGAATCTCTCAGTGCAGGGAGAGAGGGAATCTTGAGGCTGTTTTTGGAGGCCAAGTGCTGCCAGGATTTTCAGCCTGGCCCGTGAGTTAATATTGCTGGAAAATCAGAAGGGATTTCATTTTCATGCTTCAGTTTGAAGCCAAATGTGCTGTGTTGAATCGTGGAATGGTTTTGGGTGGGAAGGGATCATCCAATGCCACCCCTGCCATGGCAGGGACACCTCCCACTGTCCCCATGTCCAGCCTTTCCTTGGACATTCCAGGGATGCAGGGGCAGCCCCAGCTGTTCTGGCAATTCCAGCCCAGCCAGGAATTCCTAATTCCCAAGATCCCATCCATCCCTGCCCTCTGGCAGTGGGAGCCATTCCCTGTGTCCTGTCCCTGCAGGCCTTGTCCCCAGTCCCTCTGCAGCTCTCCTGGAGCCCCTTTAGGGCCTGGAATGTGCTGGAAGCTCTCCCTGGATCCTTCTCCTCTCTCTCCAGGTGAGCACCCCCAGCTCTCCCAGCCTGGCTCCAAGAGCCTGACATTGGCTCCATCTAATCTCCAATTCATTCATGGACCCAGGGGCTTCACTTGGAATCTCAGGAAACCATGAAGGGTCTCCCTTCCCTTTTCCTCTCTTTTCTATCCCCATTTTCCATAAAAATCCCTCTGGGATGGATTCTGAGCCTCCTTGATCCCAGAATCCCGGAATGGTTTGGGTGGGAAGGGACCTCAAATCCCATCCCATTCCAATCCCACCATCCCAGGCTGCTCCAGCCTTTCCTTGGACATTCCAGGGATGCAGGGGCAGCCCCAGCTGCTCTGGCAATTCCAGCCCAGCCAGGAATTCCCAATTCCCAAGATCCCATCCATCCCTGCCCTCTGGCAGTGGGAGCCATTCCCTGTGTCCTGTCCCTGCAGGCCTTGTCCCCAGTCCCTCTGCAGCTCTCCTGGAGCCCCTTTAGTCCTGCCAGGGGCTCTGAGGTTCCCTGAATCCTCTCTGGAGATCTCTCCTGTCCCTTTGGCTGTGTCCTGCCACATTTCCAGTTAATTACTTCATCCCAGAGAATTTGTGGAACTGTTGAATTCAGGGCACTGGAGCAGAAAGAGCTTTGATCTGCCTGGCCCAGTTTCTGCTACACTTGAATTTTTTTAACTGGAAAATGAACTCCCAATTCCTGTCTCCCTGCTTTCATCTTCTCAGAGGTATCCACATCCCTGGAATGTCCAAGGCCAGGTTGGACAGGGCACCCTGGGATGGTGGAAGGGTCCCTGCCCATGGCAGGCGTGGCACTGGAGGGGCTTTAAGATCCCTCCCAATCCAAACCATTCTGGAATCTGATGAATTTGGAGGATAATTATCAAAATCAGCTTTTACAGGTTCTGACTTTTTCATAGCCTTGTATCCAGCCATCCTTCCCTGCCTGTCTAGTAAATAGTTGGAGTAAATTAACAATAAATTAACATTTTTCTCTATTTTTTTTTCCAAATTTTTGGCATTTTCTGAATATCTTAGTGCAAACTCATCTCACAATTCTCTGTTTCACCTGTTACCCACAGGGATAATTCATTCTGCTCCCAATCCAAACCTCTCTTGGCTTATTGTAATCCTAGATTTCACACTTAATATTCCCTCTTCCTTGATATCAAGTGACACCAGAATCGTGGAATCCATCATAAGTAGGTTTCATCCATAATGGAAGAACAAATTGCTTAATTTTTTTTCTTTTTTTTTTTTTCCCAACTTGATTAAGTTTGAGGGTTTAATTAGATTTTTGTGGCGATTTTCGGGTTGTTAATTTAAGTGGAGAAGATGAAATGCAAATAGGTGAATACAAACGGGTTTGCTAAATTAGTGTCAAAAATTAGCACAGTGATTATTTTTACCAATAAACACAAATTTTCAAAGCCTGTGCTCAGGTAAAGTTTTAATTGAGATGGTTTAGGAATCAGATTTTCTGTGTGTTTGTATTATTTTTTTTTTTTTTCCAAGCCATCCCAAATTGTTTCTAATTAGGGGCACGATTCCATTTGCCTGGATGTTTATTCCTGTGTAATTTGTTTCAACTTAAGGCAGCACAGGAGTGATGAATTCTTTTCATTACCTCCAACTCTCTTTGATGGGCTTTGACTGGCTAATTATTCACATGGAACACATTCCCAACAGCCTCTGAGTAGGTAAAAATTCCTGAAAATAAACAGACTTTTGAAATACACCGACAAAAGTTCATTTTTCAGGGCTTTCGTTTCATCTTCAGACACAAGGACATCAAAATGGAATCACTTGGAGTCTGGTTTTACTTCTGCACCCTAAATAATAACAAATATTGGGCTGCAAAGGTTTCACAAGGGGGACTTTTTGTGTCACAAAGGGAGCCCCCAGCTCCTCACTGAGGGATTTGGGGTTGGAAAAATCAATCCTAAACTCCACTGGCAGCTGTGGGAATTCATAATTTCAATGATGAAAGAAGCATGTTTGGGTTGGGAGCTAGTAAAGGACATTTTTTTGCAGCTTTCCAGGGTATTTTCCATCACATGGAAAATCACACACATGGATGTTTCCTATTTCTCCATACAATTATGTTGGAAGTATTTAAGCACATAAATCCATTCATAAACCAAGGTATTTTAACTGCACTGCTCACTATTGCAACCCTCTGTTTTTCAGAGCATTAATTATATTTATAGTCAGTGTATAAAGCTCACCCACCCTCTCCCCATGGCTGCCATGGATGGAATCACTTTTGGGAACTTTTTGCAGGTTCCTTTTGGGACTTGGAGCAGATTGAGTTGGTCAAAAACCCCATCCCTGGAAGTGTCCAAGGCCAGGCTGGACAGGACTTGGAGCAGCCTGGTCTGCTGGTCATAGCAAGGGGTGGGACTGGGTCATCTTGAAGATCTTCCCAACCCAAACCATTCTCAGGAATATAAAATAAATTTTTACCAAATTAGAGCCGGTCCTTGGGATATAATTTTTTTAAAAATAAAGCCGCGTTTCTGCGTTTTTGTGAATTTTGGTTGTTTTCCCACACAGAACCTGAAAATCCCAGGCATTCCAGGGATATGCTGATGCTGTTTCAGCCCAGCTGCTGAGCTCTGTCCTGTAGGTACAGAGTTTGTGGTAATTGGGAGTGGGGCTGCCCCATCCCTAATGGGCACAGCTGTGAGCAGCAGGTGAGCAGCACTGACAGCAGTGAGCCATGGAGTGCCCAGGAGTGCTGAGCCACCACGCAGGGAACAGAGGGCACACAGTGCATTGCACAAACATGAGGGGATAAAGGGTTGGGCTAAAGGATGAGAAGAGCAGATGCTTGCAGTTTCTGAAGTGACATGATGTTATTCTGTGTGGGTTGAGGCTTTGTGATATTGTGTGGTGACACTCTGGGTATGGTGGCTGTCTCCACTGTGACATGTGCTGTGACAGGATGGAGGGATGGAAGGAGGGATGGATGGGGCAGGCACACAGTTTGTGGTAACTGGGAGCTGTACAGTAATGGGCACAGCTGTGAGCAGCAGGTGAGCAGCAGTGAGCCACAGAGTGCCCAGGAGTGCTGAGCCACCACACAGGGAACAGAGGGCACACAGTGCATTGCACAAACATGAGGGGATAAAGGGTTGGGCTAAAGGACGAGAAGGGCAGATGCTTGCAGCTTCTGAAGTGCTGTGGTGTTACTCTGTAGGGTTGAAGCCCTGTGACATTGTATGGTGACACTCTGTGTGTTGTGGCTGTCTCAGCTGTGACGTGTGCTGTGACACTACTGCAGTACAGGATTTGAAAAATATAAAAGCTAAAATTCCAAGGCATCACCAGAACGTGCTTCAACCTCATCATGGAATGGTTGGGTGGGAAGGTGTAGGTTCAGAGTTTGTGGTAATTGGGAGTGGGGCTGTGGCCCAGCCTCATCCCCAATGGGCTACAGCTGTGAGAAGCAGGTGACCAATATTAAAGATAATGAGCCATGGAGTGCCCAGGTGTGCTGACCAAAGGGGACAGAGGGCACACAGTGCATTGCATGAACATGAGGGATATAAAAGGTTGGACTAAAGGCCGAGAAGGGCAGATGTTTGCAGCTTCTGAAGTGACATGATGTTACCCTGTGTGGCTAAATGCTGAAAGCCTTCTGAAATTGCATGATGACACTCTGGGGATGGTGGCCTGCTGGACTGCAGCATGTGCTGAGCTCTCTCCCTCCCCTCAGATGCTGCTGACCGAGTACCTGGACATGAAGAACACGCGCACGGCCTCGGAGCCCTCGGCCCAGCTCAGCTACGCCAGCTCCGGCCGCGAATTCGCCGCCTTCTTTGCCAAGAAGAAGCCCCAGAGACCCAAGAACCCTCTCTTTAAGTAAGTGCAGGGGTTTTTAAAGCTGTGCCTGAGCTGCCTTTGGTCCCTCGAGTGCTGCTGGTAATTGCAGTTTCACAGTGTGAGAGGTGTGGAAGTTCTGGCATGGGGATTTAATGCCCGGAGCTGAAGATCTGTTACGGATTCAGTGCTGGGTTTTAGAGCTGAGCTCTTCCCAGGGCTCGTTCCAGGACTGGGAATCCCATTACAGGAGCTGCTGCAGAGCATGGAGTGATCCATTCTGCCTCTCTTTGTCCATGGTAAATTCAGGAGCTGTTAGAGGGAGCGATAAAGGGCACTGGACAAAGGGAATTAAGATAACTGTGTAATTACTGCATAGACTAAGCACTTAATCCTGTCACTAACTCCTTTAATTCAGCAGTCAGGCCGCAAAGAATTAAGTGGTTGGGAGGAGAGTGTAAGGGAGAGGAGGATGAGAGAGGCTGGGTGGCCAGGGGAAGGATTTGGGAGAGCAAATTGGTGCAGCAGTAAGGAGTGAGGAGTTGCTGAGCAGTGCTGGTGGGAGAGGAGTCACATCTGGATTTGGGGGAGCTGTGCTGGAATTTTCTTCTCTTCCACCATCTGCCTGTGCTGGCCATTCTCTTGGGCCTCTTGAGGATTATGGAGAGGACCTAAAAGTGCTGTTTTATGCTCCCAGTAGATGTCCTCTTATAGCACCTGAGATCCCAGTTAGAAATCCAAGTCTTTGCTCTCCCAGGATGAGCTCTCCTGCAACCTCCTGTTAATAGAGGTGAAGTGTTGCCTCCTTCCCCTGTCAACCCATGATTGTCACCCCTCACCCTTTTATTTTAACCCCCACCATGGCTGTTTTGATCTGAGAATTCCACTTGGAATTTACCCTGACCTGCAGATGGCTATTGGAGCAAAATAGGGCCGCTCATCCCACGTCTGTCCCCGAGTGTACAAGGACCCAAGTTTGGGGTTGGAGGACTGAGTTTGGGATTACAGTTGGAGGAATGAGGATGCTGTGGCTCACCTGGAGCAGGCTGAGGCTGGGCAGAGTTTGTCAGCAGAGAGGAGGTGGCTGTAATTGTTTAGAGGTGGGTGAATCACCTCGTGGGAGCAGCATCTCTCACCACTCCTGGCGCTGTCACCGAGCGGTGCCGTCCCCGCAGTGACAGCATTGGGATCTCTCATTTGGTTATCTGTCAGCTGTCACCCTATCTATGGAAATCTCCCTCGAAATGGGATTTCTCAGCCCACTGAGGTTTGTACGTGTTTGATGGAGTGTTATTCTTGTCTCCCCTCCCATCTTCGGTGCTTCCTGTGCCAGGCTCCTTTCCCTGCCTTTCCATTAGCTCTGTCCAAATCTCGCCTCTTGTCACCACAATATCTGCATTTCATCCCTCAGCAGTCTCTTAGGGCAGGGCTCCACCTCGTGTTTTGCTCACAGGGGGATGCAGGTGTTGGTGCTGTGTCCTGTGGTAGCTGTGAGCTCATTTAATTAATATTAAATACTGAGCTCATTTAATTAATACTAAATATTTCTGCTAGTTATGTCCTCAAGGAATAGTGGGAAGTTGTCCTGCTCTCTGGAAATCAGGAGCTGGTATTTAGGAGAAACTTGGAATCCTTATTTCCTTATCTTTAAAACAGGTATAATAAAAAAAAAATATTTATTTAGTTGCAATGTTGGCTTGAAAAAGAAAGCTCCAGTTGAAGGGTAGTTTGGGAATTTGGGCAATTCGTGCCATCATAAACCTGGCTTTCTTCTCTTCCCAAAAGTAGCCAAGGGCATGCTCAGGTTGCCAGCTCAGATTTCCAAGATGGAAATTGGGAAATAAGATAGGAGTGAATTGTACAAGCAAGGGTTAAACACCCAATAAATCAGACTTGGCTGTAATTCTGTGTAATTCTAAAGAAAACAAAAATGTTTTGAAAGCTTTGTGGGAGGATCAGCATTGGGAAGGGAGTTACAAGGAGTTAAGTGGGAACAAGAATGTGGGGAAGGGCAGCTCGAGGAGGTGGCAGAGGAAGGGAAATAGGGGAGAAAACCTGGATGGTTTTGGAAAAGAAGGGATGAGGTCTGGGTTTGGTGCCTGGAAAGGTCTGTGGGATAATGCTGCTCTTATTGTCTCCCTGAGGCCAGAAGGGAGCACGTGGGGAGCACAGAGCCAAGAATTTACAGCTCATTTGATTAAAATCAGAAAGGTTTGTTGTATTTTGATAAATTATTAGTTTAGTTGCAATAACACCAACAGTCACAGTCCAAATTAAAGTAGAAAAGCCTCATTATTAGTAATAACCTTAGCACTAGTGCCCAGGAAAGCTGTGAAATGCTTTCCCCCTGTCTCTGGTGTGATGCTGGTGTTCCCAGTGTCCCTCTGGGCAGCACTGAGCCTGATTCCATCTTCCTGAGCTGTGGGATTGTGGAGGGAATGAGGAGTGCTTCAGCAACTCCTCAGCATCTTGAGGTCTTCTTGTGACAGAAGTTTCCTTTCCAAGGCTAGTGTCTGATGCCTCAGAGTTTAGCTTTTATATTTTCACATTCTGAGCTGCTTTAGTGTGTGGGTCTGAGCTTCACATTATGGGATGGCGAGCTCTCTGCACAGAGAAGGGAGACAAAACAATTCCTGCTCCAGCTGGGCACCAAGGACAAATGATCCAAAGCTCAGGCCCAGGAGCACAAACAGCGTGGGCTGGAGAGAGAAAAACAAGCAGGATGGGAGTGCCTGGGCTAAAGCTGGAATGGGACAATGAACTGCAAGGTGCAAATGGAGCAGAGCTGATCCCAGTGAGAGCCCCCGGGAGCGCTCGTGCATTTTGGGACCATTTTGGTTCCTCTTGGCTGCAGCCCTGGCTGGGCTCTGGTGCTGCCCAAGGTGGATCCATGCAGGAGATCCTTGGAATAAATCCCTGCTTTGTTCTTTAACTCTGTCCAACCTCTGCTCCAGCTCAGCCTTCTCAAGACATTATGTCCACTGGGGCTGTTTGAAGGTGCTCTGTCCCCACCACGACCTCCCTGGTCCCCTGAGCCCATCCAGGCACTCCCAGAAAATGGGGTTTTTTGCTTCTTTTCTTTGCTAAGGTCAGGATTAAATGTGTGAGATGATATTTCTTGTTTGGACTCAGGTGTTTATTAGTTCTTATCTATATTATAGTCTCACAAGCTGTGAGTTCTGTGTACTTAATTTTAATAAGCTAAAAATGAAGACATATCTCTCATTCTACACGGTTTTCTAAGGATAAACTGTCTGATTAAGAAATGACACTTAAACTATTTTTTAACCCTATAACTAACTACTTGTGGCTTGTAATGGGGACTTTTTATGTAATTACACAGTACTACCCAAACTTATGAAGAAGGTAAAGAAGGACCAGCTTCTGCACTATAACTTCTGTCTTGCTTTATATATGTTACTATATTCTAAAACCCTAAACGCTGAGTTTTCCACCATGTGGTACTATACACTTATAATCTTATTTTTATCCTTCCATTTTGGAAGCTTTTTCCACGGCCTCTGGTCAAATGCAGTGTTCTCTTGGGGGTCAGTGCCTGACAGCACAGAAAGTCTCAAATTCTCAGTAACCAAGGTTCCAACACCCAGGGCTGGGTTTTTTTGGGAAATGCCTGCCTGGAGCAACAGCCCTTGGCCATGGGGGTGTTCCCATGAGCTCAGGCAGGTCAGGCACAAAGCCCTTGGCCATGGGACACTTGTCACAGGGACACTGAGCTGTCCTCAATAGCTGAGGTGTCAGATCAGGGCCCAGTTTGGAGCCTTTTACTATATGTGCCAAAAATCCTCTTGAGGGCAGAAATAGTTGGAAAATATTTGGATTGGTCCTTGTGGATTGTTAGAGCCATACAACAAATAATAATTGATTGGTCCCTAATTTCCAGGAGAACAATATATTTACATCTTTATATTATTAAGAGCTGAGTGGTGCTCACAAGAAGGATGCTTCCAGTGCCTGAAATTGACTGAATTCCTTTGAATTCCAGGTTTGAATCCTCATCCCATGCCATCAGCATGAGTGCCTACCTGCGGGAGCAGAGGAGGGAGCTGTACAGCAGGAGTGGGGAGCTGCAAGGTATGGAAAGGGATCCTTGCTAATTGGGTAATTCCCTTCTGCACGAGTTGGAATATCCTGTCCAGCCTCTGGCAGGTATTGATCTCTGCCCTGAACATCTCCAGGTTTTAAGCTTGTGTTTATTATGAGGTTGTGAAGGGTTTCTCTTTATTCTCTCAGCATTTTCAGCTGGAGGTCGAGGTCTTAAAAAAAAATATTCATAAAACAAAAGGTGAAATACAAACAGCCTCACCTTGTGCACTGAGTTTGGGTGTTGGAGCTACCCTGGATATTTATCTGCAATTTGTTTCCTGTGATACTTACCCTGCATTGCTTTGGGAGCTGGGCTCAGGCAGCTCAAATTTGAAGCTGGATGGACTGAAGTGACCAATTCTTTGTGTTTGGTACACTTGAGGAGCTGCAGAGCGTTTGCAGATGGTCAATCTGGGGACTTGGGCTGCTTTTGCTGATTTATGTTGCCCATGGCAAGTGCTGTGTGTGCCCAGGGAAGTGTTCCCTGCTCCAGGCATGGCATCATTTCCCTTGTTTTTCCTGAATGATCCAGTGGTTGGGCTTGGCAGCAGAATCAAGGGAGTCTCCTAAGGCTGCCATGATCACGTACAGCAGGGCTAAATTCTTTTGGATCATCTATCCCAGTTTCTTCCTGGGCTAACCATAACAGGAGAATAATTTATGTTCTTCAAATATTACAGTGATGACAGAATTCAGGGCAGAATTTCTCCTGAAACTCTTGTCCATGATAATTTTCAGCTGGCTTTTAATTGAGAATGTTTTAGAATTTGCAAGAGACTTTTTGGATGCCTTCGTGTTCCCTTCCTCCTTTCATAACCTGTCCTCAGTGACAACTTAAACCCACAAGGGTGTGAAAAAAAGCCTTGAGAGGCAGAGATTACTCCTGTGACAGCTTGATTCACTTGGGTGACTCCAGAGGTGATCTCAGCACTGATGATCAGTGGTGTAATGGTTCTGTGGTGTTTGCTGAGATTGTCTTGGTTTGGAAAGACAGGTGTCTGTTAGGGAAGGTAGAAGCTTTCCTGAAATGGAAATCTCTCTGAATTATTATAATTTTGAAATTAAGGGGCTCTGAGGCAAAGATATGGGAATAGGAATAACAGTTCTTTGCTAGGAAAATTAAAAATACAAATGCAATAGTACAAAAAAGAAAACAACCCACTGCCAGAGTCAGAACAGAGCTGGCAGCCTGTGGGTCAGGGAGGTGGCAGCAGTGCCATTCCATGGGGGCTCAGCCCTCCTGCAGTGCCAGCTGTGCTTCTGCTGGAGCAGGATCCTGGACAAGGCTGGAGTTTTCCTCTGGAGCTCCAGGGCTGCTGGAGATGGGCCTGGGCTCCCTCTGGGAATGCAGTGGGGCAGAAAGCTGCTCCTCTGGGAATGCAGTGGGCAAAGGCTGCTGTGCTGTTGCAGGAGTCAGATTGGATCCAGGTAGGAATGCTTGGCTCCTGCCCTGGGCACAGCATCTCCCCATGGGATGCTGGAATTTTCTCAGCCATGCAGGGACACTCAGTGGCCATGGACAGAAGAGATCTCCTGGAGGGAGGATTGGCTGTGGGAGAGATAAAGAAAAAACTGCCCCACGGACAGCAGAGAACTGCCCCATCAGATAGGAATAGAACACACACCCCCACTTCCAAGCTGAGACTGAGATCCTTTTGGGTGGATTGAGAAGGAAGAACCTGGGGGTGACAGCTGCCCACCCCCTGCTTCCACAGCCTGTGGGAATGAAGGGAACTGGAGGTACCTGTCAGCTGAATTGGGATCTCACCTTTTACACACCTGGGAGAGGTGTTGAGCTCTCTGCCTTCTGGGATTCAGGTTCTCACCTTCAAAAGTGTCACGTGTCCAGGACTGACTGGGAGATGTCCCCCAGGTCAGTGGGATGATGCTCCATCCCATTACCAGGTTTTATTCCAGGAGGATTTAAGTAGTTCCTTCTCCATAGTTATGAGCTCTCTGACAAACTGTGTGGGACAAGTGTGGGCTTAAAGCCAAGAATTTTGTGGCTGTTGAGAATGTTGAGCTTTCTGGGGCCATCAGAGAGCCTGCAACACTCGCTCCAGAATTTTCTGTCCCTTTGGGATGAGTCCTGTTGCCTTCTGTCATTCCCAGCTGTCCACGTGGCTTTAAAAACAAGCAGAGAACAGAATTGATCCTCTCCATATCCATGTCCTCCTCCAGGTGCCTTGTGGCTGAGATTTGGGGATTTTTGTGGTTATTGCTGTTACACTGAGGGTTTTAAGGAGCTCCTGTTGTGGGTTTGGAGCCAGATTTCATGGAAGAGTGATTCCTTAGGGATACAAGACAAATCTTGGAGCAGCATTTGGGATGAGCAGGACACTGGGAGCATTTCCAGGAGAGGAAGATGCAGCAGAGCTGCTCAGGGAGCGTGGGGTGGGTGAGACAAAAAAGCCCAGGAGCTGACAAAGAAGTAAAGGACAAAACAGGAATTAGTGTGGAGAGGGCCAAGATCCTGCTGCCCTTTGCAGCTCAATTGGAAGAGCCTGGACGTGATGCAATAGGTGACAAAAAGTCAGTGTGGGGAGGCAGTGGGGACAATAGATGAGATGACTTTGCTGAGATTCTTTGCAGTTGAGCCATCAAGAAAAGTTTCCCTTTGAACTTGACGTTAAAAATGCAGTAACCTCTGTCTCTATTATGAGCTGCTGTTCCCTTTTAGGTTGCTCATTAATCTTTCTGAATCCCAGACCACAGCAAGATCTGCATTTGGATTTTATATATATATATATATTTTTTTTTTTTATCCCTTTTAAAGAGAAATACAATTTAATTGTTCAATCAGGTTAGTGGAAAGCAGGCATGTGACACTCTGTCTTCTGTGAACACTGCACAGTTTCTGTTCCCAACAGCCTTATCCACAGGGATGATTTTTCAGTGGCAGCAGGGGGAGGGTGACTTGTTAGGGAATCTTTTTTCCTGAAAAGATCTTCAAAGAAACATATGCATGAAAAGAAAGGAATTTATAAAAGTTTAGCTCACGCTAACTTTTCGACATAAGAATTTAATTTAAATAGCCTTAAAAACGTGTGAAGATCAGAGTGATGCTTTGTCATTAACCCCTTTGATTTGGACTGAAATAGTGCAGAGCATGAGGCTCACATTATCCCTCAGTGAGAGAAAGGGACCTGCTGCAAGTGGTTTAGAGCTGGAATTCTTCTGTCTCATTCCACTGAAATTGCAGGAGAAAGACTTTGGCCATGTGTTTTTTTCCCTTGAAGTTGGCCACACAAGTTCTCTGACAACTGTCATTAAAATAAAAAAAGGTGGGGGCAAGTACAGAAGTGAAATATTTCCTTCTAGACAGGTACAGTCTGGGGAGAGCTGGGGGTGCTTACCTGGAGAGGAGAAGGATCCAGGGAGAGCTTCCAGCACATTCCAGGCCCTAAAGGGGCTCCAGGAGAGCTGCAGAGGGACTGGGGACAAGGCCTGCAGGGACAGGACACAGGGAATGGCTCCCACTGCCAGAGGGCAGGGATGGATGGGATCTTGGGAACTGGGAATTCCTGGCTGGGCTGGAATTGCCAGAGCAGCTGGGGCTGCCCCTGCATGCCTGGAATGTCCAAGGCCAGGCTGGACACTGGGGCTGGAGCAGCCTGGGACAGTGGGAGGTGTCCCTGCCATGGCAGGGGTGGCACTAGAAGGGCTTTAAGGTCCCTCCCAACCCAAAGCATTCCATGATTCTCCAAATGGCACAGAATCCCAGCTGCCACTTCATCACCCACCCCTCTTCTGGTTTTTGCACTTGCCTTCCAGAAGAGGTTTCTACTCAGTGGGAAATATTTAGGAATTGTGCACTCTGTTTAGGTTGGCAATTCCAAGCAGGTGCCACTCTGTCAGAGTCACTGCCAGGTCAGCTCTGCCCTGTCCTGCACCTGGGGCTGACCATGGAATGGGAAGTGCTCCAGAGCTCCTGTGGTTCCCAAGGCTATGAATGGACTCCACACCTGCTCAGCACCTCCAAAAATTTTGGCTTGTTGTTTCTTTCATTCCCTGGAAGCTCAGTGCACTTCTGCAGCAATTCAACTTCTCTGTGGTTTTGTGGAGCAGGATTTTATTGGGGATGTGGCTGTGGGATGGATTGTCCAGGGAAGGATGTTGTGAACAGGAGTAGGATCAGAATTCCAGCGCCAACACTCAGATCCACTAGTTTTTATTGATTATTGAAGGTATTGATTTATAGACAGACAAACAGTGGCTGCCCTGCCACTCAGGAGGATGCTCCATGTGCTGTTCCTTGAGGAATCACTCCTACAAATGCTTTTGTTACATTGAAGGATAAAGAAATATTCTGGGATTCTTGTCATGCCTTTGGTTTTTTTTCCTTTTCATTTGTTTTGGGGATTTTGTGAAAAGTTCTCTGATCCTTCTGCTTTGGCAACTAGTGGATGAGTTTGTGCTCTGCTGGCACTGGAATTTGGGACAGGGCTTGTTGTACAAGGAAAGGAGAAAAAAGTCACCTGACTTCATAGAGAAAGTCTTTCATAGAACAAAGGATGAAACGTGTGCCCCAAAGCTGAATCCTCCCAACTATGGACACATCTTGTGTGCTGAACTGAAACAGCAAAAATTCAATATTACTTTATGACGTTATTTAGGTCGTTTCTGTCCAGTGCATTCCAGAGACGTGGTGCACTTATTCCTACTTAAAAAAAAATTGGACAAGTTCCCCTTGCTTCTGTGTGAAGGAACAGGAGGAGAATTGAATGAGATTATTTTTAAGGACCCTTCCAACCAAACCATTCTGGGACTCTGAAGTTTGTTTTTCAGATATAATTTTAAATACCCAGAATTTTGCATAGCTTTTTTTTTTTCACCTGTTGGGAGGAGTAAGAGCATTATATCAATTTATTTAAAAACTAAAAATCCAATGCAAGAGGCTCTTGTGGATTTTAAACATGCAGCACTTAAATATCTAAAAGCTGGCCAGTAGTTTAGCTGGAAGTGAAGAGCACTTCCACACCTTGGAATGTCCAAGGCTAGGTTGGACAGGGCTTGGAGCAGCCTGGGACAGTGAAAGGTGTCCCTGCCCATGGCAGGGGTGGCACTGGATGATTTTAATCCCAACCCAAACCAGTCTGGGATTTTAGGAACCTTCCAGTTTGCTCACCTTTGGCAAAGGATGGCAAATGTGGCAGTAAAACAAAGCTCTGGTATAACAACACAATAAATTATAGTGGATAGTTTTTAGAATTAAAAAATCCCCTGATCTTTTTCTTGCTGGCTGGGTGATGAATGGAAAGCCTTGAATACCCCTCAGACACAAATCTAAATTTGGGAAGTGGATTTGTGTTACTCCCCACTCCGCTGCTCATCCACTCTCCACCCAAGCCTGAAAAATTCCTTACCATAAGGTTTTTGAGCAATTAAAGAAAATCAACGAGAAACTCTGCTAATTAAGATCTGGACGCCAAGAAATAGCAGCAGAGGCGCCCAGGATCTTGATATGACAAGGGCACCATGTAAGGCCAGGTCCAGGGAAAACGCAGTTATTTGTAGGTGCCTTGTTCCATTTGGATTCACCCAGGGGCTGCTGCGGGGAGCCAGCTGTGCTCAGCGCTGACAGAAACCAAAGCTGACATTTGGGATAATGAAAATTCGGTTCAGCACCTCGCCGAGATGGGGATGATAATGTGTTGTCAGTCAGAGGTGCTGGGGAAGGGGAGAGGGAACAGGATTCACGTCTGGTTAAAGGAGACGTTGTGACAGGTGGCCTGTGCTGGTTAAAAAAATATTCCTTAAGGAAGGAATAAACCAGCGGAAAAATCGGAGAAGGAGGAGCTGATGCGATATCCCGAATTTCCCGTCACACCACTGCTTTTGTCTCCTCGTGATGAGCAGGATCACAGCTGGCTTTGAGCTTGGGGAGAGCAGGGATTTTCGGGGTTTTGCCAGCTCTGAAGCAATCAGCTCCCCCAGCCCCTGCAAAGCCACTCCTGATTTCCTCGGCGTGTGCTTGTCCCGGTGCAGTGGATTAGGGACATGGCCTCTTCAAAGGCTGCCCAATCAAGGAGGGGTTATTAAAACCAGGTTGCTTTATGACTGAGAATTAATTAGAGCAGCATTTTCATGCAAAACATCCAATTTTTTGATTAGCAGCGGAGCAGGGTTGCAATTAACACTCTAGGAAGCTTAAATTTCCAGCGTTTTGATTCTCAGGAAATGAGATTATCAAACTGGGGTCAGGCCCTTGACAGCAAAAGGGGGATTATGTGTAAGAAAATCGTTTGTTTCTTGATTTTTCCTCAGAGATTGTTACTAAAGCTGCAGGAGTTCAGAGGGAGATACCTAAAAAAAGGAGGCAGGAGGGTCCCTTTGCTTTGTCAGTGCAAAGAGCTCCTGGTGTTGGGGAGAGCACATTTGGCATTTCATCTACAGCAACAGGTTCCCATTGCTGGGTGGGGTCAGCCCTCCTTTTCCCATCCACGTGGGTTTGTTTTTTTTTCCTTTTCAACAATGTTTTTGATCCCTTCCAAGTGTCTAAATGTGTGTATTGCTGCTTATTAAAGGCTGACTTCAGCCAGCAGTCGAGTCTGTGAAAAAGGATCAGGGCATCTCTGTTAATCCTGGAGAACATTTGAGGGGGTTGAATTTCCCACTTAATTCTTGTCACTTCTCAGGGAGATGGGAGGTGTTGAAAGTCAGGCTGGGGCTGTGAAATCTCTGCTTTGTGTCGGGCACTTTGAGCAAGGTAAGGCAGGAGAGGAGGAGTTTTGGTGTCAGGGCAATATTTGGTGCCAGTGAGCACCGGGAGCGTCACTGTCCTGGAATGGTTTGGGTTGGAAAGGACCTTAAAGATCACCCAGTTCCAACCCCATTGCCATGGGCAGGGACACCTTCCACTGTCCCAAATTGCTCCAAGCCTCATCCAGCCTGGCCTTGGACACTTTCAGGGATCCAGGAGCAGCCACAGCTTCTCTGGGCCTCCCCACCTGGGTCTTGACCAGGCTCCTCTTCCTTTAATCTTTAACCCTTAGGCTGCTTTCACTTCAGAGCCCAAACACCCCTCAGGTGCCACGTGGTCCTTTTGGAACAGGAAAACCAAGAATAGGGGCATTAGGTGGTGTATGAGGAGAGGAGCTTCTCAAATAGAGATGGAGATTCAATGCTGGAATAATGCCTCAGGTTTTAGTTTTTATATTTTCAGATTCTGAGCTGCTTTAGTGTGTGGGTCTGAGCTTCACATTATGGGATGGCGAGCTCTCTGCACAGAGCAGGAAGACAAAACAATTCCTGCTCCAGCTGGGCACCAAGGACAAATGATCCAAAGCTCAGGCCCAGGAGCACAAACAGCGTGGGCTGGAGAGAGAAAAACAAGCAGGATGGGAGTGCCTGGGCTAAAGCTGGAATGGGACAATGAACTGCAAGGTGCAAATGGAGCAGAGCTGATCCCAGTGAGAGCCCCCGGGAGCGCTCGTGCATTTTGGGACCATTTTGGTTCATTTGGGTGCAGCCCTGGCTGGGCTCTGGTGCTGCCCAAGGTGGATCCATGGAGGAGATCCTTTCATAAATCCCTGCTTTGTTCTTTAGCTCTATCTAGTCTCTCTTCTAGGTCAGCTTTCTCAAGGCATCAGAATCCGCTTTGATTTCTGTCACCAGTTTGGATTCTTCATCCTCACAACTCTCCCACTTCTGCCATGCTTCTCTCCCCTGTTGATGTGTGGAAGCACCATCCTACTTTTATGAAATACCCCAGAAATACTCCACCCTCACTCATTCTGCTGGAAGCTGCTCCAGCAGGACTGGTTGGGTTGTGTTGTTACAGTTGGGACTCGCTGTGTCCCAGTGCCTTGTTTGCAAAGCAATCCTTGATTTTCAAGGCACTTATTTACAGCTCTTTTCCAGCTTTGAATCTGGATTACTGAAGCATTTGATGGCTTTGTGGTGAATTTACAAAGATAACATGGAATTATCTTGTATTATGCAGATTATAACAGAATAGGTGGAGAATGGTTATGCCTGTGAACTATAATACCCTGCTTTATATCAATTACTGGAGTTTTGTTGGAAGTACTGAGCCATGGAATTTGCGCTTTTGCCTAAATGTCAGTAGTGAACCATTTATTTAAACACCACAGAGTTAAGGTGTGAAATGAGGAATAAAATATCCATGGGAGTTCAGATCAGCTGGGTCAGAATTCAACCTGGTGGAAGTTGATCAGTTAATCCTGATTTTTTTTGGGATCTTGATTTTTTGGGATCAGACTGGCCTATACACGGTGTTGGGAAGAGTTTTATCATATATATATATACACACAATATATTTGGACTCTGATCATTGTGGGTCCCTTCCAACTGAGGCTATTCTATGATTCCATCTTCTTTCTAAAATGATTAATTGCTATGTTGTATTTTTTTTTCTTTTGTTTCTTCTGGCCTTTTCAATATTGAACAGTCCCGAGATGCTCATGGATGTTTATGTTTTCTCTTGAAGTCTTGCTGACATTTGACTTTTTCATCAAGATCTTCTTTTCATATTGAAGTTTCTCCACATCCATCATTTTTGCAGGTCAAATTTCTTTGTTTTCACCAGCTTGCTTAGCAAGACCTTGATAAATACGTTGCTGAAACATTCCTTTTCTGTCTCCCATTTGATGGGAGTGTATAATCCTAATTTAAAAAACAGCCCAATGCAATTATCTGTTGGGGCTGAGCCATTTTCTTGCCTCTTCTGCAAATTTTATCCCTTTCAAGCTGAGGTTTCTCCAGGAAGTAATTCCACATCACAGGGGATGGCAAATTCCAGCAGAGACCTTCGGGGTGAGCGTGGAGGGAGCTGCTGCTGCTCTTGTACCTGTTCAGGGGGTAAAGAAGTGTTTAATCTCTGGCCCTGTCATTCTGCTGCCTCTAATCTGTGCCTGAAATCCCTTCAAAATGCGACATCTTTGTTTTTCAAGGAGCATAACAAATGCACCCCAGACAGCTGTATTAGCATTTGGGGTTTTTCCCTCGCAGCCAAGAGGTTTTTATCTTGATAACGTTGAAATGGAACTTTACAGTGGCAGAGGAGTAGGCAGGCTCAGAAAACTCTGCTTTTAAAGAGGGTTGAAGCCGTTTAGGTGAGCATGAATTAACATTTCCCTCAGTCTTGTAAAGGTCAGCCTTTAATTGAGATTCACCACGCTCAGCCCAAAGCCCGGGTTGCAGAGTCCTCTCTCCAAAAGGGAGGCACAAATTGGCAGCATAATCTCATCAGAGGCTGAGGTTAGGTGGTAATAAATCACTCAATTCAAAGAGAACGAGGCTGCCATGGAGCACAAAACACGCCAGATGCTCCAAAGACTTTTGTGGCTTCGAGTTGGAATAACAGTTGGAGGATCTGTGGATGACTTGAGTTTTTTCTTAATAAGGAAGAACTGTTGGGGAGAAAGTAATTTTTACCTAATTAAAGGATTAAAATGCTACACATTTGATTTAATGTTGGTTGTTATCCATTTTACACACACAGGAATTGGAGGTGTTGCTCTCCTGTGTTTCCATGTGTGCATCATAGATCAGAAATTATTGCCAAAAAAAAAAAAAAAAAAAAAGCAACAGCTTTCATAGATCCATTATTCCCTGCCTTTTGTGAGGAGATAAATGTTTGCTGAGGAGGTGATTCTCTTCTGCAGGATGAAGACAGAACTTTAATCAATGAAGGGATGTGATTTAGGGGTCTGAAGATACAAAAGCTGACAAGTTCTCAAGGGCTCTGTGGGCCGAGTGCATCAATTGCTGTTGGAGTTTTTGTTTCCCTCATGGGGAAGATTTTTTTTTGTTTTTTTTTTTTCCTGAGCTTTGAATCCTTCTGAGATTTAAAGTGGGCTTTTAAATCTCTTATCTCCTGGATTTTTGTTGTTTTTGAAGCTTGAATGGAATTGTCCATTCTGGAGTGGGTGGCTCCCTATGATGGTTTGGGATGGCAGCCTCATAATTTAAATTCTGTTCAAAGGTCCATCAGGTGGAGTCATAGGAGGCCATCATGTGCATGTTGAACCAATCTTTTAAAGGGGCTCATTTTGGTGAATATTCCAATTTAAATGGCCTGAGAGGTGTGAACTTGGATGCATTAATTGAAAAATTTTGGAGTGGACCACCTAGCACTGGGGAAACAGAACCTTCCTCTCCAACTGGCCCTGAGTACCTCTCCAGCTGGATAATAACAACGTGAGGAGTGGAGGCTCCATGGGGTGATCCTTGTGGTCAGCTTCCTTTAGGACATCCAAAAGGGTAAATCCATGTTCTCCTCCAAAGGGCAAGGCTGGACTTTGGGATCCATTTGAGTTATTCCAGGCCTCAAAGGTTATTTCTGAACCTGATAAATTTGGTGGAGTTGCACATCCCAGAGTGATTGAAGCTGGCAGTTGGCTCTCAGAAGGATCTGGGTTGCCTGAAGCAGGAGGGAAAGGTGCCTTGGAAGGGTTCCTTCAAAGTTAACTGCCATCAGAAAATGTGATTTTGGGCAAAATGAGAGACATTTCTCTGCCTTGGTTTCCCAGAGCATTTTGGAGTGTTAGGGCTTCTCAGGAGTCAAAGGATTGCCTTGACATGGTTTTTCTTTTGTGGATACTCCCTCTCTCCTCCTAAAATTATGAGGCCCCTTTTTCCTTATGACAAGGGGTCTCTTTTCATCAGTAGGTTTAGAGTTCCAGCAAATATCTGGTGCTGTCACAGAGTCCTTGGGTTTTGTGTCTCCAGTGGCAACCAGGGTTGCATTAATTGGCTCAGTTTGGGAGAGGAGTGCTCCTGTGAAGCCTCCTCCCCAAGAATTCATTTGATGACACACCAGGCAGAGATTGGTCACCCTGTATAGTCATTAATGTGCCACATTTGTGTGACTTCCTAAAGCAAAGAGGACAGGGAGAGTGTTCCATGTTCCAAGTGGTGTTTGCATCCCCCACATCAATGTGCACACCAGGGCCTGCATTTAAATTCACGTTCTGGATATCAATTTCCCAAATTTTCCCGCTTCCCTTGCCAGTCTTTTGAGCCTTGCAGTCACCACAAAGGCGGAGAAGTTGTTGAAACCAGATTTTTCTGTGTTTTCTCCACATACAACTCATGCAGCTGCCTGCAGGAGGTTGTTCCAAGCGGGCTGGAGAAAGCCAGACTGATTCTTTTTCCTCAAAACATTGGATGCAGCAAATCCTCACCGCAGATCTCATTAATGTTTTCATATTTCACTGTAATTACTTAATAATATAATACCAAAGCCTTGCTGCTCAGTAGCTGGATTTTTACATAATACCAAAAATTCCTGTAAGTGATTGGGGGCCTCGAGTACATCTGTGCTCCTCTTTGGGGATTTTAATTGCACGGATCGTGAGGTTGTGTTTGAGTTAATTGTCATCAGGAGTTACTGGATGAGCTCCCTCCAAACCCTGCATTCACTGCACCTCAATGGCATCGAGGAATGGGATTTTTGTGGGAACAAATGGCGCTTCCTTTGTCTGCTTAATGAATGTGGAAGTGATTTCAAACGGCCTCTTCCCTCACACGGCCCTTCCATAATATGGGGGATGTGTTCATATGAAGGGGGGAAAGCTGTAATTCCAGTAATAAATGGTTTACGGGCTCTCAGCAAGGGGAGATGCCAATTTGGCCTGACCCCAGGGTGAGGAGGGATGTGCCAGTGGATGGTTGTACAGAAATCAGTGTTGGTGCCTTTTTAGCTGCTGTGGAAATGTGAGGATTTATCTGGAGTTGCCTACAAGTTACTGGAACCGTAATTTAAATTTAAAGTCTTAAAGAGTTCAGGAGCCGTGATGTGAAATGGAATCATAAACTTGGAAAAGCTCTCGAAGATCATTGAGTCCAAGTGTTCCTCCAGAACTGCCAAGGCCACCAAGGTGCTGAAGGGCCTGCAGCATCTCCGTGCCCAGGAGAGGCTGGGGGAGCTGGGGCTGCTCAGGGCACAGGGGACCCGGCTGAGGGACCCCATCCATAGGGATCCGTGTCCACAGGGAGCTTCCAAAGGGTGGAGCAGGCTCTGCTCGGGGCCAGCAGCGGCACCAGGGGAACGGGCAGGGACTGAGCCCAGGAATTCCCCCTGGATGTGGGGCAGAACTTCATGGAACTCACAGAATCCCTGGGTTGGGAGAGACCTCCAAGAGCATCGAGCCCAGCCCAGCCCAAGAGCTCAGGCAGACCCTGGCACCCAGTGCCACATCCAGGCTTTTTAAACACATCCAGGGGTGGTGACCCCACCACCTCCCCGGGCAGCCATTCCAGAACTTTATCACCTTTCTGGAAAAGCTTTTTCCTGATATCCAACCTGAATTTCCCTGGGCTCAGCCTGAGCCTGTGTGCTCTGGCTCTGTCAGTGCTGCCTGGAGACAGAGCCCAAGCCCAGCTGAGCACAGGCACCTTTCAGGAGCTGTGGAGAGAGCTGAGGCCAGCCCTGAGTCTCCTTTTCTCCAGGCTGAGCACCCCCAGCTCAGTTCCTCACAGGCTTTGTGCTCCCAGCCCCTCTCCCTGCTCCGGACGTGCTCGAGCATCTCAAGGTCCTTCCCAAAGTGAGGGGCCAGAACTTCTGCCCTGGGCAGAGCCCAGAGTGGGGCTGGAGTCTCCTCCCTGGGACATTCCAGAGGCACCCGGGCACTGCCCTGTGCCCTGTGCTCTGGGATGGCCCTGCTGGAGCAGGGAGTGGGGCCAGTGACCCACTGGGGTCCATTCCAACCTCAACCATCCTGGGATTCCATCTCTGCAGTAACAGGCTGTGCTGTTCTGTGCATTGTTTCCATCTTTATTATTTCTCCACGTGAGTTAATTTCTAAGTGAAAGCATTTTGGTGCAGAAAACAAAAATAATTAACCACCAGCAACTTCTTATGTGATTCCCCTCTCTGACTTAAACCAACCTCAAGATATTCCTAAATGCAGTTCCTAAAATATGGATAAAAACTAATTCCTTGTGATCTTTCCTTCCTAATTAGTTCCCTGGAAGAGGGAAGTGCTGGAACTTTATTAGTGGTAATGGCTGGGGTATGTGTGTGTGAAGAGGAGATAATGCTTTGCAAGACACATTTCCATGTAAATATCTGACACTTAATTCACATCTCTTATCCCTAATTGAGGGGTTTGGTGTGGCTTTTGGTATTTTATGGATCTGGAAAAAAAAAAAAAGGCCCTTCCATGCTTGGTAAGTGAAGAAGCCAAACGTTTGTTCAGAGGTGTGATTAGCAGCACAGGTGAGCTCCTCTCACAAACACCTCAGGTCTCCCTTGGAGTTTCAATGGAGCAGTTTGGCATTATTCCATCAATCCCAGCAAACTGGGAACTTCTCTCTATTCTCCCATTGTCTTTGTTATTATATCCTGCATTGCTGCTGGAATATTCTCCCAGAGCCTCTCTGGAATACAGAATAGAGTATTACAGAGAAAAGCCAGGGGTGGGGTTTATTCAAATATTTATAGTTCCTTGTCCTTCTTCTTGTTTCAAGAACTCATTTCATTTATATAAGTTTATATAATTGATTTTATTGATTATTCCATAATTCTTTATCAGAGTCTATGGTTTTTATCCAGAATTTTCGACCTGTTCACACATTTGTGTGTCTGAGCTCTTCAGACCACGGGGCTTTGTGTTTTCATTGGCACAGGGGTTTTGGGGCTGGGTGGAAATGCTTCTGTGCCACCTGCACACCTCAGATCCACCTGGTCTCCTGCAGCTATGAGGTGTTTGTGTCTCTAAAGGCTTTATTTTTATGACTTTTGTAACTGGAGGATCCAATTTAGGAATTTAACAAAGAGTCACCTGCTGGAGCTTGGCCTTTACCTTTGTACGACAAAAGATGCTTTTCCTATATCAGGTGATGCAGCTGCAAAGCAGAAAGGGGAGAATAAATTTATTTTTCCTTCTGTTGAGTGGTCATAGGGATCTGAAATACAGAGATAAATCTGTTTGGGGCAGGAAAAAATATGGCATCTCTTGTCTGGGAACTTGAGAAGCAAATCCTCCATTCCCAGTTAAAAGTTGCTACAAAAAGGGAGATGAAGGAGTTCCAGGACTCAGAATTTTGTGCTTCTCTGCCTCTGCTTGGACTCCTTTGGAAAACTGGAGTCCTTGCACAGAAAACTTGGTAAAATAGTAAAAAATTATTTGTAGTAGTTGAAACATCTGTCATGAAGGACTGGCTTTTGCTCTACTCAAAGAATCACCATCAAAGGTATCAAGCAAAAATGATACAATCTGAATTTATAAGAATGGGAATTGACATTTAGGGTTTACTCTTGTACTCTGTGGATGAAACAGGCAAAGGGAAATGGAGTTAGAATTGATTTGGAATGATTTCCACAGAGACCAAAAGGACAAGGCAGACTCCCCTCCCGTGGACAACAGTTGAAGGGAATTAACAGCGTGGATCTCATTAGGATGGATTTAACACACTGCCAGCAAATTCCTGAGGGTTTGCTGTGGATAGGGGATCCCTGCCATGGGTAAGGATGGATCTGTCCCAGGGAAAAAATTCCAAACCTTAAGGGACATCTCAAGGGAATTTTGAAGCATTTGGAGTGTGGTATGCAAAGCTTCATCCTCTATCCAAGCTGCCATTTCTGATACCTCCCCTTTTATTGACTCTATTTACATTCTCCTCAGCCAGAAGTGATTAAAACCAAGTTAATTTGATTATATTCTCCTGGTTTAAGAGTGCACCGTGAACCCACTAGTAAAAGACAGAAGAAAACAGATTTTAGGTGGAAATTTCTTTCATTTCTTTTGTATTTTTTCATTCCATGCTATAATAGCACAATCCCTGTCACCTTAAAAAACATCTTAAAATGTAATTAGTGTAATTTATCCAGGGGACACTTGGATATCTTCTCACTAGTAAAAATCAGTCCCAGGCTGCCTTTCTGGCCTGGTTTAATAAATGAATCTGATTTCTCAGGGCTATGCAAAATCTGCTTTAGGTGGGAACCACAGTGATTGTGTTGGGCTTTTTTTTTAAATGTTTGTTAACTCTGCTTTTAGTAGATACAGAAAATCAGAGAGAACCATGTGAAGGTTTGGCTTGGAAGGGACCTTAAAGATCATCAAGTTCCAGCCCTTGGCATGGGCGGGGAACCCATAAAATCACACGGAATTAAATCACAGGAGATTAGGAATGAATTTCCCTCTTTTCCCACTGGAATAAAGGAAATCCACATCAATCCCACCTAATTTCCTTTTTTTTTTTTTTTACTGGTCTGGGAGGTTTTCTTGGAAATGTTCAGAGCAAAGCCCTGTTGGGTTGGTGAGTTGGATGATGCATTAACCAGTTCTTTCTCAGCTTGTAGGAAATCAGTTGTGTGAGGGTACAACCATAAATACCTTATTGCCAGGACCAAAAACACTTCATTTTATCTTTTTTTTTTTTTTTTAGTCTTTTTTTCCTCTTACTGGATGTAGAAACTTCTGAATTAGTCCAAGCCAAGCATAATCCATGTCTTGTGCACTGAGTCATTAAAACAAAGTCATGCCAGACAATTGAATTAAATGTGGAGGAAGAAGATTTAAACATCTTTCTCTCTGTTTTAATAGGAACTTGATGAAAATGGCAGTGGATAAGCAAATTATAATACATTTGGATGAAGAAGTGGCAAGTTGGAGTGAGAGGTTGGAATGTCTGGGTGGGAAGTTAATGATGCAGTTGTGAAGCAGAATGAGGGGATGGATGTGGTGGATGTAATACCAGGGAAATTAAGCAGGTTAATTCCAAGCCTTGCTGCAAGATTTCCATTACTCTGCACTCTGAGAGCAGTTTATTACAGTTATTTAATGTGTTTAACCCACTTAATGCTTTTGGATCGTGCTTATGCAGAAAACCAGAGGATGGAAGTGTTTTAACTTCACTTTTTCTTTTGCAGAAAAAGGGATTTTGTTTCTAATTTGAAAATAGCTACATATGGCACACTCAGTGTCCATTTGCTGATATTTCCATGGAGAGCACAGCAGGGATTTAAGTGGAAATATTTACCTGGAGAAAAGGGCTCTGCTTGGCTTCCAGACTGCTTTCCAGTGTGGTCTTTATTTTATTTGTTGCTAAGCTTCCTCCTTTCTCCTGTTTCCTTCATTCCCTCTCTTTCCCCCCAAGAGTTTTCAGCCTGGAGAAGAAAAAACTCCAGGGAGACCTCAGAGCCTCTTCCAGGGCCTCAAGGGGCTCCAGGAGAGGGACTTGGAGAAATCCTGAAAATTTGGGTGCATATTTGGATGGTTTTTGTTTCTTCACTAGAAGTGGAACTTGACTTTCGAGGTCCCTTAACTGACCTGTTTTTGCTTTAAAAATGCTTCAATTTCTCCTCAGTGTCTCAGAAATATAAATATCCTGAAGAGATATAAATATAAATATCCTGAAGAGATATAAATATCCTGAAGCAGCTCTTAGGCTGGGATGTTTGTGTTCAGGTTTGGCTGAGCCCTCAAAACTGGGGGGAAATAATTTTATTTATTGTGGTGCCTGGTCTTTTAAGAAATACAGGGACAGGCACTGAATTTCCCTGGGTGAATGCATTGAGTGGTCAAGTCTTTCATGCAATTTCATGTCCTGGAGGTCTCACCATTTTTTAGAGACCCAAAAGTTGTTGGAACTGATAGACTTTGGAGACTGGGCAGCCTCAATAAATAGAAATGCATTTGCCTTGCTTTCTGTAGAAATCTCCTCAAAATCCAAGGTAATGTTACAACTTTTTACCTAACAAGTTTTATATGAAATACATAAATATGCTTTTAGTTAAGTTTTTGTCAGCATTCACAAGGGAGCATTTGAGACAACAGAGAAATACGTACATTGGGGGATGAAATTGATATTTTAGGGAAAGAAATAGGTATTTAGGGGCAAGGAATATGTACTTTAGGGCAAGAAATGGGTATTTTAGAGCAGAGGAGGAGAAGAGGAGGCTGCTGGGCTGGCAGGTTATGGAGCACAAGCCTTTCACACCTGTGGAGTCTGTTCTGCTCTTCCCTAAAAGTGCTCTTAGGCAGAACCAGATTTCTTCCCACAACGTGGGTTTCAAATTAAGTTGAGTGGATATTGCTGTTAGGGGTTACTCAGGAAAACTCATCAAGAAATTATCCATATTCACACCTAATTAAGTCAGGAGGAGGGGATGGTTTAGATGTCAGTGACACAGGTGCCTGCCTTGGTCTGGAATGATTTTGGTTGTGCTCTCAACCATCTCCCAGGATCACCTGAACTATTTAGGAACAACCTGATCCATGGAGATGGATTAGGAACCTGCAGGTGTTTTGTGCTCCCAGTCCATACCCCTGAACTGGCACTTGGATTCACTGCTTGAGCATGATCTTGGCTTTTCTCCACACCACAAATCAAAGGCTTTTGGGTTTTTTAGGGTTTCTAACAGAGCCTGCCCTTGAGGTGGTTAGTGCTGGGCTTTTACAGAGAAATCCTCTGCTTTTTGAGCACAGCTGCTGCTGTTGGGTGAAGGTTTTCACAGATCAAACCAGCTGTGCAGAATTATTTCCCCAGTGAGACCAAAGCACCCCCATGCTTTCAGCTCTGCTGGGAAATTTCAGTGTATTGGAGAAGGGAAGTATTATTAAAAAAATAATAAATCTGTTCTTCGACAGCACTAGCAAACGTTCCTGGTTTCTGAGAAGCAAGAGCTGTGTGTATTTACTTGGACTTTTTCTATTTGATGCCTGCTTCTGACATTCTGGACATTTATGGATGCATTTGCTTTGTCTGGCTTTCAGAGGAGGAAGCCATCTGGTACTGTCAGTGTTATTGGATCACCCTTCCAAAAACAAAAGGAGATTTTGCTTTTCATCTTCCATTTGAAATAGCTCATTAATTAAAAATATACTTGTTGAGAGACATAATACATTAAAAATATAGATAAATATATATTGGGAAACATAATGCATTAGGCTGTGATCTTGAATTATGCAGGGGAGGGCACAAGCCAAGGAGAGAAGTTGAAACCTCACTTGGCAGCAAAATCAGACCATGAAGTCCTGTCAAACACTGCACATAAAGAGTGCTGGGGACAGAGGGAAGGAAGGGGAGGCAAAGCTTTCCCTCAGTTCTCTGCACTTCGTGCTGGAGTTGAGCATCATTTCCTACCAAAGGGCAAAACCCCAGACGTCTTCATCTTGTGTTTCTGACTTTCCTGGTGGGTCGTTCTCAGCTGGTTGCCTCGACAGCTTCTCCTCAAGCTGATAAATGAGGGTTGCATTGTTTTTATTACCCTCAATATGTTGTCTACTGTGCTGTTAATGCTCAGTGGCAGGAGAAATTCCTGCTCAAGCTCATGCAGGGAATCGCTGAAGTATCCAAGACTCCCCAGAAGCAGATGTGAGGGATCTGATTTTCTCTGCTTGTTAACTCATATACAGAAGATGAAAATTAATCTTTTTTTGCTCCAGAAATTCTTGAGGTTAAGGCCATAGGTTCATCCTGACAGCTGGCAGAGGGTCCTTAATGGAATTGTGAGCCAGGCTGCTGCAGCATCTCTCCCCTTCCTCCTCCAGGGCAACGAGGTGTGAAAATTGGGAAAATTCCTCTTGTCCTCATCTGGGAACACGACGCTCTTTCAGACAGGAGATGTTTTATACCTCTCTCTCCCAGGATTTACGTGAGCAATGGACACGTTTTATGGCAAGTCCTACCTTGTTTTTCCTCTGTCCCTTGCGTTCTTTCCCCTTTGGGATGGAGCTTGTCCTGGTAACCTGAGGAGGCACTGACCCCACACGCCCTGGTGAGGCTTTATCTGCCTCTGGAACTTCTCTGTCACCCCCAGCCTTACCGTGAGGGCTCTTTTTGCCACCACCTTTTTTCCCTTTATCTCCCAGCCCGCGCGGTCGGCTGGGGAGCGCGATCCTGAGGGAGAGAGCTGACTCCATTTCCCCACTGTCCTTTTGATGCCATGTTGGGACTACCTAAAAACAGGGAATAAATTAAGGGAATAAAACAAATTACGTGAATAAAAGCAGTTGTATTTACTGAAGGGCCTCCAGGTATATTTAGGGCAGATGAAGCCCACCCAAAAAATGGAGCAAGGGTCATGGGTTTTCACACTTTTATAAGTTTGGTCCATTTGCATATTGGGGGTTAATCTTCCAATTGCAGCTTCAGGTAATGAAGTTATTTAACCCCCAATTTGCCGCCCCTCAAACTCACTTTTATTTACATTTCTCAGGGCTTGAGACAGTGAGGTGTCCTTGATTCCCAGGTCTAGAGAGGAATTATTGTGTCTAACCAAAAGGGGAAAGCAGCGGCTGACACGGTATATGGAGTTTAGAGTCATACACTGAAGAATTGCAGGATTGCAAAGAAATGAAAAATATTGTGAAAAGCGCCAATCACTTGTTCTTAGAATTTTTAAAAGTTTAATAATAATAATAATAAAATGGCTATAAAAATAGTAATACAATTAGAGTAATAAAAACTTAGAGTTAGGACAATTACAGGACAATAAAAAACAAAGAATTTCAGATGTCCGGATGTTTTGGGCACTGAGCTGCCAAAAACATGCCTTGTGAACAAAGGAATAACCCTTAAAAGCAACAGCCTGTTGCATATTCATATATCTCATACATGATGCATAAATTCCTTGCAAATTAAGCATTTTTCTGGTTTTTCTCAATTTCTTCCCCTTAATCCTGGTGGTTCCATAAAGATGGAAAGAAGGTGGAAGAATGCGTCTTTTCTGATAAGGAGGCTGCAACTCTTTATGTGCCCTGTTGCTGTTATCTCTGTGCAGAGAGTTCCTTGATTATCTCATCCCTTTTCTTGAGCTAGTAAAAAATAATAAAATATCGCAGTTTCAATTTTAACGTTATGTCGTAACCTAAAACTGTATTTAACACACTGCTTAAAAAGAATTAATACAGTATTACAAAATAACCCTCCATAACACATAGAGTATTGGATTTAGTATTTGCGAAGAGCCAATCATAAAATACGCGTTTTTCACAATATAAAAGCTAAAATCGAACGGCAGCACTTTGAGCTCTGTGGTTGCCGGGGAATGCCGCCATCTTGAGGAGGGGCCCTGTTGCCATTTCCTGTTTCTCTCCCTATCAGTGGGCGCCATCTTGGGAAGGGCACTGCTGCCATTTCCCTTTTCTCTCCCTCTCCATGGGCGCCATCTTGGGAAGGGCACTGCCGCCATTTCCCTTTTCTCTCCCTCTCCATGGGTGCCATCTTGAGGAGGGGCACTGCTGCCATTTCCCTTTTCTCTCCCTCTCCATGGGCGCCATCTTAGGAAGGGCACTGCCGCCATTTCCCCTTTGTTTCCCTCTATGTAGGCGCCATCTTGGGAAGGGCACTGCCGCCATTTCCTCTTTCTCTCCCTCTCCATGGGTGCCATCTTGAGGAGGGGCACTGCCGCCATTTCCCTTTTCTCTCCCTCTCCATGGGCGCCATCTTGGGAAGGGCACTGCCGCCATTTCCTCTTTCTCTCCCTATTAGTGGGCACCATCTTTGGGAGGGCACTGCCGCCATTTCCGCTTTCTCTCCCTATCTGTGGGCGCCATCTTGGGAAGGGCACTGCCGCCATTTTGGGGTCTCCCTGTTCCCGTGGGGTTCCCGAGATTTAGTGATTTTGTATCCAATGATTATTTACTTTTCCATTTTTGCCTGTTGCCATTTCGCTTGCTGTTTTTTTTCATTGATATCAACTCATAGTCATTGCATATTGGTGGAAGGGGATTGGTTGAATTTAAGTGGAGGTAACTTATTTTAAATTGTCTTTAAATTGTCTTCATCCAAGACAAGGGGCTCCAAAAGAGCTGGAGAGTGACTTTGGACAGAGGCCTGGTGGGGCAGTAGAAGGGGAAATATATTCCCCCTGCCAGAGGGTCGGGTTAGATGGGATATTGGGAAGAAATTCCTGGCTGGAGGGTGGGGAGACCCTGGCACAGGGTGCCCAGAGAAGCTGTGGCTGCCCCTGGATCCCTGGCAGTGTCCAAGGCCAGGCTGGATGGGACTTGGAGCACCCTGGGACAGTGGAAGGTGTCCTTGCCCCTGCAGGGATGAGATTTAATGTCCCTTCCAACCCACACCATCCTGAGATTCCATGAATCCCATCACCAACCCCTAGGAAACATTTCACACCTTTGGGCAGTGTTTTATGATTTTTTTTTGGCAACACAGATGTCAGAGGAGAGGGAAGATTTATGACTCCAGTGGTAGAAAAACAAACCAAGTGAAGCTCTCTGCTCTTTCAGGACTTACTGATGGGTAGAGCTTAAATTTCAGGTCTATATTGTGCCCTCAATACCTGAGTGTATATATATCCAAAAAAATGAACCTATTCAGTTGGTAAACAACGTTCAGGAGGAATAAAAAGCTGCTCCATTGATGTGTTCTGTGTATTTGTATCTTTGCATTGTGTACTCCTGTGTTCTGGGACTGCTGGAGAAGATCTCGAATGCAGGGAGCATAAGTCTAATTATTTTGTTCACTAGAGGCAATAATTGGCTTGTTCAGAAGTAATGAGATAACTCAGATGTAAATTCGTTTTGGAGAGGGGGAATTTTAATAATGGATAATCTAGGAAATTATATCATGAATGAAAGAATACTCTGTTTATAAAAGGAACAAGTAGTGTAACTACAGAAGGTTGGGGCCATTTCAACTCATTCACAGCTGGAAGGAAAATCTGGGTGATTGCTGTTGACTCCTGTTTGAGCGCTGGCTGCTCTGAGCTCGTGCAGAGGGGTTTGAACAAGGCTCTTATCCTGTGAGTATTTCCAGCATTCAGGAACTTCCCTATGGAGAGAGTTTATGAGATGAACTTTATGGTGAAAGCACGTGAGGGGCCACTGTAAGTTTAAACCTTATGAACGTGTTCTGGTGAACAGAATCCAGACTTGAGCAGTTGTGTCTTGGTATTTTTCCTTTTTTTTTTTCCCGTAGCATTCCTCAGAACAGCCTTCAGGCAGTTTTGCTGAGCCAGTGTGTGTTTCCCTATAGAAACAGGGTTTGCTGTCACAGCTCTGATTTCGAAGGGCTGGGCTTGCTTATTTAATGTCACAGCTTTATTTTCCTGATTCTCAAGCAGAACTGCTCTGTGCTGATTCCACATCCAATGCTGGCTTCTATTGGAATAAATCACGTGGACTCCATTTCCCTCATGGTGGAAAAAAGCCATTCTTTAGTCACATAACTCCTTTTTATACAGTTTTTACAGACCTCGTGTGGGACTCCAGCTGGTTGGGAGATTTCTTACCAATCACTTTATTGATCAATAACAAGTTGTTATTCTGTAATGATTGGTCATGCAGACCCCTGGTGTGTGTGTGTGCAGAGAAAGCTGTTTGTGAGAGATAGTTCTCATTTTTCTATTTAATAGTGTAAAAATAGTTTATACAGGTGCTGGTTGTTTTTCACCCAGGAATAGATTGTTATGCTCACACCAGGATTGCTTTCCCATGGGAATTTGCAAAGGGCTAGCCACTAGACAAGGCCAGCCACTGATTCCAGGAGAGCAGGCTGGATTTTATAAGGCCTTTCATTTATAATTTTTCTACCTTGCTGCAACAGGCTTCCTCTGGGGCTCCTGAGGAGTCTCCATGCCTTGGACTTTCAGCCTTGGCTTAGTGAGCTTTGCTCTGGTGGAAGGTGTGGAATAAGATTGTCTTTAGGGTCCCTTCCAGCCCAAACCATCCTGGGATTCTGTGAACCTGCTGAAGCAAAGTGTTGGTGTCCCCAGGAGCTGTAAAGGTGAGGATGAGTTAGGTGGGCACTTTCTGCCCTCCACTTTAGCTCTTTTGTCTGTGAATTCAGGGAATTGAGCAGGGTGAAGATTTGAGATGCTTGTCGAATTATCTTGGATTTAATCAAAGAATATTTGTTGGCTTTTTTAGCACCCTTCTCCTCCTTTCCCCTCGCCTTTGTTTCACCCTCTCTGGAAGATCTGAGTTACGTGTCAAGCCCTTCTGGTTGGCCCTGTGCTGAAGAACTGTGGCTAATTTTAATCAAGCCTGAACTGTCATTCCGGTTCATCAATGTCACATTAGCGTCATTTCTCTTCATCAATGTCACATTAACAGTAAATCCCAACTCCCTGATTATTAAAGTGGATGGAAATCACAGCTCTGTGTGTGGCCAAATAGCTGCTCATCAGCAGGGTGCTTGATGGGCCCTGATGGTTTCATTCAGGCCTTAATCAAGGACTCTCTGTTCTGCTGGGTTTATCCTCGTGCTGTGGAGTCACATTAGCACCTGCACACCCTCCCTATTCCCGTTCCACTCCCATCTGGAGCAGAAACCTGGATTTCAGCTGAAGCACTGCTGGTATTAACAGCTTAAGCCCTCGGTGTAATGAGACAGAATTAAGAATTGGTGTTAAAGACTGGGAATATTGGGAAGGTGGGGAGTTGTTAGGGAAGGAGGATGAACAAATGTGTTTAGGGCAGAGCACTGGGATAAATCTGCACTGCCTCATTAACCTGGGGTTTGTTTGATTATTGCCTCAATTTCTTCCCTTTTCCCCGTGCTCTTTGCCTGTATCTCTGCCTTGCCCCATTCCCACAAGTTCGTCCCAGTTTTGTCGGGTTACAGCTACAAACGGTTGGTTGTGCCTGAATTTGTGCAGGGTGATCCACACTTGGCTCTGAAGGTCCAAGGTAAAGCTTAGGGGTTTTAATCCAGCCTAACCTTTGTTACTTCTGTGGGCTCTGTTTGTCTTTTTGTTTTCTCTGTGGCCAGACAAAAACTTCCACATGTCAGCAGAACGAGTGTTTTGGCAGGAATGAAGACGGGATGTGATTTTTGGAAGCACAGATGATGCTCAGGTTGGAGCTAGGTGGTCTTTAAGGTCCCTTCCCAAACCATTCCATGATTCCATGAGGAATTCTTGTGGCTCTGTTATTCCTCAAATCATCCCATGCTCTGTTGAATTCCCTTGAGGCTTTTGCCTGTGACCCTTTATTAAAGAATAATTTGCTTTTCCCCAGTTGGTACAAGAGATCCCAGTGCAGTGCAAGGAGCATTTTGGTAATTCATTAGTAATTAGCTGAAATTGCAAGTTAACCAGCAGTGGTGCCCAGTAGCATAACAGGAGAGGTGACAGGATGAAGCTGCTCAGGCACCAAATAAAATTCCTATGATCCCTTAAGTTTCTCCACACTTAGAACAGTATATTTATTATAGAATTCCATAAAAATATCCATGGATGTGTGAGCATTTAAGACTCAGTAAAGGAGTAAGATTTGAGCAGAGGGGTTTGTGTTGCATTTTCTACACTCCAGCCCAGGCTCTTTCTCCTGAAGCCACTTGAGCTGCTGAATTTCCAAGATATCTTTTCCCCAATTCCTGCCTCAGTTTCTGTGTGCAGTGAGCACTTTCCCAAGAACTTTTGCCCAACTTTTACTGCATCATTGAGTCAGTCCTGCCACAGACTTCACTGGCATTAGACTTAATTAGTGCCAGCCTCGTTAAAGGGAAGACAAAAGGCTGTCCTGGGGTGTTTGTCAGTGGCAGATCTGCTCTGTCAAGGGGAGTTACAGTTAACCTTTAACTGGTTTGGATGGCAGCTAAAAGGTGCTTCCATCCTCTTCAGCTGTCTCCAGGCCTGGTTAAAGGTCAGCATTTTGCTTCTGGCACCAGGATCCTTCCAGGGCACTCTTGTTTTCCCAAGAGCCCACCTCACCCAGGGTCTGAATTCCAAGCTATACCCTCAAAAGACAAATAAAAGGCAAAATAAAATAAAGAAAATGCAGGTTCCATCTTAAAAACAACCAAGTAGCAGAGCACATGCTTTGGAAAGAACAAATTCCTGCGTGCACTCTTCATTAGTGAGGCCTGGATTTAATTGGAGTCCTTAAACCAAAAGCCCTGGTGGCTTCTTTACCCTGGTGTCACTTGTCAAAGAATCCACTCATTAGGAAGAAGCTCAGCCCCTTGTTTCCTCCTGTACTTTTCTCTTTTTGGGGTCTGTTTTTAGGAGATATTAAAAATCAAATTTAAATACCGTGCTCCTCGGGTGGGATTTGTCAGAGTTCAGCATCTCCTGCCTCCAAATTCTTCCCTCTGGAGCAGCAGCTGAATCAAAGCTCAGCTTCAGCAGCACTGGGCAGCTGGAAGAGAGTGAGAAAAGGGATGTTGGAAGGAGACTTGGGGGGTGGCAGAGCTTGTTTTGTCCCCTGAAGATTCTGGAGCCATAGAAAGCCTTTGGACTCAAGATCCACAGTGCAAATGAGCACAGAAGCTGCTTGCAAACCCAACTGGACTTTTAAAATCTGGACTTTTTATCATCCACATGGCCACAGCAGCATCTGAGGTGGAAACTTTACCCTGGAGCTCAGCAGATGCAAAGGCAAGTTATGGAGTTCATTTCTGGCTCTAAAATCAGCTCAGGTTTGGGTTTATGGGCTGGTGAGCAACAATTTAAGGCTGTAGTGGACTCTGGAAGGCATAAAAATCAGAGTAGCTGTAGGCAAGTGTAAAGTGTTTTCCTTTCTCAGTATCTTTCATGTTGTTAGAGCCGTGTGCTAAATAATAGGATTATTGGTATATTGGTACATGGTTTTGTAAGGCTTTAATTGAACAAGGGTCCTTTACAACTGATTTCAAACTCATTCATGGGTGGCACTGTAATACACTTTTTTATTTTGGAAAGCTGGATCTTGATAAAACCCAAGTAATTTTGCCTTTTTTTCAGTGATATCCACCTGTGGTGGAAAAAACACCCATCTTCGGGGATGATTTATCAATGAATTGGTGCTGAGTTTTTCCTGGAACTGCCACACAGGGGAAATGAAAAGCAATGACACAATTTACAAACAAGAGTAATTTCAGCTGTTTATACACTATTACATCTCTGCTCCCCAAGGAAACTGCTGAAGGAACATTGTAAGTTTAAGAACAGCTTTATTTTTATAAACACTTCTTTTAATTGCCGAGCTGAAGTTGTGTTTATTACTGAAAATTCCCAAGGCTTTCTGCAAACACTGCCATCTCGATTTAGTTATGTATTTTCATCCTCCTGGTTATGCTCTGTTTTTCTCATCTCCTCTTAAACTCATTTAGTCTCCAGGTTCCCATATATTGTGGAAACTATCTCTGTTTGCCTGAGACCAATTCCAGCTTTCTAAGTGAACAATACTAAAAGTTGACAAAAGACTTTGTTCTTAAATACCATCCTCATATAAGGCTTGGAAGTGTTACAGAAATATTCTCATTTATTCAGTATAAGCCTTGTCTGAAGTATCTTAATGTTGATTTTCCGGAGTAATACAAGGAGCAGAGAGGGATTTACCCCATTGATGTGCAGCACCAAAGGCTGTATTCTATAACCTGTTTTACCTTTCTTGGGTATCATGGAATGCTTTGGGTGGGAAAGGAATTTAAAGCTCATCCAGTCCATGGCAGGGACACTTTCCACTATCCCAGGCTGCTCCAAGCCCCATCCAGCCTGGCCTTGGACACTGCCAGGGATCCAGGGACAGCCACAGCTGCTCTGGGAATTCCATCCCAGCCCTTCCCCACCCTCCCAGCCAGGAATTCCTTCCATTGGGAAGGTTCCTGCCTTCTCTGTCTTCCTTTTGCTTGATTTGCTTCCTTTTGCAAGAGGATTGAGCTTCATTCCACCTTGCAGTGATCCCCCCCCCTTCTTCTGGTTTTGTCACTTATCCAGAATCCCAGTTTCTCAGCCAAGGATTAAGCTGTATCCCATTTTGGGGAGGAGGAGGAGGAGAATCCAGTTCACCTTGCAATGGCACCTCCACTGCTGGAGGAGGATCCCTGGATATCCCTTCTCCAGCCAGCACGGAGTGAATGTGAAAGGATGGACTCCCCTGGCTCTACACTCCATTTCTTCAATTCCCTTTGAGACCTTTCCCAGTGGATTCAGTAGGATTGTGACCTATTTTTGCTATTTCTGCCTTGAAAAATTCAAATTACGCTCCGTGAGTACTCTGGAGCTGTTTTATAGTCACTACAAAAAGCAGCTGTGGAGGGGGAGTCAGCAGCTGGGATGTGCTTTTCTGCCTCCCTCCTGTTCTGCTGTCCCAAATATTGCTTTTAGGGAGAAGCTGAATGTAGCTCCTGTCTGTGGTTGGGTGAGAATATAGGACAATCCCAACTATTCATTTTGGGGCTGGTGAGAATTTCTTAAAGCTCAAGTGACCTGACAAATGAGCGGTTTTTTTGTTTCTTCTCTGTTTTTTACTTCTTCTCCCCAGTCTCCCTCTAATCCTTTCAGCACATGCAGAAATGGATTTCTTGCAAAACTCTCATGGCACAGCGACGTGCACTGTGATTCCCACCAAACACTCATTACCTTCTGTGTGAAACCCATTTCCCTAAATTCTCCCATTCCAGCATCTTGATTTCCGAGTGCCTGTCCCACTTTTCTTTCTTTGCCATTAACAGGAATTTCTGAATACATCTCCTCGCAACAAATTAAACGAGGTTACAGCTTGGCACAAGAGCCTCAGCTCGCCTTTGTGTCTTCAATCTTTGAACTTTGGCTTTGTCCTTTTGCTTGTTGTTCCCTGAATGCTCTGGCACGAGGACAAAATTAAAAAGCACTTTAGCTGCTGCTGAATGGTGGGTGATGCTGAACCCTGGTCTTGAAATGGAAATTAAAGCCCCATCTTTTTTACATTCCTTTTCTTAAGCAACAGGATATTGATCCGCTGGGTTGAAGTCTTTAGAAGAGCTGCTCTGTTATCTTTCTCCCCGGTTTATTTTTCTGGAGGAGCACGTTTCAGTTGCCTCTGCGTTCAGCGGCCTGAAAGAACGTGGAGATCAGATTTAGGTTATTAGAGGGATAAATCTTGTGCTTCATTTGGTGCTTTCTTATCCTGCCTCATGCCACTGATAAAAGCGGCGGGATCTGAGGCCTTCCAGCTTTGTCTGGAAGTTTTTTTAACTGTGGGAAGGGTTCCTGTTAAATGCCTATTTGAGATTAAAGTCAGATGCATCAAAACCATTGATGTGTTAAGCCGAGTTCCTGTTTGGAGTTTCAATGTGTTGTAGTGCAGCTGGACACGGGTCTTTGTAAGGGATGCTGTCCCAACTCTTCCATGCAGTCGTTTCCTGGGAGCTGCTGCGTAAGAGCCGAGCTTGGACCCGTTTTGGGAGCAGTGGTGGCTTTGTAGTGGCTGTTCCCAGCAGCAAGCCCCGGCTCTGGGTGGTAGTATCTGTGTAGTAGGGGCTGCGTAGGTGCTCACTGCTGGCAGCACGTTCCAGTCCGCCTCGGTTCGGCTCCATCCCTTCTTCCCGACTCTGGAGATTTCAGGGAAGGTTCAAAACTGGCTCCTCTGCACTCAGTGGCTCACACAGAACTTCTGCGGCACGAGTGGAAAATCCAGCTCCAGGAGGTCAGGCAGAGGGGGAGGCACTGCAGCGTCCTGGGGTTGTTCCATGATCCCATCCCAGGATTCCATCATTCCTGGATGTGCTACTGGAGACACTACCTAGAGGAGAGGCTGGACAGAGTTGGAGAATAAAGTGGGGATTTATTAAAGGCCTTCAACAGATACACCCTGGGCAGTGCAAGAGCCTGGCAGAGGCAATGTTGGAGTTCAGGCTGCTGAGAATTTGAGACTCTCTGTGCTGGCAGGCACTGACCCCCAAGAGAACACTGCACTGACCTGAGGCTGTGGAGAAGCTTCCAAAATGGAATGACAGAACTGGGATTGTGGGTGTGGAGTTTGAACAGAAGTGTGTGATATCACAGGGTGGAAAACTTGGAGTTTGAGGTTTTAGAATATAGTAGTACATATAAAGCTAAGATGGAAGTTTTAGGGCAGTAGCTGGTCCTTCTTCACCTCCTTCTTCATGGGTTTGGGTGGTATTTTGTAATTAGGGTTCCCAAGATTCACGATGGTCACCCAAGATTGACGATGAAGTTTTTCAGGCAGATATAAGTTTGGTCTATTTGCATATCAGGGGATAATTATCCAATTACAGCTTCAGGTGATGAAGTCACATTCCCCCACTTTGCTCCTCCCAATTCACTTTGGTTTGTACTTCTGGGGCCTGAGGCTGTGAGGTGCCCTTGGTTCTGGGGCCCAGAGGGATTGTTCTGTCTGCCCAAACTGTGAGGAGAGCTTACAAACACTGTGTGGAGTTCAGAGCTACACACTAACGCAGTACAGGATCAGGAAAACAGAAAAGCCAAAACTTCAGGCCTCATCAGGGGAGGACTGCAGCATCCTGGGGTTGTTCCACGCTCCCATCCCAGCGTTCCGCCGTTCCCGGATGGCTGCCAGAGCAGATGGATCTCCATATGGACACTCGCTGGGGCTCTGCCACCTGTACTCAGGCTGGGCTTAGCCCAGGAGATGAAGCAAAGGGAGTGCAGCAGTGAAATCAGGAACCACTCCAGTTTTTATGGGGCTTGCTGTTGTCACAGCAATTACTGGAACGACCAAAAAAAAAAAAATAAATAAATAAACAAATGGATTTAATGAGTGTTTCAGCAATCCAGGAACAAGTGTTTCCAGCACCTCATTGCTGGGGTGAGGTGGGATCTACACGTTCTTGTCTCCAGAAATGCAAAATGATTTGTTTTGATACAGCTTTGGGGAGAAAAAAATGGAATTAAACAAGTTGGTTGTCATTAAAAGTATTGCTGCTGACTGATTTAAGCATGTCTTCATCTCCCAGAAATAATGATGTTCCAATTAATGATTAAGAGGAGCAGGTTTGAATTTTAAAAAAGCAGGGAAAATACATGCTACGAATGATTTGCCATAGATTTATTCTGTTAATGTGGGGTTTTTCTACAACATAGATATGATATCTAAATTTACATTTCTTCGCTTTTTTTTCAAGCAGCTCTGTTACTGCTTTGGATATTCTGTATGAGGTGGATCCTGTATTAGTAGGGATTTTTAAAAAAATAAATAGAAATATATAACTTTTAACAGTTTGGAGATTTTCAACATCCTGTTTGATTTTGCAATAATCTGTCATTTGGGCTCTGTTTTATATTTCTTAGGATTTGTTCTGGTGTCAGGATTGCAGTGAGACGTGTGCAATATTTTATAATCCAAGGGAAGCAGCACCAGAGATCTGAAGTTCTGGTCCTTCCAGGAGTTTTTGAGGTGGATTTAAATCATTCCAGTGTGTGCAACAGAGGCACTTTTAATGTATAGTGGATGGTGTTGAGGCTGGAAATGATGGATTTAAGGAGTTGGACGTAACAGGTAACGACTTGAGGACAAATCAAAAGAGATTTGTCCACACAAGGATGTTGCTTGAGGGCCTTCCTTCCCCAGTAACTCCATGTGGAATGGGAAAATTCAGATGTGTGAATTTACTTTGTCGCCTCCTATTTTATTTAAAAGCTTTCCTGCTCCGATCCAGCCAAAACAGTTTCAGTCACGGACTGAAAATTTCAGCATTTTTAGCTGATCAAGACATTTTTTACAGCTCAGTGTCCTCAAGGTCATGGCCATCTCTATTTAATTTTCTGTCTGTTGTGGAAAGAATAGAGAAGTCCTATAAAATTAACTTTTTTTGGTTCTCTTTCCACCTAAATATATGCACTGGAACTGGATGAGCTTTAAGGTCCCTTCCAACCCAGACCATTCTGGGATTCCCTGAATTATGCATTTATCTTTATTTTTTTCAAATGTTCCCCTTTCCTAGGGATTCACTGAGCATGGAGAGGACAGGTTTTAATGCCCCATCCCGCTTTGACGTGCTAGGGGAACAGGAGCAAATGGTTCCATTTCCCAGGAAGAATTCAGAAGTGAATTCACACCCCAGGAGCGAATGTGATGCACACAAACCCCGTGTCCCTGAGGAAGGTGCTGGCTGGGGTAATTCCCAAAATTCCCAGCAGCACAGAGTGAAGCCATTAAATCCAGGCAGCTCCCTGCACTCCTGGTGTGCCACCAGATCAGTTCCTAATGGATTGGTGCGGCTTTAATGACTGGACTTGTTTTCTCCAGGAAAAGCTCTTCCCAGGGACCTGACAGATCACCTCTGCCGTGCTTCCAGACGTCCTGGCTCTCTAATCCCTCTCCCTAACGAGTTTTGTGCTGCAAGATAAAATATTCATGTTCCAATAGGTTCTAAACTAATTATCTGCAGCCGGCACTTGCCTGAGCAGTCGTTTGCTGTTAGCTTGGCTCAAGTTAATGGCTTGTATTTCAGTACAAATAGTCCCTCCTGGCTGTTTCCTGTCACTGATTCTTATCCTAAATGGAATTTCCATATGTGTCGGCAGCTAATTCTTGTGACATCCAAAGGAGCTTTCTCCTCCTGCGCCCAGGAAGAGGAGGAGGATGTGTTATAGATAATATTTTATGTATTATGCAGTTGCTGCAACTGCGTTTTCCTTGGAAGCAAATGTCTCTGGGTCTGATCTCTTCACACTGTGCAGTTGTACTCAGAGCTCTCCTACACCTCGTGCATTTTTATCGGCTCGAAAATACGAGTTGTTCTACAGACAGGGACCATTCTGGTCAGGTACTGAAGTTAAACAGCAGGAAAAAGGGAAGAAATTGATATATCACAGGAAAACACACAGGTGAAAGAACCTCCGTGTTCATCTGGAGGTGTCACATTAAATTGGAAAATCCTCATGATGTTGATTTGGAGCTTAAAAGTGCCCTTAAAAAGGACTGTGATAAAGGCTGAATAAAATGGTTCCAAAAGGGCTAAAAACATTGTGAATTTTCATTATTCTGCCTGTGGTAATCAAGGGTTTCTCTCCATCCTTTTCTCAAGAGACAAGCCTCTATTTAAAATATTGACAGATCTTAATCTTTTAATGTTGCCATATGTCCACTTAGAGTAAAAATGTAAATACTTCCATACTCTAAATGTATGGCAGTGATTTTGACTAATCACATGTCCATATGACTAATTGTTGCTGGGATCAAGGCCTGCAAGTGCTAACATGGAAATAAATGAGAAATCTTTGGTTTTCCTTCTTTTTTTTTTTTTAAATAATCTTCATATTTATAGTGACTAATTTAAACAGCTTGCAGGGAAAAAAAAATCTGCTGAAGTTTCTGCTAATTTTTTCCCACATTAGTCCTAATGGGATGTTGCATCTGCCATGTCTAAAAAAAAATGAATTTAGACATAAAATTTAGTAGAGATTTGTGTTACAGAAGTGGAGAGAGAGTCTTGCTTTTGGTGTTTATTTGATACCTGAAAATATTATTCTGTTTTCACCTAAACTAATTGAAACTTTGTGCAGTCCAAGGGATATTTTCCAGCTCTTCATGGACCCTACGTGGGTGCACCCTTGGAGAGCTGCTGGAAGCAGAGGGGATTCACCCAAAATCTGCTGGAAAAGAAACTTCTCCAAAATCCCTGGTGTTGCAGAAATGAGCAGAACCTCTCCCCAGCCTGCACGGGTCACTCCACCTCATCCCAGATCCGTTCATTTTCCCATTACTCGGGGTTATTTCTTGTGGCATTTCACCACGAACCCGAGTTTGTGAGTCTGGTGAGCATCTTTAGGTCTGTGCACCTGCAAAGCCCCTCTAAGATCTCTCACCTGTGAGATTCCATCTTTAGGTCAACAGAACTTTGCAGATGACACCAAGCTGGGTGGGAGTGTGGATCTGCTGGAGAGTGTAGAGGGATCTGGACAGGCTGGATCCACGGGCTGGGAACAGCTGGATGAGGTTCTCCAAGGCCAAGTGTTGTGTCCTTGGGTCCCACCAACCCCATGGAGCACCACAGGCTGGGCCAGAGGGGCTGGAAAGGTCCCTGGGGGTGCTGGTGACAGCAGCTGGACATCCCCAGCTGTGCCCAGGTGGGCAAGAGGCCGATGGCACCTGGATTTTAGCAGCAATGGAGTGGCCAGCAGGACTAGGGAAGGGACTGTCCCCTGAGCTGGGCACTGCTGAGGGACCCCCTGGAATCTTGGGGTCACTTCTGAGCTCCTCAGCTCAGGAAGGACCTGGAGGGGCTGGAGAGGGTCCAGGGAATGGAGCTGGGAAGGGTCTGGAGAGGCTGAGGGAGCTGGGAAGGGGCTGAGCCTGGAGCAAAGGAGGCTCAGGGGGGACCTTGTGGCTCTGCACAAGTCCCTGCCAGGAGGGGACAGCCGGGGGGGTCGGGCTGTGCTCCAGGGAACAGGGACAGGAGGAGAGGGAACGGCCTCGGGCTGGGCCAGGGGAGGTGAGGTTGGACATCAGCAGGAATTTCCCCATGGAAAGGGTTGATAGGAATTGGAAGGGGATGCCCAGAGAGGTTTGGAGTGCCCATCCCTGGAGGTGTCCAAGGAAGGCCTGGATGAGGCACAGGTGGGGATGGGGACAAGGTGGGGATCAGTCACAGGTTGGACTCGATGGTCTCACAGGTATTTTCCAACTATCACTGTTTCGTATTGATGCTAAATTTTGCACGTCCTCAGTATTTTATGGAATTAAGGAGTCTTTAAACAAAACCAATTCTCCCAGCAGTGCAGATTGGTGCTCATGGGATTTGCTCTTTTTCCTCCTTGACTCCCTTATCCAAATAATCCTCGTCTCTGCAGTGTGAATATCCAGGAAGGCTGGAAGTGCTGAGACTTGAATTTCTCATGCAGGGAAGCAGAGAAATGATCCTTTAGTGTGGGACTTGAGGGAATACAAGTTTTTTTCCTGTGTTATTTGTATTCTTGAATGCAATTGTTTTATAAATCCATCATTTACTTGTGCTCTTCCTGAACTGCTCGTCCCTCTCCGAGTGGCGTTGAAGAAATAATTTTCTGCTACATGAAAGATGTTTGATAGGAGGTAGAAATTGATATCTTGATCCTGGCTGTGCTTCCAGGTATTTATCAGTGATAATTTCTTCAATATCCTCTTGATTTGGGGAAAAAATAACCCTGTCTCTTCAGAAGTGAGTGGAATGAATGTTATCTTACCATGAGATGAATGTAGATATAAAATTCACCTGATAGCAGCTCTTTTGTGGTTTTAGCTTGATTTTCTAGGAAATTAGTCCCATCCTAAAGGAAATGAGTCCTTTAGGTTCGTTCTGTCCATCCCTCCCCACTAATGGGACCGGTATCAGCCAAATCTGAAAGGAGCAGGAGGTGCAAAGATGTGGAATTCTGGGGGAAGAAATCTGTATATGTGAGCAGCTGCAAGAGGAATAAAAACAGGGAAAAACAAGGAAAAATTGGCCACTGTGGTTGGCAGAAGCCATCTTTCAGGGATGAGAGACAGAGCTTCAAACCACCCCTGTTTGGTGTGGAATATATGGATATTTATGGATCTATGGATATATGGATACTGTAGTGTGGTAGCTGAGGGGACAAAGAAAGCACTTCTGTTTCTCCAAGTGGTGATCCTTCAGCGGGTTTTTGGGGAACTGGAAGTGCAAATAGAATTTAGTTATTCCCAGGCATCTTTATTACAGACTTTGGGCCTGATTTTTGTGTTCAACATCCTCCACTCTGCTCAGACTGAAAACCAGAGGTACAAGTGTTCATCCTGTCTGGAAACAGTGAAAGTTTATTTTTCTCAGGTTGGAATTGAGTCCCTCACGGACACTTCTTTCTCCCAGATCCATGATTCTTCATTAAATGTAGTTGCATATCAAAATTAACTCCTGCTTCCTTGATAACTTTGCCTCAGTAATCTTGATTTTGAGAGATTTAACAAGGCTGCAGAACTTCCTGGTGTTCTCCCAAAGACAGGAGCATCCTGGGGACTTGCAGCACCTCTGGAATGGTCATCAGTGAAATATTTGGTGGACAGCAGTGAGATTTTTATGTTTCTTTGAACAGAATTTAACATGGAGTGTGAACAGGACAATGAACGAGCACGGGGTGCTAATTAACGGAGGTTAATTAGCTCTGGTGAGAGGCACTGAGCACATTTGTGTCCTGCTGGCTGTGCAAATGTAATTAAGAGACACGTGTTCGATGTGGTTTACGTTTGACCTGGGTCTTCCTAGGAGTTCCTTCACCTCTCAGTGGTGGGGTCAGCCACATCCACACGTTTATTGAACATTTCCAGGTGTGGTCACTCCACCACGGCCCTGGACAGTCTGTTCTGATGTTTTACAACAAAAAATCCCAAATATCCAACCTAAACCTCCCCTGACACAGCTTGAGGCTGTTCCCCCTCATCCTGTCACTTGTTTCCTGGGAGAGGAGCACGACCTCCACCTGGTTCCACTCTCCTTTAACGCTTCATAGGAAATATTTATTTAATATTTATTTGGCTCCTTCTGGGAAGGAAAACACTGGCCACACTTGAGCATTTCTGTAAAGGACTTAAGAGGGAGAAAAAGAGAATTACACTCAGGTCCTGAGTAGAGCTGAAATAATCCTGAGTAAATCAGGAAAAATCTTGGAAAAGAAGAGCTGTATTTGCACCAAGTAGTTCAGATATGGCACAAAGTTTTAAAGGGCTCCAGGAAGAAAATAAAAGCTTAGCCATTAATTGTTACAAATCTAATTCCTTGACTCATCCCTCTTTTTATTTTTTCCTCTTTTTGTTTTGGTTTGGTTTGGTTTTTTGTTTTGTTTTGTTGGGTTTTTTGGTTTTTTTGTTTGTTTGTTTTTTGGGGTTTTTTTTGTTTTGTTTTGTTTTTTTGTTTTTTTGTTTTGTTTTCTTATTTTGTTCCCTGGCTCCCCGTGGCCTCACAAAATTCCTAATTAAATTTGATAATAGAAAAAATGATTAGTCAGGTGTGTGGTTCTGCTGGAAGAGAGGACGGTTGAGGATGATGAGAAAGAAAAAAAAAATATCTTGAATTTCATTTGAACTTCCCAAAACTCTGACCTGAAATTGTGAAAGAGGAGCCAGAGAGTCTCCAGCAGGGAAGGGTTAAACGTGAAGTTCAAGAGTTTTGGTGGCATAAATAGGGATAAAAAGGGCTGTAAACTTTATTTTGAGAGCCCTTTAAGAAAAGTAAGCTTTGTTGACCAAGTTTTTAAGAAAGGAGATCAATCTGGTGCCATTGTGAGTGAGCATTCTCCAAGAACATCTGTAAACTGTTGAGTTTAATTGCCCTGCAGCTGCCTCTGGTGGGAGTTTGGGGGGGATTTTTGTTTCCTTTCACTCAGTCTCTCATTTCCTTTTCCCTGTGCTCTCCTGGTGTCATTGCTTTCTTTTTTGGGGTTTGTTTTTTTTTTTTTTTTAATGTTAAAAAGTAAATAACAACACAAACACAGCTCCTTGAAAGAGCCCTGAAGAGAAGAGGGCTTGGCTGGAGGAGCATCTCCTGCTGCTGGAGCATCAATGGGTTCCAGCTGCTCCCAGCCAGGAGAAGGAGGCTGGGAGTGAAAGGTTTGGGGGAACTTGGTTTGTTGGATTGGTTCACTTTCCATTTTGATTTTTCCCTCCATTTTTAGATTCTTTCCAGAATTGTTTTCTGGTGTTTAACGAGTTAACAGGCAGTGCTGGATGGTTCATGGAGCAGAGCTCAGCTCAGAATGGCAAGAGCAGGAAGGGCAAACAATTTTCAGCTGACTTTTCTTTTGTGCAGCTGAGCTGTGAATACAACAGTGGGGTTTTAGTGTTCTTTCTCCCCTCAGAGTCCCTTGGAAATAATAGAAAAGATGAGTTTGGCTGTTGTTTTCTTACGGAATCAATGTTGTCATTGGCAGAGGAGACAGAATTAGGTGACAGTAAGGGGCTACAAAAGTGCAACTGGGACCTTAAATTTATTTTTATTATTGTTATTAATGAGAGCTAGAGAGGGACTTGGCAGGACAGGACACAGGGAATGGCTCCCACTGCCAGAGGGCAGGGATGGATGGGATCTTGGGAATTGGGAATTCCTGGCTGGGCTGGAATTGCCAGAGCAGCTGGGGCTGCCCCTGCATCCCTGGAATGTCCCAGGAAGGATTGGAGCAGCCTGGGATAAGGGAGGTGTCCCTGGAATGAGCTTTGAGGTCCCTTCCCACCCAAACTGGTCCAGGATTCTGGGATTTGGGACACTCAGGATCCATCCCGAGGGATTTTTATGGAAAATGGGGATAGAAAAGAGAGGAAAAGGGAAGGGAGACCCTTCATGGTTTCCTGAGATTCCAAGTGAAGCCCCTGGGTCCATGAATTTCTTGGAGAGGAGATGGATCCAGTGTCAGCCTGGGAGAGCTGGGAATGTTCCCCTGGAGAAGGGAAGGATCCAGGGAGAGCTTCCAGCACATTCCAGGCCCTAAAGGGGCTCCAGGAGAGCTGCAGAGGGACTGGGGACAAGGCCTGCAGGGACAGGACACAGGGAATGGCTCCCACTGCCAGAGGGCAGGGATGGATGGGATCTTGGGAATTGGGAATGAATTCCTGGCTGGGCTGGAATTGCCAGAGCAGCTGGGGCTGCCCCTGCATCCCTGGAATGTCCAAGGCCAGGCTGGACATGGGGACAGTGGGAGGTGTCCCTGCCCATGAATTTTAACTGGAGGAATTTTAAGGTCCCTTCCCACCCAACCCATTCCAGTATTCAGTCAATCCTGTGATTATTATTTTCTCCCCAAAGCAAGTGATTGTTTTTCCTAGCTACTGAATAACTAATTATTCAGTTTTACCATTTGTTGAATTTAGAACATTAAAACTGGCTCTGCAGATTTAGAATGTGTCCATTTTTTTCCCTCCGAAGATAAAGATGCACTTTATATTGGAAAAGCACTCAGTATTTTAACATCTCTCAACACTGGTAAATCACAGAACTTGGGTTTTGCAGAACCTGAATCAGCAAATTTAGGAAAGAGCAGCAATAATTACAAAAAATAATATTTTTGAAGGGGGTGGATGGAGGGAATCACAGAATCACAGGAAAATCTGTGCAGAGAGGGAGCCAAATATGTATTTACATCTAATATTAAATAAAGGCATGTTAAAAACTCAATAACATTTGATGGAACATCTGGCAGAGTGTGTGGCATTGTTAAAAATTATTTTAAACAGCCAAAATATTTGCTGTTACAAAATGAAAACAAACTTCTGTGTGTCTGGGGCTGGGATATAATTGCATCCAGAGCAGAATATATTATTTTCCAAAAATCCTGTTAACAGCCTTCCCTGCTGGAGGTGGATATTTCCAATTAGGATCACAGCGTTTGGAGCGCTGCCTGCATCACCAAATCCAGCTCCTGCCTGTTCCTGAGGCAGGGCAATCCTTCAGTCCTGCTTGTAAACTTGTCCCACCCCGTGGGGACAGCGGTGGCTGGGGACGTGTGACCCCGGAATTCCGCGGGAAGGGTAAATCCCGGCGGCTGGGCCAACTTCTTAAATGACCCTTTTTCCTTCCAGCTTGTTCCTGTGCCAGGAAGGATTAAGCTGTTTGTGAGGAGCAGCTGGGTGGTTTTTTTTTTCTTCGGGAGCTGTGGGATACGAGGCGGGCTGGACGGATAAACCTGCGTCGGGGGGAGAAGTTGGCGTGGCTTCAGTGGAGGAAGCGGTCGGAAGGCGCGGGATTAGGGAACGCCGAGCGCCGGCCTCAATGGGACGCTGCACTCAGAGTGCCCTGACCCCACAGCAGCTGGGGCACTCTGGTGGTTGTGATCTCCAAAGGAATTCCTGTCTGGAGGCAGCTCGAGGCTTAGTTTTGGAATCGCTGTTGGGATTAGTACGGGAATGACCACAGAGCTGCTGAATAAAAGGCCAGGATGGTCCAGCAGATATTTGCGCCTTTTGAAGGATGGCAGGCGGGTTAGAAATCAAAAAAAAGTTAAAAAAAAAAAAAAGAAAGAAAAGGGGGAGAAGGGAGGTGAAATAAGTTGAGATTTAATTAATATCTGGCCTTTTTATGGAGCGCATGTCTCTTTTAAAGGGAAAATTGAGCAAGGAAAGGTCCACGTGAAATGGCTGTGACAAAAGCAGGGAATGGCGAGGGACAGGCTGTGGAATAAATCCAAAGTGAACAGAGGAACGACTGCAGAAAAAAGGGTTTGGATTGAAAGGGATCTTAAAGCTCATCTCATTCCACCCCTATCCATGGGCAGGGACACCTTCCACCGTCCCAGGCTGCTCCAAGCCCCATCCAGCCTGGCCTTGGACACTTCCAGGGATCCAGGGGCAGCCACAGCTGCTCTGGGAATTCCATCCCAGCCCCTCCCCAGCCTCCCAGGGAAGAATTCCTTCCTGATACCCAATCTGAGCATTCCCTCCTTCAGTTTAGGACTGGGGATGAAGTTGAGGGAATAAAAACAAAGCAGAAGAGCCACCTGGAGAAGAGAGGCTGTAAATGTTTTCATGGATATGGATGTTTTCCCAGCACGCTCCCACCATCAGGAGAAGGTGGAAAGTTTAGGGAAGAAGGTAAAATATCAATAAGAATGAGGTTGATATTTAGCAAATTATCATATAAGTGATTTGGCTTAATGTTGTGGAAGGAACAGATGTCAGAGGGAACAAATCCCAAGGGAGGCATAAGAACATGGAGAAATGGAAGGAAACACCAGAACAGGTGATCAGATGTGGCAGATTTCTGAAATCTGGCTGGACTCCTAAAAGACCACATTGGGAAGTGTGAAAGTGGGATGGGAGCTGAGCCAGCCTCGGAGAAACAGAGACTGGTTTAATCCTTTGGTAATAATTAGATTGTTTTTGGGGGGTGGGTTGGAACAGTAGCCAAAGAAAATACTGTAACTTGTAAGTGGTCAAACACTGAGAAAGATGCAAAAAAAATAAAGGAATAACTCGGGTTTTGGTAGTATCTGCTTTTTCTGTATTTTATTTTATCATTTTTTAAAATCCTGGGGTTTTATCAGCTGCATATTATGGGAATGGAGAAGCAAATCCATGTTAGGGCACTGGTGATGTGAGGGCTCCACTGTTCCTCAGTGCTGATCATTATCCACATGCAAAACCAACACCTTAAGCAAAAAAAAAAAAAAAAAAAATCAGTTAAAATGATTTCTGAAGATACAAAGAAGCCTGAATATCTGGAATTCGTTAAAAACTTAAAATTGTGTGTAAATATTTATGAGGAGGAACAGTGCTGGTGAGGGAGCAAAGCCATCTCGGGAGGCTTCCTGTCAATCAGAACACCCGGATACGTTCAAGATGATTGAAATTCCTCAAAAGGTGCATTATTCACATTAAATCTCCCATTTGAAGGGAGTGAGGGCAGGAAAAAAACATCAAGGTTTGAGAAAGGGCGGCTTTTTTTTTGGGTTTTGGTGACTCCTTGTGGGTTAGTGCTGAGTTTTGTGGCACAGCTGGTGAGAGGGGGACACGTGGTGGGAGCAGCTCCAGCCCACAGAGCATCAGCTCAGGGCCTGCTTGGGTGGGGAAAGAAGGAGAAAAACCCGGCTGGAAATTGGTCAGACTGATTTCTTGTGTGGTGCCATGGCTGAGGGAAAAGAGAATTTGATTTTTTTTTTGGTGGCAAGTATAGGGATAGAAGGGAATTCGAGGATGTTAAAGGCAAGGCCTTTCGCAGGGCTTGGAGCAGACACTCAAAAGATGCCTCAAAAATGGGCAGGGACACCTCCCACTGTCCCAGGCTGCTCCAGCCCCAGTGTCCAGCCTGGCCTTGGACATTCCAGGGATGCAGGGGCAGCCCCAGCTGCTCTGGCAATTCCAGCCCAGCCAGGAATTCCCAATTCCCAAGATCCCACCCATCCCTGCCCTCTGGCAGTGGGAGCCATTCCCTGTGTCCTGTCCCTGCAGGCCTTGTCCCCAGTCCCTCTGCAGCTCTCCTGGAGCCCCTTTAGGGCCTGGAATGTGCTGGAAGCTCTCCCTGGATCCTTCTCCTCTCCAGGTGAGCATCCCCAGCCTGACTCCAGCCCTGCAGCAGCTCCATGGATTCCTCTGGGCTCTCTCCAGCAGCTCCAGGTGCTGCTGCTGTTGTCCCCATGGCTGGGGCAGCTCTGCAGGTGGGGTCTCACCTGAGTGGGACACAGGGACAGAATTCCCTCCCCTGCTGCCCACACGGGGGGACAACCCCAAGCCCCTCTCCTCGTGGCTGCTCTCAATAAATTCACATCAACGTGGATTTGTGCACCTTGAGCCTTCACGTGCCGCAGCTTCTCTGTGTGTTGCTGTTGTTTACAGCAGGTTTTGCTGGTTGAAGCTACAGAACTAAAAATCAAATTGCACCAAGGTTAAACAGAGAGAAAACCTGTTGTTGAGTTCTTACCCCCCTAACCTTGAAGTAACTCAGCTACTTCAGACTCCAGGAAAAGAGATGGGCTTGTGCAGAATAACCAAGAACGTGCTTTGAGCGAATGAGGAACGTTCTTTGAGCAAATTTTTGAGCCAGGGGAGGTCACAACATTTTTTTTTTGTTTGTTTATTTGTTTTCCAAAGAGCAGTGTTTCCTTGGACAGTTGTATGCCAAGGTGTGCCTGGTCTGCTGATGGTGGCAGCAACCGGAGCTGGTGGCTTTTAAAAGAGCAACCAAACAAACCTGGCACTGGCAGGGATGGGGAACGTTGCAAATCCCAGCTGTGTTCCCTCAAAGGGCAGAGGATTCCTTGATGAGCCGCCTTTTGTCCTAAACTTTCCTCTGTTCCAGCTGAATAAAGCAACGATCCTCCCAGTCCTAACGACCACGTCTTTCTGGAAATGTAAAATTACCAGATCTCATTAATGCCGAGCTCTATCATTCATCAAAGCACTTCTTATGCCTCATGCTGGTTCCTTTTCTCTCCCTCTCTTAATCTTTCTCTCATTATAAGGATGTGTCTGCCCTTTGGACCTATCTGCTTCCAAGGAGTTGACACCTGCAGGGATCTCATTTGGGAAAGACTCGTTAACTCTTTGAGAGTTGAAACAGCTGAAATGTAGGGAAAACAATCCGGTGGGAGCAGAGGATGCTGTAAATACCCCGGGGACAAAGAGCAGGCAGAGGATGGCACATGAAGGAAAGGGAATTCTTTGTGTCCCTCTGCCTTTATCCTGATAAAATCTCAGTCTCATGGTCAACAGGTCCCTGCAAATGCCGTTAATGGCTTGAATTTTTTTTTTTTTTTCCCCCGCTTTTCTCTTACAAGGATTTTCTGCTGCTTTGGAGACTTCTCCCAGCCTAATGCACTTATCACATGTAGCTGGAAAGCTGAAAAAAAAAAAAAAAAAAAACCAAAACGATTTCAAAATGAGCCCAATTGCCATGAAATTAGACCTGGCTGGGGACAAAAGCGTTTGACACGTACGTGGAAACTGCTCCTCCAGATGATCCTCAGAGTTCTGTAGCAGCTTTTTATCTCAAGAACTAAAGCACTTTGCAAACAGTCAGATTACAGAAGTGCTGCACTGATCAGGTATTTTAGCCAAATAAATACTATTTATAAAGGAATTTTCAAAAGAGCTTTCAGAGATACCTGTCACAGTTTCAGCATCCTTCTTCAGTGACTCGAAGCTCTTATCTGTCTCAGTAGGGGATGCCAATTTACTGATGTACTTTTCAGTTAAAATCCAGCTTCCATAAGGCAGATTAGCAGTCAGAAAATGCAAGTCTCTTTGGGGGGGGGGGGGGGGAAATAGTTTGAAAGTTGTTTTAAAGTTGATTCTGTGATAAACGAGCCAATTGAGGAGATGTATCAGGTGCCACAAAAAAAAAAAAAAAAAAAAAAAAAAAGTGACTGGAAATTGCTGGATCTGTGTTGTTCCAAGCACCCCACCCATCAAGCCAAGCAGCTGAGTTCCCTTGTTCATCCTTTCCCCTCTGTGTCCATCTGTTCCTGCCTCAAATCCCATTCCCTTTGTGAGCTCCACGGGATCACAGACATTTTGTCATTACGAAAAGCAGGCTGGTGCTCTGATCAACATCTCCGCTCCCAGGTATCGATAGTGCAGGTTTTAATTACTTCATTAAATAAAACACTGCTTCTCGTGCAGTGTTTGCCAGGCTCCTGTCAATACTTGATCCTGACAGAGCTGATGTGGTGTAAGAGTTGTCAAGGAATATTGGCTTGGAGGGATGCAGGAAAGTTGTGCAGGAACGAGGTTGAGTAGAGGCTGTAATTCCATTAATCATCTCTAAATACAGCGTGACAGCACTGGAGAGGCTGCTGGAGTCACTCAGTCATTGAGACAACAAATCACTCAAGTAGAGGAGCACTTCTATCAAAACTTGGCCTTTCTTTGATCTTCTACTGAAAAACCAGCCCAGAAGTTCACTGCTTTGACATTTCTCCATGTTATTTTGATAATCCCATCTGGATTTTATCATGGTCACTTTGCATTTTATGTTTTAATATAGTCTCAGAGTACTTTCTTCTCTCCTGTGTTTCCTCATCTCATCTTTTAATTTCATTGATTTTTTTTTTTTTTCTTGTAAGATCAGCTAATTTTTCTCCTGGAATTCTCTCAGGAATTCCTTAAATATTGATAGGATTCCTGTCCTGACCTTAGTGGGAACTGTGTCTTGGATCGTGTTTGATTTTATGGCTCCATGGTTTGTGTGGCCCCAGGACTTCTGCCATTGATGGAAACACTTGAATTTGTCTTCTAAAATTCCAAATCATGCAGTGTTTACCTCATGGCAAACATTCTCAGTACCTGAAAGCACTGAAATAGGCAGTAGCAAATGATATTCCCTTGCTCCAGTGGCCAAGGTGTGGAGTATCCAATTCTCCTGAGTGTTGGTAATGACTTCATCTCTGGTTTCATCAGCACCTGCTTTTTGCACATTAACTTCTGATCAAAGAATAAGTAGGAAGATCTCCTGAGCTCATCCTCATGGATTTTCATTAGGAACCTCTCTGCAGTGCAGAAGTTGTTCTTTCAGTATAAATAATTTTATTTTTTAAGGATAAATTAAATTCATTAACCCCTGCACAGTCCTGTCACCTTTCCTCCCTTCTTCATCCTGATGTTTTCTTTCTCTCTGGGTACTTTTCTTACAATTATTAAGTCATTGAATGTATTAAGGAAGAAACTTAGTTCAAATACCAGAGCAGCTGTGGCTGCCCCACTCGTGGAAGTGTCCCAGGCCAGGTTGGACGGGGTTTGGAGCAACCTGGGATGGTGGAAGGTGTCCATTGGGGGAACCAAATGATATTTAAGCTCCCTTCCATCCCAAGTCATTCTGATGGATCATATTCCAGAAGGAATTAGTCCCTAAATCTCTGAATTCTCTGCTTTTCTGCTCCATGGGAGCTCTTACCCACATCCTTGTGGCCACCACCCTCACAACCATTCCCTGAGCACCACGGAAGCACCAGGAGATTTTTTTTGGCTGCTGTTTCCCCCCATCCACTGCTCCCCTGCTCAGGTGGAGCCCATCCCTCTCCCCAGAAGGACGAGCTGCTTTCATCAGCTCCATTTCATCAATTTGATTTCTGCTGGCAGCCGGGCTGGCTGTGGTTGACAGATTCTGTCTGAGAAGGGCTCTGGTAATTGCTCGTTCTGTTCGGTGCCTGTGTTGGTGACAGATGGTCACACTGAATGTTTAAAATGTTCAGGACCCCTACATGATCCCGAAGCTTATGAACAACAAACTTTGCCAGCATTTCTGTTGTCTATTAATTTAAAATGTTTGCTCGAATTACTATTTTTTCCCCTTACGTTTCAGGCGTGTTTTGCTGGGTTTGTGCTTTTCTAAAACGTTCTCTTTTCCCTTTTTTTTTTTTTTTTTTTTCCTATTAAAGAAAGTCTCAAGATGTTCATACAGACTGGCAGAAGAAAGTGCCAACTGCTGTTGCAGACTTGTTAACAAATTTATTTTTGCCTGAGAATGGCACATATGGCCCAGAGCGGAAATATTAGGGGTCTGTGGTCCTTGTGAGGGCTGGCAGATATTGTCTTGGAAAAAAATAGCTTTTGGGTCAGTCATAAATTTCATTTTTATTGCTGGAAGGACTTCTCAATTTTTCAAAAAAAATTTTTTTTTTTTCTGAGCTGATGGTCTTCAATCATTTCACAGTCCTGTGACAGCTCCAGAGCTGCAAAAAAGAGGTGGTGGGGAAGTGGCCAAATTATTTATGGCCTTTCTTTATTGAACTTGAGTAGCTGCAAACGAGGGAAGTTGGTTTATGAGGCCCATTGGAATTTCATGGACCACAGCCTGTGGTTTAGGGTGTCTTGGCTGACCTGCAGGGTTTGGTGCTTTATCTCCTGCATCTTTATTCACAAGACTTGCAAATCCAGATTATAAAGACAACAAAAATTACAAGGTCTTATATCCTTAATTCTCAATTTCTCCCAGTTTGAAGTGTTGGACATCTTTTTTCTAGGTAGGTTTTCAATCCTGCAAACTCTAAAAGCAAAACAACGTTTGGCTTCCTACAGATTCCTTCGTCCCCATCGTGTTCTGATAAAGAATGTGATTTATTATTTGTGTTTTCAAGGCCAGGTTGGGCAGGGCTTGGAGCACTCTGGGATAGTGGGAGCTGTCCCTGCCCGTGGCAGGGGATGGCACTGGGTTTAAGGTCCCTTCCAACCCAAACTATTCTGGGGTTCTGTGATTATTTCCAAATTCAGAATTGTCCCGTGCAGCAGGACCAGGAGCTGGACTCAACGATCCTTTCAGCTCAGGATTTTCTCTTGATTCCATGATTTCGTGGCACATTTCTGTCCATGCACAGCTGGATTTTTGCACCGTGGTCAAAACTTTGCCGACTTCTCAGATTCTGCTGAGGTTCAGTGAGGGCTGGAATAACCTTCCCCAGGTTTATCCCGCTGGATCAGCTTTGTGTATTCAGCTGGTGTGCGCAGCAAAAGGGCTGAAAATGAGTTCCTTGCACTTGCAATCCCTCCTGATGGATGTCTGGATAATTGTCCTATCTGCATATGTGAGAAGGAGAAGGAAATGATGCCGGCTCCAAGGAGTGAAGGTTATTCTGGAGATCTGGAGGGAGGGGATTGACGCAGGCAGGATGTGTTGGAATCAAATCAGTAAATTAATCAACATCTTGTTAGCCAGCGTTGAGTGCTGGATTTAATTAGGTAAAAAAAGGAACTGATGTGTGCATAAATATATATATAAATATATATATATATATGTGTGTGTGTGTTTGGAGGAATGGCTCAATATGACCAGACTCTGGGATTGCCTGGGATACACGAGGGGAGCAGGCCAAGGATGGGTGAGTTTTCCCCCAGCTGGCAGTGGGAGATGCAGGTGGATTCAGAGCTGGAGATGTCTCTGCCCACAGCACTCCTGCACCTCCCACTGCTTTTCCTCGGTGAATTTTTTGGGGTTCTGCTGTTTTGACCAGACCTCTGGCTATAAATGCAGTATCAGCCATGTTATTTTTAGGTTTTTCTTTGTTTACTTTGTATTAGGCACCTCTTTTTTGTTCATTTGGTTGATTTAGTCCAAGATTTATGTGGTTTTTTTTTACCTGTTTCTAGATAGGATGTTTTTAAATTAAAATTTCATGTAAAGAATCCATGAGCTTCTCAGTATTCCCTGCTTATTGTAGTGTTTATATAGAAATAGTTTGACTTGATGATTTTCCAGCCTAAATAATTCTCTGACTCCTCTGACTCCTTTTCTCTGTCTCTCACATCATTACATTGATGAAATCCTCGGTGCTGCTCCTCCTCATCTTTGGCTTGGAATTTTCAATCCTTGCATTCATTTTCTTCATTCAGTGGGAAAATACTGGAGCAGGTTGAAATGATCTTTGGTGCTTCTCTCCACTGCTTTTTTAGATTTTTTTTTCTTTGAAGCTGTATTTTGGAAATGAAGGACTTGGGTTTCCAAGTGGCTCCTGAACAAGTGCCCCAGCCCAGAACTGGAGACTTAAATCAGCAACAATTTCACCACCTGAAGGAAATCTGGAATTAAACACGCTGAAATATAGAAACTATTTTTGTTTTCCTGGTGTTTCAGCTGACTTGAGGAGTGCAGGCATCCCATACCCTGCTTTGCTAAAACCCTGTGTCACTCCAAGGATGGTTTTCATCGCTCTTTCCGAGGCTTGTGGATGAGCTGGGATTATCCAGGATGTTCTTCACCCTCAGGGAAAGCAGGGATGTATCAAAATACTCATTCTGAGTAAACCCTGTGCAGGCTGATGCTTGTTTGAGAGGCTCCAGGATGGGTCTGTCCTGGTGGTACCGTGAGAACCAAACCAGAGCTGGTGAAGCTCCCCAGGAACCACCTGAGTGTGGTGGCAACATTGGCAAGATGCTGGCTGGGCCCTGGAATAGGGAATGGTGACATTCCCAAGGCTGACGGAGCTCCAGGAGTGTTTGGACAGTGCTCAGGCACAGGGTGGGATTGTTGGGATGGTCCTGTGGGGCCAGGAATTGGGCTTGATCCTTGTGGGTCCCTTCCAACTCAAGATTTTCTCTGATTTTATGAAGACAACACAAACACGTGGCAGCTCTTGGCCTCTTTCCATGGAGCTCAAGACTCCTTGTGGGTCACTTCCAGCTCAGAGCCTTCCATGATTCTGTGGTGGAGGAGACTGGAAAACTCCCAGAGCTTTCTGGGAAAGCCTCTGTGGTTTGACTGCCACGGGTCCTTGAGATTCCTTTCCCAGATTAGGTGTTCCAGATCATTTGATCAACTCTTTGGGATTGTCTGGGACTGACTTCCAGCAAGGACTGCTCTGTTCCAGCACGTGGCTCGTTATTTTCTAAGGTAATTAGAGAGATTAATTACTTACCCAAGTTCCTTTTTTCCCCCCCCTTCTCCATGGGAATAGGACCAAATAAAGAGAGGGAATGAACGAACCCATCTGGTTCACCTGGCAGGACATCAACCTTGTCAAAGTGTCACCCCCAAAAAGTCCAGTGACACCAGTCCAAAGCTGAAGTGCTCCAGGTGTGTGGCAACCACCTCGAACATCTGGGTGGGGAAGTGGCTTCAGATGGAAAATATTCCAAGCAGGAAGGTCACGTTCAGGTGAGCCAAGGGCAGCACAGAGCTCTGAAGGATCTGCTTTTTTCTGTGTCCAGTTTGGAGCTGGGATGGAGCAGGAGCTCTTTCCACAGCACAGCTTTTACTGCAGGATTTGTTCTTGCCAAACTTACTCGATTTTTAAATCTATTTTTTAGCTGTTGTTGAGGGTTTTTGTAGTGGCAGTGTATTTTTGGGAATGGTTCCTTCCCTCAGGAGCTGCTGAGGTGCTGAATTCTCCTTCCCTTGCTTTGTCCTTCAGGGTCTCCAATTCCAAGAGGTCACGTTATGCAAAACTAGCACAAGTTGTGTCAAATATTGTTCTCAAATGATGTCGGTATTTAATTGGCATTTTGTCACATGGTGCCTTTCACTGCCCTTCAGGACTCTGCTTTCTCATTAGGTTTAATGTTTTAATGACTGTCAGGCCTTGCTTGATGGCCACAGTGATGGTGAGGATGAAATCACCTCCAGGAACTGGGTGATCTTGGGAATCCAAGGAAAAGGGATGAAATCTAATCCTGAATGCACTTGGGAATTGAGCTGAGCTGAACTTGGAGCTAATCCATTGGAAATGGTGGGGGATGAGGAAAACATTTGGTTCCAGAATTACTCCAAGCTGCCCAGCAGAGACTGGACAGTTTTAATGTCACTGTACCAGTCCTCTGAAATGTTGGGTGCAATTTCTGGCTGTTTATACTGGGGGGGGGAAAGGACTATTTCCTGCTGGAATTTGATCCCCTTTCCTACAAAAGGTATCAGGCACCTCAGGACTGAAAACTGGAGTTGCCACAGACAGGAATGAAGTGGCCAAAAGGAATTTTAACCCGGAAATGGGAAAAAAAAAAATATTTCTAACACGTAGAGAAGTGAGGTCTGAAGAGTAAAGGCAAGAACTGGGTTTGAGCTTGAGGTGGGTGTGAAAGGGAGAAGTTGGAGATTGTGTGGAGGAGCTGAAGGGGCAAATAATGGCCCTGGCAGCCCTTTCAAGCTTTTTGTCCTCGTTTGAAATCCTTTAGGTTTTAGTTTGTATGGAAATGGGAGGATTTCCCAGCAACTGCAAGGAAAACTTGCTGGAATCATCCAGAGTTTGCTTTTGTTGGTTACAGCTGCAAAGGGAAGAAATGGATTTATTTTAGAAAACAGCTGCCGCTCTGTTTCTCATTTTTCACAGAATTCCAGAATGATTTGGGTTGGAAGGGACCTCAAAGCTCATCCCACACCCTGCCATGGGCAGGGACACTTTCCACTCCCCCAGGTTGCTCCAAACCCTTTCCAGCCTGACCCAGGTACTTTTTATTGGTGCTGAGGTCTAAGAAATGTTGAAATCCTAAAAGACTTTGTGGTTGCTGCCTTCTCCTGGGTTTGTGAAAAATATCAAGTGTTCACAGTTGGAATTAGCTCGGAAGCAGAAGCTGGATCATATCAAAATAATGACAAATAAAATTCCTCCCAAAATGGCAAAGTCAGGGGAGGTAGATGACTTTGAAATAGTCCATAGTGACTGATCCAGTAACTGAGATTTCCTTCTGTGTCAGGAGCCTGAGTTAGTCCAGAAGAAAAAAAAAAAATCAACCAGTAAAACCAAAATTACATAAATAATGAAAGAGCTAAAATTGCCTCAGTTTTGTAATGTAGATGAAGGCAAGGTGTCATGACAGGAGCACATTTACATATTAGAATTATTTAATTATCGGATCTTGTCCTCTAAAGAAGCAAACCCACCATGAATATTCATGGATTCAATTAAAATATTAATGACAGGCTGAGGCTTTGGTTTTCAGGTCTCCAAACAGCCGTAAACAGATTTATTTAAATGCAGTGAGGAGTGGAGGTCAAAAAGGAACTGCCTTTTTGGGTTTGGGTGCAGAGGCTTCTGTTCTCCTTGAAGGCAGGAGGATTTTATTTGCTCCACATTTGCTTTGGGACGGTTTTGGAGAGGAATTTTGTGGATGCCTGTGCTCTGCCCCCACATCTGGAAGTATCTGCAGCTGTAGCTGTTTCACTTCTTCAGTGCCACCACCACGAGCATGTTTGGTGTCATCCCAGAAATGGAAGTTAAACCATCCTGCTGGCTTTCAATTAGGGAAGTTGAAGGTTTCATCAATAATTAAATGTACCCAGTCGCAGGCAAAAAAACAAAAAAAAAAGAAACAAAAAAAAAAAAAAAACCCACAACATTTCCAGCATGTAAATAGTTTTAAAGAAGAGAATTGAGATCTTGAGGTGGTAAAAACCTAATGAGGGACTACTCCAAAAGAATTCTACTCATTCTTAAATCTGATTTTGCTAATAAAAGGCAATTCCTTGAGAAAAAACAGTCAGAAGAGATGCAGCACTTTTGGATTTATCTGCAGGGAGGAGGAGATGCATTTGATGCTTTCATTTCAATGATGCATTTCATTTATCCAACAGAAGCAATTTTCCATTTTTCCATCTCTATCTGGTGCATTTTTCCATTTCTGGCTGTTACAGGGACACTGACAAAGCTCCTGGAATTAAAAATCTCTTGGGATTTGTCTGAGTTTGCCAGGCAGAGGGTGGGGAAGGAGGAAAGATCCCTTGGATGACACAAGGAAATCACAGATGAAGGAGTTGAAATCCAAGAGCTTCACAGTCACAGTTTTGTACAGACCTTATTTAATATTTAATACATGACTTTTAGGTTTCTGCCTGAAAAGGATGTTCCTGTTTTTGTTGAAGCCCTTTTCCTCCAAGGTTTAAATGGAAAATAGAGACAGGTTTTGTGGATGCCCCATCAGGAGGATGGAATGAAATGATCTTTAAGGTCCTTTCCAACCCAAACCAGTCTGGGAATCCATGAGAACCCTGAGATATTCTGATTTGTTTCCATATTGAGCCATTTTACAGCTTTTGGTGACAAGACTCAAGAGTTTTTTTGCTTGCAAAGAGTTAAAGGCAGCTCCTGACAGCCGGGGCATGAATTCTGCATAGACAACCCTGCATTTGTTTTGAACTTTAAAAAAAAACCAATGCTCTGATTAGTTGGAACAGCTTTTCCCTGAGGAAAGACTATGGAGTGGTAATTTCCTTACAAAATACAGTGCTTGGAGATGAGCTGGAGTTGGAATTTATTTTTTTTTCCCACCCTAAGGGATTTGACATTTCTATTTCTTGACATTTCTCTCATTGTTAGACTTTTTTTTTTTTTTTGTGCTGCTTTTTCCCCTCCCTTGGTGCAATTGGAGCTCTCCTTGAACCTTGGTGTGTCTCTTTTCTTGGAGGTAAAACTGATAATAGTTTGAATTAGTTCAACAAGCAGATGGTTGGGAAAGGAGCCTGTGTGGAAGTGTGGAGCACTGGGACATGTGATCTATTGCCAAAAAAAAAAAAAAAAAATGAAGCCCAAGTCTCTTGAACAGGGATATGTGTAAAACTGTCATTAGGGAAGGATGTTATGTGGTAAAAAGAGATGTAAAAATAGCAATGGGTTGCTCAGAGCTCTGGCTTGAGGTGTGTTAAGTGTGTCAAAAGCAGCACCTGAGGCAGGGTTGCTCCTGGAGCCCATTATTTTAGGAACAATGGATGTTGGGACAATGGATTTCTCAAATTTCAGCTGCTTCCCTTCCCTGTTCTTCCCTGCAGTCTCTGAGTTCAGTGGTAGCAAAGCCAGGCAGCTCCTCCAGTGCCTTGGAAGGTTTGTCCTTCATTCCCAGGGGTGTTTTTCCACCTCCATCCCTGGTGATTCCATGGGGGATGTGTCCTGCTGTGTTCTGGGAATGGGGAGCAGCCTCCTGGCAGAGCTCTCAGCTCCCTGCCAGCAGAACGTTGGGAATGTTGGGGATTTATCCCCTACTGATGCCTTGAGAAGGCTGATGGAGCTAAAGACTAAAGATGGATTTATTAGATGGAGCTAAAGAATAAAATTTATTTAGATGGAGCTAAAGAATAAAGCAGGGATTTATTCCAAGGATCTCCTGCATGGATCCACCTTGGGCAGCACCAGAGCCCAGCCAGGGCTGCAGCCAAGAGGAACCAAAATGGTCCCAAAATGCACGAGCGCTCCCGGGGGCTCTCACTGGGATCAGCTCTGCTCCATTTGCACCTTGCAGTTCATTGTCCCATTCCAGCTTTAGCCCAGGCACTCCCATCCTGCTTGTTTTTCTCTCTCCAGCCCACGCTGTTTGTGCTCCTGGGCCTGAGCTTTGGATCATTTGTCCTTGGTGCCCAGCTGGAGCAGGAATTGTTTTGTCTCCCTGCTCTGTGCAGAGAGCTCAGCATCCCATAATGTGAAGCTCAGACCCACACACTAAAGCAGCTCAGAATGTGAACAACAGCTGCTCCCTGGCATAGAGTCTGATGTTCCCAGCAGAAGCAGCAGCCACTATCTCTTTTTTCTTCTTCTTTTTTTTCTTCTTATTTTTCTTCTTCTTCTGCTGCTGCTGCTGCTTCTTCTGGTGTTTCTTCTTCTGCTGCTTCTGCTTCTTTGGCTTCTCCTTCAGCTTTTTCGACTTCTTGTTCTTCTTCGTCTTCTTCTTTTTCGTCTTCTTCATCTTCTTCGTTGTCATCATCTTCGTCATCTTCTTTGTCTTCTTCTTTGTTTTCTTCTTAGGCTTCATCGTCTTCTTCTTCTTTGTTGTCTTTTTCTTCTTCTTCATCATCTTCTTTGTCTTCATCTTCTTCTTCATCTCTCTTGTACCCCATTACAGGGGCATTTTATTCCTAAAACCTCCAATCAGCTAAAAACACGATTCTAAAACATTCTCTCTACACCAATCTAAGCTGAATTTCTAACGAGCAAAAGTAGTGTCAGTTCTTACACAAAACCTACACATATAATATCATCTATTCTACCTAGAATTCTAGGAAGAATATTATCTATTCTACCTAGAAACGTGAGCAATGTTCTGCTGTGGTTTTGTTATGACTGGAACTAAATTATCTGAACTTTAAACTAGGCTTTAGGGCCTCTTACTGGCTATGCAGTCTCTTTAAGGCACTTAAGATATATTTCTATTTACTTAAAACTAAAACTTACACTTCCGTTTCTTGTCTGTGTGGCTTAATTTCAGCTTCTCTAAAGGCTCTAATTCAAACCCTGCATTTCTTCCTCTCTCTGAAGGGCTCAGAGAGGCTTCTGTTCCCTGCATTCCCACAGGGAACAGAACTCTCCACTCTGCTCCAGTGAGGAGTGACTTCCATCTGTTTTTAAAGAGGGAACGCTGGATTTTCAGGCTGCAGCCACAACTCAGCTTGGACAGCCCGGAATGTGCTCTGAGGTCTTAGAATAACTTTGGGTTGTGTCGTTTCTCTCCCTTCTTTTAAAATATCTGCTTGAGGTCAAGTTGACTTTTTTTGCTTTTGCTGTTTCTGGTTGCTCTGTACCAGTGGGTGCTCCTGCTTCCTGCAGCTGAACATGAGAGCACAGACTTCCTTTAATTTTGAAGTTATAAGATCAAGATTCCAGATTTTTAGACTTCACCAACTGCTCAGTTCCTGTAGTTGGGAGCTGCTGAATCAGCAGAAGCCACAAATTAATTCATTTTTCTGTTGAAGCTGAAACGTTCAAGTTTGGCTTCTTTAGCTTTTAACTGTTGAAGCTTTTAAGTGAAATTAAAAATAAGGAAATTTGTAATTTTTTTTTCCCACATGTACTTCCTGAGCTTTTTATAAATTGACAGAATTATTTGGGCTGAAAAAGGATCTTAAAGATGATCCAGTGCCAACCCTGCCATGGGCAGGGACCCCTTCCACTGTCCCAGGGTGCTCCAACCTGGCTTTGGACATTCCCAGAGATGGGGCAGCTTCTCTGCACAACCTGCTCCAATTTTCTTATCCTTGATACCTGTGCAGCAGGAGCAACAAATGAAAAGGAAACAAAACTAAAGAAATCAATTAAGATTTTTCTATAAAACCGAGTTCTTGATTGTTATGTAGGGGAAACGTCAAATTTCCTGGTGATAGAAATGTACAGAAACATACGGAAAAGGCTGGTCAGCCTTCTCCCTGGAATTTGTGATATTGGAAACATCCTGATCCTGACACAGTGGCTGCTGTGAAATGGTGTTTTATTAAATCACCAGGTTATTCTTGTGCCACCAGTGGCTTTGATTAACACTGAATTAGGGTCATATCCTACAATAACAGCGTTTCTAAATCCCTGGCTGCGTTTGAAAGAGTTGTGATTAAAATTCTGGCTGTTTTCCTGCAATTTCTGATGTCTCTGAGGGCTGAGTCCCCTCCTCTTTATTGGCATTTGAGTTTGGTTGCAGCCCCTGGGGTTTGGTGCCAATATCAGTGACAATCTCAGGGGGAGCAACTCTGCATGAAAATGCAAGAAATAAAAGCTGTAACAAAATTAACAGAGAGCTCACGAATTGCCAGGGACCACGGTGGGGGCTGTTTCCTCAAGTCTTAATTCATCTTTGATTGAATTCCAAAGGCCAAACAAAGCAAGGGGGATGAGGAGGTGGGGAAACCCATCTGAAAGGGATTATGGATGAACAGGTTGAAGGATGCTGCCTGACAGCTCCCACTCCTGCCCGTGCAGGGAGTGGCTCTGTGCGTTTTGTGCACAATCCACTGCCTTTCCCGGGGGGAAAAGCTGGGTTATTCCTGGGGATCGTTGTGCATATTGCTGGAAAATGAATTCATTCCCAGCCGTGGAGGTGCAGGTGAGGAGTCAGGAGGTTCCTTTGTTGGTGGGAATTTATGGAGGCACCCCGGTGGGGAATCGCCCAGGAGGATTTATTCTGCCTGGTTTTACCTGCCAGGTTTGTAACATTCTCAAGACTTGTCAAAAGACGGGTGAATTTATCTTCATTAGAACCGACTCCTTCATTAATACATGGAAAACAAGCCCATGACAGCTTTCCTGGGGGCTGCTGGATCCCAGCTGTGTGCCAGCCTCCAAATCCTCTCTTTTACCATCATGGTAAAAAACTGAAGCATTTTTAGACCTCTTGGTTGGACTCAATGATCACAGAGATCTTTTCCAACCTTAATAATTCCATCATTCCGTGTCTGCTTCTTCCAGAAGACCGTACAACATTTTACTTGTCACCTGGACAAGGCCTGCAGGGACAGGACACAGGGAATGGCTCCCACTGCCAGAGGGCAGCGATGGATGGGATCTTGGGAATTAGGAATTCCTGGCTGGGCTGGAATTGCCAGAGCAGCTGGGGCTGTCCCTGCATCCCTGGAATGTCCAAGGCCAGGCTGGACATTGGGAGGTGTCCCTGCCCATTGAAACTGAACAATCCTTAAGGTCCCTTCCCACCCAAATCATTTTGTCCTTCTCTAATTCCAGCCAATTCCTTTGTCTAAAATGTCCTGGAGCTTCTAAATATTAAAGAAAAAAAAAAAAAAAAAAAAAAAAAAGGGGATTTTAGAGTTAAACAGCTTGTAAGAAATTAAGCCAGCAAATGACACTGTGTCAGGAAATATCTTACTTTATTTCACTTGCTTTTTGTTACCTCACGGTGAGGTTGTGGTTTTTTTTTCCTTTCTGACATTAAAACTGAATAGAAAACATGTCAGGGATATAAAAAATTCAGGTAGGAGCCATTTGCTGCTACAGGAGATAAGATAAAGGAAGAAAGCTCTGAGCAGAGAACAGTGGAAAAGTGGATGCAGGGTGTGAGTAATCACAGCTCATTAGCTCCAGTGTGTTTTCCAGTTCCGGATAAGGAATTCTGCTGCAGCCATGCTTTGGAAGAGCTCAGATCTGTGCACGGGGAGTTTTAGGCAAACCAACAAAATCCTAAATATGCAAGTTGACAAATCCATTAATCAAAGTGCCTGCTGCTCAGTCGTGTGGCCTGGGGGAGAGGAGGAAAAAAAAAAAAAAAGAAAAAGAAATCACAACAAGAAAAAGAGGAGAAATATGCATTTTAAACAATTTCTGTAGCTGGAAGGAGACTTTACATATGTGGCTGACACGGTGATCAAATGATAAAGGAGCCTCAAATTGAACCCCAACCTTTTGTGCAGGCTGTGAAAGCCGAGGCGCGGCGCCGTTTTTCAAGGCAGATGGAGTGTGAGCAACTAATAAATCAGGTTTTGAAACATTAAAGAGCAACTTATTTAAATGCATATGGTGTTGGATCTCAGACAAGGCGGGATAGGGGAGCGGGGAGGGGTTGGGAACATCAGCACAGCAATATGGCAGAGCAGGGGCTCGGGGGCTGCATCCAAATCAGGCACCAGTCCTGGGATGTGCCACAGGAACATGCTGGGAGAAGCTGTTTCAGGCTGGGATTTTGGAATTGTTGGTCAGTTTGGGACATTATTATGTGTTCAGTGGGAAGCTGAAGTCAAAGCGTGAATTTAAAACAGTGAATAAAACATTGGCACCTTTTTCCTGACATTTCTCAGAACGGCTTTGCCAGGGGAAAGTTGGAGCCACAATCTCAATTCCCCTTTTGGGGAAGTGAAATGCAGAAACCTGATCAGGGTCAGAGAGGCCACATCGGTCCTGTGGCTGGAATCCAGATCTGCCTCTCCTGCTTTGGGAAATCACTTTTCCTTCAGGGTTGAAGCAGAGTTTGATCTGCAAACCTGAACAGCAACTCCAGCTCTGCTCAGAATCCCAGAGTGGTTTGGCTGGGAAGGGACCTCAAAGCCCCTCCAGTGCCACCCCTGCCATGGCTGGGACACTCCCACCATCCCAGGCTGCTCCAGCCCCAATGTCCAGCTTTTCCTGGATATTCCAGGGATGCAGGGGCAGCCCCAGCTGCTCTGGCAATTCCAGCCCAGCCAGGAATTCCCAATTCCCAAGATCCCATCCATCCCTGCCCTCTGGCAGTGGGAGCCATTCCCTGTGTCCTGTCCCTGCAGGCCTTGTCCCCAGTCCCTCTGCAGCTCTCCTGGAGCCCCTTTAGGGCCTGGAATGTGCTGGAAGCTCTCCCTGGATCCTTCCCTTCTCCAGGGGAGCACTCTCAGCCTGGCTCCAGAGCAGAGGGGCTCCAGCCCTGGAGCATCTTATCCACTCCTTCTTTCCCATTTTATACCTGTGAGGGATTTGTGAAGGTTCAGCCATTAGACTTTACTTGATTTGACCATCCCTTAATTTCTGCCCTACATTTTTAGTGTTTCACTGAAAGATTTTAGGTTGGAACCTCCCACTCTGGGGACCATCACCCCAAATGCTGCTTTTGGGAGAAGGGCTGGGAATTTATCACTGATGGAAATGCTGAAATAGGATGAACTTCATAACCTTCAGGGTGAGCTTGAAGTATTTCCAGAGTGACTGGGGAGATGTCAGCAGGGAGGGCTGTGGCTTTAGGGTGCTCCTGCCCTTGCCTGTGCCAGTTTGGTGTCCCTTGTGCCCTGTTCAGGCTGGTGACAAGGAGCTGGGAGCAGCTCTTGGAGTCACTCAAGCATCTCCCAGCTCCCTTCCTGCCCCTGCAGGCTCCTGGCCCCAGGTCTGACAGCAGCCAGTGCTTTACAAGTAGTTACCACCTAATTCCATCAGTTTCGGCTCTTCTGGAGCTCCGTGGTCGCTCTGAGCTCTGTGGATTTTGGGGAAATGTGGGTGCATGTGTGTTTTTAAACCATCAGCCCCTTATTCCTGATGGTCTGATGTATAAATTCCCACTTGCCGTGATTAAAAGAAGAGCGGGTGATTAAGAGAAGCAAACAAGAAATGCAATCTTTCCTCTGTCAGAAACCTCTGCTAAATTGCTTCTCCCCTCAAGCAAGGAAGTAATCAAGTATTGGCTGGAGCTTATTCTTGTCTATCCTGATAAGGTGGATTTTTTTTTTTTTTTATCTGGTGCATCTCTGTTCCCTCATTCCTGTTCCAGGAGAGGGAATGGGAGCCCCATGTGCCAGGTCGGAGCAGGGATCACTCACTGCCAATTTGAGGGTGGAGAGGGCAGAGGGAACAAAAATCATCATTACAGAAGAACAGACAGAACAATGTGCCTGAAATAATCCCCAAAGTGCCACTGGAAGTGTCCAAGGCCAGGTTGGATGGAGCTCTGGGCACCCTGGGACAGTGGAAGGTGTCCCTGCCCATGGCAGGGGGTGGCACTGGGTGGGTTTTAAGGTCCCTTCCAACCCAAACCATTCTGGGAGTCTCTTAAATGAATGAAGTTTGAGGATTCAAGACATGCAGAAGAATTTGAGAGATGATAAATTGTGTTTGGTTCCATGTGAAAATAAATGAAGTGTGTGAGTGCCAATGCAGTGAATCAGTGCAGGAGAAACAGAACCTGGTGTTCCTGACCTGAGTGGTTCATGGAGCCAGCCTGGGAGAGCTGGGGATGTTCCCCTGGAGAGGAGAAGGATCCAGGGAGAGCTTCCAGCACATTCCAGGCCCTAAAGGGGCTCCAGGAGAGCTGCAGAGGGACTGGGGACAAGGTCTGCAGGGACAGGACACAGGGAATGGCTCCCACTGCCAGAGGGCAGGGATGGATGGGATCTTGGGAATTGGGAATTCCTGGCTGGGCTGGAATTGCCAGAGCAGCTGGAGCTGCCCCTGCATCCCTGGAATGTCCCAGGAAAAGCTGGACATTGGGGCTGGAGCAGCCTGGGACAGTGGGAGGTGTCCCTGCCCATGGCAAGGGGGTTGGAACTTTTGGAACTTCCAACCCAGATCATTCTGAGATTTATTTGTGTGGTCTAACATACAGAAATATGAAAATGCAGGAGATTTCCATTATAAAACTCCTCAGTTGCTGTTCACAGATCCATCCCTTCTCTCTGCTGAGCTGTTTTATGATCACCTGCTTTGCTCTCTCCGGGCACCTTTTGTTTTCCTGCCTTTGCACTGAATGAAATTTGAATTTCCATGCCTTGAAGATGATGTACAGGCAGTAACTGTGGTGTTGATTCCCACACAATCAAGAACTTTTGGGAAGCAGCATGCCATGGAAACTGGTTCCTTTGCTGCTCTCAGCTTGTGCTGCTCCCTCAGAATGGAGGAGCTGCCAGGATGTGCAGGATGTGTTGATTGCTCAGTTGTTGCTTCAAAGCCTCATCCTTTATTCTTCTTTATTCCTCTGTTCTGCATAGATGAACATGGAGTGGCTCCCTAGGAAAGGTGCCCTGATCATGGAGAGGGGCCCAGGAATTCTTCATTCCATGCCTGGAACCTGTTTAGGTGAATTCTGCATTGCAGAGAGATCAGTGAGTCTGTCCTGTGCTAACACAGGGATGGGAAGGGAGCTGAAGTTTTCCTGTGCTCCTCATGATTTTGGGACGTTGCTGTTTCCATTGATCCCAAATGAATATTTCTTGGATGTTTTGAAAAGGGATGTACTTGTGAGTACCATACCTTTGTGTCTGAAAGGTTTTAGTGACTGGTAGGATTGAAAATGTGGTAGGACTGAGGATAAAACTCATTTAGACAGATAAAACTCTGAAACAATGAGGTAACGTCTGATGGCTCCTGAAGTGACAGCATAAGAAATCTCACCCTTTTTTAGCTCTTGTGTGAGAGACAGAGAGAGCTTTTCTCAGGATGTTGTTAAAAAGTTACTTCATTACTTAAAATTAATTTTAAAACCTGCACAGCAGATCTTTCAGGGGCTGAGCTGCCTCTTCTCTGATGTGCTCAGGTCTTTCAAGGAAGAGATAAACACAAAGGGAAATGTGTGATTCCTCCTTAGCATGTTGGAAGAGCAAGAGAATAGAATCCCAAAATTCTTTGAGTGGGAATGGACTTTAAAGATCAAACAATTCCACCCCTCTGCTCTGGAGCCAGGCTGGGAGAGCTGGGGGTGCTCACCTGCAGAGGAGAAGGATCCAGGGAGAGCTTCCAGCACATTCCAGGCCCTAAAGGGGCTCCAGGAGAGCTGCAGAGGGACTGGGGACAAGGCCTGCAGGGACAGGACACAGGGAATGGCTCCCACTGCCAGAGGGCAGCGATGGATGGGATCTTGGGAATTGGGAATTCCTGCCTGGGCTGGAATTGCCAGAGTAGCTGGGGCTGCCCCTGCATCCCTGGAATGTCCAGGAAAAGCTGGGTACTGGGGCTGGAGCAGCCTGGGACAGTGGGAGGTGTCCCTGCCATGGCAGGGGGGGCACTGGAGGGGCTTTGAGGTCCCTTCCCACCCAAACCATCCTGAGATTCCCTGACATTTTCTGTAAACATGGAAGATTTCCATGCAAGCATTTACATTTTAACATACCAAGCAGAATGGAAAACTAAAGCTCTCCTAATGTTTGTTCTGACTTTCAGCACCTGCAGAGATTCCAGTTTCCCTGCTCATCTCTTTTTTCATGTTGAAGCCTGACATTTTAGGCTCCATTTCAGACACACCGAGCTCTGTCACTAATGGCCCCGTCTCTGTCACCACTTGCAGTGACATTCAGGTGGGCACACTTCATTGCCAGCACAGCAGGAGGGTGTCATTAACTCCGTGACAAATTTCACTTCATCTCCAAGTTTTCCTTATTTTTCTTTTGTTCCTCATAATGTATTGCCGGGGAGATTAAACCAGCAAAATTTTCTCCTGAGAGGAGACTGCTACAACAGTGGTGCTTACAGAGAGATGAGAAAGTTTGGGATGTTTTCCTGGACACACCAGGAAAATATCCCTGTGCAGAATTTGCCAGCTCAGCTCTGGTTTGAGAGGCTCCAGATTGGATCTCTGGTGGTCATTGATGAGGATAGAAAAAAGGCATTATTTCCACTCCTCGTGGAATTATGGAATGGTTTGGGTTAGAAGGGACCTTAAATCCCATCCAGTGCCACCCTTGCCATGGCAAGGACACCTCCCACTGTCCCAGGCTGCTCCAGCCCCAGTGTCCAGCCTGGCCTTGGACATTCCAGGCATGCAGGGGCAGCCCCAGCTGCTCTGGCAATTCCAGCCCAGCCAGGAATTCCCAGTTCCCAAGATCCCAGCCATCCCTGCCCTCTGGCAGTGGGAGCCATTCCCTGTGTCCTGTCCCTGCAGGCCTTGTCCCCAGTCCCTCTGCAGCTCTCCTGGAGCCCCTTTAGGGCCTGGAATGTGCTGGAAGCTCTCCCTGGATCCTTCTCCTCTCCAGGTGAGCACCCCCAGCTCTCCCAGGCTGGCTCCAGCCCTGCAGCAGCTCCATGGATTCCTCTGGAATCTCTCCCACAGGTCAGGGACCTTCCTTCCTCTGCAGCCTGGCCCAAGGGAGGTGTCCCTGCCCATGCAGGGGCTGGACCTGAGTGATCTTTATGGTCCCTTCCCACACAAACCATCCTGAGATTCTCTGCTCCCTGTTTCCTCCAGAGCTGCCAGTTTTGGGTTGTTTGGATGAACAAATCTTTCAGCTCCCTGCAGGAGATGCTCCTGGTGGACTCAGTCAGGATGAAGAAATATTCCTGGCGTGTTTTATGGAGATGTTGGTGGCTCTCCAGCGCAGGGAATTGGCTGCAGTGGAGGAATCGTGGCTGGTCCATGTGAATAACACATTTCAGACCTTGATACAATCAGAGGAATTCCCTGTGGAGATCTCCGATTCACAGGGAAAGGAATCCTTCACTCTCCAGGATTTTCCATAACAGTGTTCAGAGCAGGGAAGGAGCAATGGCATTAAAGTTGCACTGCTGCGTAGTTAGGATGTCCAAAGCATCACCAGGAATAAGATTTACACCTCAGCATCTTTTTTTGGGGTAAAATATTTAAATACAAGCAAAATCCCTCCCCCCTCTAGCCTGCACCTACCTGCAGAGCACCCACGATTACTAATGGAAGGCTGAGAGCCAAAGAGATGTAAAAGCACATTTTTCTCTCGGTGCCAGAGTTCTGTTCTCCTCAAATCCATCATCATCTGGCCCAGCAGATCAGACAGATTGTTTTATTCCTCGCCGTGGAGTTCATCCCAGTCAATAATATTGATTAGTGCTGGGTGACTTGATGGAACAAGAATAACACCCCTCTCTTAATTGGAGCTTGCATTTCCTCATCCCTGCCTCAGCAGCTCATGCTTGGCTGGCTTCTTCAATAATTCTGTTCAGACACAGAGCCCGCTGGAGATTGCAGGATCTGACATTAACAGGGGAAGTGAATAATTTTCTTTTCCTTTAACTCAACGCCTCTTTTCTTCCCCGATTAAACTGCCACGTTGTGAGAGTTCACTCTTTAAGCTGCCAGCTGAAATCTCTGGATTTTTTTTTTTTTTTAGCGCTGCCTCTTTCTAAATACCATCAGGAAAGTTTAAAAAGCTCTGTCTTCAGCTGCTTTGTGCTTCCCAAGCCCATATGTTGGGTAGGATTTATGAAGAAGCTCTGTGTGCTCGGGGTTCATTCGAGGAGCTGAGTCAGCTCTGGAAATGTTGTGACTGCAGGCTTCCAGTTCCCCAGGATTTCCCACTCCATGGGGAATTCAGAGCTGGAGCTTTTACTCTCACATCTTTGAATCTATGGGAATTCTTGCAGGAAACACTCCTGATCTAGAGGGATTATTTAGGGTATGAAATGCTGGTGTTGTTGACCTGCTCAGTCCTGGCACATTGCTGCAGAAGGGTCAAATAAATTCAGTCACCAAAGAGCTTTTTCTGCAGATTGGTTGTTCTAAAGCACATAAAATTCCCTTGGAAATGAAGGTTGGAGTAATTTCTTCATCAGTTGTGTTGCTCCTCTTTCCCATTTGGAGAAATCCTTTTTATTGGAGGCAGAGGAGATGTCAGGGTCAAAACCTTCAATGACCTGCTGGGGTAGCTTTGATTTAAAACTTTGTCATTTCCCTGCCTCTAAAGCTGTCCCAGTAATGTGATTGGCTTCTGTATTTATTATTTATTGTCAATCTTTAAGGAGATTTCACAGGGAAAGGGTTTGATAATACCTGAGAGTCAAACTTTGCCCAAGCTCCTTTTTGGGGAGGCCCTAGGCTGGAATTGCCAGAGCAGCTGGGGCTGCCCCTGGATCCTGAAGTGTCCCAGGCCAGGTTGGATGGGGCTTGGAGCAGCCTGGGATAGGGGAAGGTGTCCCCATGGGATTGGAACTGGATGGGCTTTGAGGTCCTTTCCAACCCAAACCACTCCATGATGATTTGTTTATGTTGGGGGTGTCTGGCCTGTTGTCCTAAAAATGTTTTCTTCAGGAATGGTTCCGTGTGGACTTTGTTGCAATCAGGACATGCAGCGTTTTCAGGAAGTTGGTGTTTTCCCTCCCCTCTCTTTTCTCTCTCAATATCCAAATTTAAGGTACTTTGCTGTCAGGAGCAGCCTGTGGAAGTAATTCTGGAGTGACACAGTGACACTGGTCAGGATTTATTGCCACTCCAAACCCTGGAGCTGTGGCGTGTAAATGATGTTCCCTGGGTTGTGTTTTGCTGCCAAATTCTGCAAATTTCTTTTTCCTGTAGCTTGGAGAGCGTTTGTACCCAGGTGGAACTCAGAGAAGGGAAAGTTCCAGGCTGGAATGACAAGACTCAGAGTTGGGAATGAACTCCTGGGAGAGGCAGTAATGCTAAATACAATAAATGATTTAAAATGTCAGTCACTGGCATCCAAACCAGGGCTGGAACTGCGCCAGCCCCAGTCAGAGGAAGCAGGAAAATTCTGGGAGTTGCTGCTCTCCAGACCCTTTCCAACCACTTCAAAACACACCCAAGCCACGTGGCTGAGGGGTTGGGTGTTTGTCACACGAGGTGAAGGACCTGGATTTGGTGGGTTTTGTGACAAAATGTCCCTGACTCCGGAATGAGGATCCCAAAGTCACCTCAAAGCACCACCTGCCCTGGGAGGGCGCAGGGAGCGAAGCCTGGCGTTAATTACTGATCTTTCACCAGGAAATAGGCATTTAATTCCTGTTTAATTATCGCTTGCTAAATGTTTAATTATCACTTACTCTCTGAAAATCAAGGGATGTCAGGATCTGTTAGACAACTTGTTCCACGTTATTTTCCAGGAGGACCAGATGATAACTTAATTGAAGGTGGCGGGTCCAAGTTTGTCTGCAAACCAGGAGCCAGGAACATCACCATCATCTTTCACCCCCTGCTCAGGTAAAATCTGCCTTTCTGCACATCTCTACAGCTGCAAAGCATTCAAATAAGTAGAATGAAACCTTTGACTGGTGGGGATGTTGGGCAAATTCCAGTTCTGGGATCCCAGAGCAAAGGGGCTGCTCTGAGGTTGTTGATGGTGTGAAGTTGCTATGTGTTAAAAAAAAAAAAAAATTTTCCTAAAATATTTAAATACGTAATATTAAATATTTTTCTAAAATCACTTAATATTTAATATTAAATATTTTTCTAAAATTAATTAATTAATTTTAATATTAAATATTATTTAAATATTTAATATATAAATATTTAAAATATTTAAATATTTAATATATAAATATTTAAAACCATTTATTTTAAAATTATTTTTCTTTCAATATTTTTAATCTTTGAATCTTTTTCAAACTGAACTGTGATGTCAGGTGAGATTTCCTGTCTGGGTGACCCTGTGTCACTGAGCAGTGTCATTTATTGACCTAAGCTGGGGGAAGTTTATTTGCAACCTGCCACAAATTGTTTCTTGCTGTTCTTTGTGCTTATTAAAAACTCAGAGGAACTGCAAGGTGAGTTCATTGATAAAACGCTGTGGGCTGGGGACTGCAAATTAATTCCTGATGCAGAGTGAGCCAGTGATTACCAAAATTGTCATAGCTGGGGCTTTAAAGAGAGCAAGACATTTAATGAACCTCTTCTCACTGCATCATTCACCTCTGATACCTGAATTTTGCTGCTTTTCTGGCAGTTTGTCCTGTTGGCTTTGTGGAAATTCAATAATACAAGGTTTGTCTCAGTTCATGTCAACCTCCCAGCTGTTTTTTTTCCTGGGAGGGTTTTCCTTTCTCCCCAGCCTTTCCCGGCTCTTTGGAGAGCATTTCCCTCCTTGCCTGTGTTTGTAAGAATTCACTGTCCTGAGTCACTCAACAGCAGGGGCTTCTCTCCAGTGCTAAACCCAAGAAGTCACAAAATAGTCACAAAAAATGATTGGAATCTGATCCCCAGAGGAAGGAATCTCCTCCTGCCACCTCCGTGGCTGAGAGCTCAGCTTATCTGTGACTTCTCAGGACTTAAAAACACAGTTGGAAAAGGCATAAATGCCTCCCAAACCTAAATTTCTGGTGTTAAAACAGCAGGGATTGGAATAATCCTGAGAACATCCTGAAATGTGTTATGGTGTGCAAGATCTTGCCTTGATAAAAAGAGTTTATCTCTTGCTACGTGCCCATAACGAAGTGGAGAATTCCATAAGCACATTTCATTTCCACCTCTGTCTCTTTTCAACTGAAGAAATGTGCTAAAAAAATAAATTTGCTACAGGATAATTTGTAGTTTTCAGCTATTTTATGATGGGAAAAGATGGGCAACTGAAATTCAGTGTTCTTCAAGGTGTGACTGTGATGATGTGGACTTCAATTTCTAAATCATTAATGAATTTACAGACAGCTTGCAAGCCCAGAGAGTGGGTGATGCTCCTATTTTTATTGATGAGAACTTTCCCATTGATTGAAATTCTTTCTCTTTGCCTTCCTGCTTTATTTTTCCCCATTTTTTTCCCTCCCATCTGAGCGAAACACGAGTGCTCTGCTTTAAACAGCACTTCTCCCAAACGCTTCACTTTGCATTCCCAGCCTGCAAGTCAGGCAGGAGGAATCATTTGCCTCATAAAAAAATAATTGCATCGAGATGGAGGTAGCTGTGTACAGTGTATTTTTCATGCCAACCACCTGCAACATCTTCACTCCCTTGCACTGAGGATTTCATCGATAACTTCAGGAAAAGAAGGAAAACAGGGAATGACCCAGTTTGCCCTTTTCTCCCTGCGGGATGGGAGAGTTTGGGGGTAGGAGTGGCCTCTAAAAACCATTTTAATGTGATTGTATTAATTTTAATGTTTTGTGTGCTGAGAGATTTAACTCATGATGGCTTAGGGATGAATGGGATGCAGAGAATCTGGGATGATCACAGGATTTCTTTAGCTGACAGTAATTCCCTGCAGGGAATTCTGTTCCTGATGGGATAGCCACGACCTGCCCCACCAGCAGCTGAAATGCTCAGTACGGTGAATTTGCTCAAATGTTGATGCTTGCAGTGACTTCTGGCACATGGAATCATAAAATCATCATCTCTTGGTTAGATCCTTGTTGCCCTTTACCAGATGTTCCTGTTTTAAATGTCCAGCTCTCCTGGAGGTAATTCCTGCAGAGCTGTGAAGTTTCCACCTGTTTTATTTTCCTTTTTGAGCTTCTTTATGACCCGCCCCCCTCATCTTTCATCCCTGTCCCCTGTACATGCTTGAAACGGATCTGGTTTGAATTCAAATGATCAATATTTTATTTACAAGAGTTTTTTTCCCCCCTTGTTTTTATTAAAGCTCCATAGATACATTGCCAGAGGAGCTTCAGCACTGCATGGACTCACTGATTTTATGAGGCAGCTGAGTGCTTCTGAAAGTATTAAACAAACTGGATCACTGAGAAACCAGACCCTGGTGTGCTGATTTAAAGGCTGAGCATCACATAAAGTGATGGCTTTAAAATATAATTCAGCCCTGGAATGTTGAGGGGAGAGTTGGAAGCAGAGCACTGATACCAGTGGGAACTTCTCTCTTTTGTACTCCTGCAATGAGAAGTGTCAGTGCTGATCACATCAGAGGTGCACAAGCACAGGGACAAATTTGCTGCTTATAAAGCCACTTGTTAATCCTTTTTTATTTACAAACTGAGGGTGGAACTTGGCTCCAGATCCTCTTGAAGAACACGGGGTCAGACTTCGAGGGGGGGTGTGCAAATTAATTCATTCCCAATAACCAAAGTTTAGAGAAACTCTTAATTAAAACCATGGGCAGTGTAAGGAAAAATACCTAAAAATGGTTTTCAAAGCTTTCCTTGCCTTTGAATTCCTTTTAGAGCAGGGAGCCAGAGTTGGGAAGTGAGATTTGTGTTGTTCAGGATGTGGGTCCCTAATTTCCACAAGGACAGCTGAGACACACCAAGGCCCAGATTAATTACCAGCACTTAATGACAGCAGCACACACACGCAATAAACGAAGAGCGCCTTTCTGAGAGACAAGCGGGTGTTCTAGAGGAGGTGATTCCTGGGAATAGGTATTCCTAACTGCATCTGGAAACTGATTGTGCTTAGAAATCGAGGCAGAACCCACCTCTGATCTTCCTTAATTACATTTCATGGGAGGTGCCAAAGTATAAAAGTTACCAAAGGAGTCCAGCTGCTTCCTTCATCCTTTGCTGGCAACCAGCACTGGAGTTACTGGGCTGAGGAATAACATCTCCCTTTGGAAGGAGGAATCACAGGAGCAATCCCAACGCCCTTCATTCATTCTGGAGTATGGAACAGCCTGGGTGATGTCTGTCGTACCATTTGTTTGGTGGGGGATTTTTTTTATTTTTTTTTTTTTCTGTATTTTATTTTTCTTTTTAATGTTTATTTGTTTCAGCTGGCATTTGAAAGGCACTTGGCTCCTCGGGGTAATAATCATTTTACATATGCTTTATAGAGTGTGTTTATTACCAGACAATTGAGGAACAGATGTCTGCAGTCTCGGGGCTGGAGGGGGAGGAATGGGAAGGGTGGGAGATGGAGGGGATGGATGGTGGTGCCGAGGCACACGCAGCTGAACGGTGCTGGATGCTGGATATTGAGGCCGGGGGGGTTTCCATTTATTACCATCAGCCACACTTCATTAGGATCAAGCAGCAATTAAAAGGCTCGGAGGATGGAGGAGAAAGCCAAGTGCTCATTGATTCGGAAGGAGGAGTCACTTCCCAACAGGACGTGACCTTGGGAAGGAGGAGTGGGGAGGAGGAATTGTCCTGGCAAACTTGGGATCTCCACAGGGTCTGCTGGGATCTCCCCTCTGCCAGGTGGGCAGGACTGGGATGTGCCAGTGGTGTCACTGCCTCGGGGTTCAGAGTCTGGAGAGAAAGAGGAAAACAAAGAGGAAGGGAAAAAGGGAAGAGGGAAAAGCAAAATTCCCAATTTGCCACTGCTGACATTGTTTGGGATGCAAAGAATGAAGGGGAGGGATCTCCCCTCTGCCAGGTGGGAAGGATTGGGATATGCCAGGGGTGTTCTGGTCACTGCTTTTGGGTTCAGAGTCTGGAGAGAAAGAGGAAAACAAAGAGTAGGGGGGGAAAAGGGAAGGAGGAAAAGCAAAATTCCCAACTTGCCTCTGCTGACATCGTTTGGGATGCAAAGAGGAGAGTTTAGTGCTCTGTGTGTGCAAAGTTTTCTGCCTCTATTTTTTTTTTTTTTTTGGGATTGATGGGGGTGAGGGGAAGAGAGCAGCAGTAGTTTGACCTTTTCATGTGAGATGAAGTATTTCTGTTCATTTCTACAGTCTCCATCACTGAAAGCAGTAGGCTTGACAGCAAACTTGGAATTAACTGTTTCTTCCAGTTGCTTTAATGCAAATAAAAGAGTGATTGCTCTGCTATTAAATTAAAAAAAAATCCTTTAGGGACTAACTGGGGAGGGTGATGATGGACTTTTGCTGCCTGTAGATATCAGAATGTCTCTCTCCAGTGGTGGCTCTGAGCTGCTGATGGTCAAGTGTCACATCCAAGGAATTCCCTGTCCTTGGGAGGGAAGAAGTGCACAAGGTGCAGGACAAGTGCATCCACCCAGGTGCACGAGTATAGTAGGGATGTTTTATGGGAATAATCCTGCCAAGCTGCTGTTGAAATCAGGATATGTCAAGATGAAAGGTGCTGGAGGTAGAATTTAAATCCTGTTTATTTTGAAAATGTGGGGAGGGAACAGCAAAGTTGTCATGGGACATCAAAATCCTTTGGTCTTTGAGCATCAACTGCTGCTGGTGTTAAAAACTACATCATTAAATTGATCTAAAACTCAGTGTATAACTCAGAACCCCTGTGTATCTTACCAATAACCCCTTTCATATCTGTACAGTTATAATAATAACAATAATAATCTCATTTTATTTTAAAATATGCTGTAATATCTTGTAATTGCACACTATAAAATTAATAGTTGATAATATAGGGACTGTTGGTCTTGGGAAGCAAAAGGAGTGTGAAAATTAGATGAGTTTGGTACATTTAAACTATGCTAAATCACACCAAATATTTTAAGAAAAATATGTGGTATTTTAAAGTCCAAGGGTTATTTATTATTAGTGAAGTAGATAGAAAATGTCAGGTCCTCCTGTGGCACAAATACTGCTAAATAATGAGAGCTGATGCCTTTAGCTTTCTGAATCAAACCTAAAATACTTGATTTCAGAGAAATAAGGCTAACTCAAGCTGGGCGAGGGAACTTGGAGTGTTCACTACCTAAAGTTTGTGTTTGAGTCTGAGTAATGTGCAGAGGATCAGGGTAAATTAAAAAAAAAAAATCTGAGGTGCTGTTAAGTGCACAGGAAACCTGATTTGGAAACTTTTTATGGTAGTAGGTCCTTGAAAAAAACCCTCCAGATTTCATCAGGTCTTACATTTCGACAGATCCCCTTCAAAGGGTAGGGAAATATCACTTAGTTAATGGAATTCTTGCTTCTGCAAGGTAGGGAATCTCTTCCTGCTCTCTGGGGCAGGGAGATGGGGCCTCTGGTGAGAAAGATGAGGCTCAGATCAGGAGATCACAAATTCCCGGGATCACTGAGGTGGGAAAAGCCCTCCAAGGCCATCCAGTCCAAGCTGTGCCCAATCCCCACCTTGTCCCCAGCCCGAGTGCCACCTCCAGGTGTTCCCTGGACACCTCCAGGGATGGGCACTCCAAAGCTCCCTGGGCAGCCCCTGCCAATTCCTGTCAACCCTTTCCATGAGGAAATTCTTCCTGGTGTCCACCCTGTCCCTCCCCTGGCCCAGCCTGAGGCCGTTCCCTCTCCTCCTGTCTCTGTTCCCTGGAGCCTTCCCAGCTCCCTCAGCCTCTCCAGACCCTTCCAAGCACCATTCCCTGGACACTCTCCAGCCCTCCAAGGCTCTCCTGTCACAAGGGACCCAGCACTGGACGCTCATGAGTGACCCCAAACTGGACACTGCCCTCGAGGGGCCTCAGCAGTGCCAGCACCAAGAGATCTCAAATCCTTATTGCAAAATTCAGCGCTGGAAACAAGGAGAGGGACCTTAAAGATCATTTAGTTCCAACCCCCCCACCATGGGCAGGGCACCTTCCACCAGGAGAACTTTCCCCTGGATACTCCCAGCTTTATTTTAGAAATTCCACTCTTGATGCAGCTTCTCATCCTCTGCTGCTTCCTTCCAGTGACCTGAATGGGAATCTTCAGGGAGCCATTTGACACCTACCTAGGGAGTGCTTTTCCCTCCCTATCCCCATTCAATGAGTGTTTAGGAGGCTTTTAGCTGCTGTTGACGTTCAGTATTTTCTGTCTTGCCAGCAGCAGGGATGGATGTTCCTCTCAGGCGAATCCCAACCCTTTTCCTCCCTGACAAGCCCTCACAAAGTTGGCGTTGCTGAAGGATAGAGACACACCTCAGCAGAGCTCCTTGTGTTGTGACAGTGCTAAGAAAAGGTTTCCTCCTGACTGGGGCCATCACAGGGATTGGGGACTCACACGGAGAAGGGATGGGGGAACAGCTTCACATTTTGTGCCTTTTTTTTTTTTTTTTTTTTTTTTTTTTTTCCCTGATGCTTTATGAGAACTGACAGTCTTGCTGTGTGTGTCTGATTAAAGATGACAGTTTATAAAAACCTTAAGGTGAGGCTGTTCATTTTCCATGACAGAAAATAAAGCGATCCCCACCCCGCCCCCCACCGCCACCTCCCACACAAACAAAAACTCTCACACGCCAAAAAAAACCAAAAACAAAAAAACCCTCTTAATATGTGAGGCATTGATTTTATATTGTCTGTCAGAGAATGTGCTTCAGCAGATCAGTCAAGTTTGGAGTTTTCAAACATGCTTCATCCAAAGGGAAAATCAACAGCCTGTCAGAAATTTCACATGTCTCCAGCTCCTCCTTCCCTTTGGATGAAATACAAGCTGAAGGAACAGAGAAATTTTGACATTTGCAAGAGCTGGGGCTGAATAGCTGAAAACAGTGTTAATGTAATTCCATGGTAATGAGGTACTTTGAACCAGGCTTGTGTTCATTGAGCCAGCAAAGCAGGATGAGCTCGTTCCTTCATGGGATCACAGAATGGTTTGGGGTGGAAGGGACATTAAAGATGATCCAATCCCACCCCCTGCCACGGGACACCTCCCACTGTCCCAGGGTGTTCCCAACCCCAATGTCCAGCCTGGCCTTGGACATTCCAGGGATCCAGGGGCAGCTCCAGCTGCTCTGGGGAACCTTAAATTTACCTCCAGCATTGCACTCGTGTTCTCGTGGAGGAGGATCGAGCTTCCCCACGTTGTTACTCTGATTTTGTCACAGGGATTGATGATGGCATGTGAATTTTCAGTCATTTATTCACTCCTTGGGAACAGCACAGTTCAGTCAGGAGGGATCTAACATGATGGGTTCATCTAACCCCCTGAGCAGCTCAGGGCTCACCACATGGCCAGAGAAGTTCTGAGCAAAGCTGGAAGGGCAGAACAGATCCATCGATTCATTTGAGCCAGCTCAGGTACGAAATTCCTGGGAAAAAAACTGAGTTCCACACTGAGATCCACGTTTAAGATTCACTGAGGTTGGAAAAACCCTTTAAGATCATCAAGTCCAACCATTAACCAGCACTGCCAAGGCCACCACATGTCCCCAAAGTGCCACAAGAATTTTCAGATATGTAAAATCTCAATCATAAGGTGAGATTCTGCCGTGCAGGAGCTGATGCCTTTCAAGCAACTGCTTTGCTATTGAGTAATGAACTTCCAGTAGTAGCTAAAACTTGCTTTAATAGCCCCAACTTTCGTTTCAAATACAGGAAATAATACTCTGATATTGCTAAAAAAAATCTGCAGAGCAACAGAAGAGCTCCCATGGCAGAACCAGAAAAGCATCTTTGATTTTTGTGGTGGAAGAAAAGGGAAGAAGAACTTGACAAATTCTAAATTTGTAATCTGTGTATGGAAGCTGTTCAAAAAAAAAAAAACTTCAGTGAGGGTTTTCCTTGAATGGGGGAAATCCAAGCATGAAAACACAATGTGGTTTAAGTCCACTTCATGGTTGTATTACCCTAAAAATTTTTATACAATGCCTCTGGTTGCTTTCATCAAGCTTTATGAATTTTTGACTGAAGGCAGGAGAGCTGGTGCTTGATGAGAACAAAAAAAAAGTGATTCCTGTACTTAGGATTTGCTGTTAAAAGCAAAGATCTGAAGCCTGGAATGATGGTGCCTTTTGGACCCCACATCCCCCATGGAGCCATCAGAGCAATGAAAGGAAAGATTAATAATTTAATTTTTTGTCATTACTGTGTTTTACATCAGTGTGGTGGTGTGGTGGTGTTTAGCTCAAGGGTTTGCTGGGAAAAGCCTTTGGTGGTGAGCTGGAATTCCCTTGGAGCTGGGCACCTCATGGGAGCTCTCAGCTTTGTGTTTTACCTGGATTGTTCTTGCAGGGTTTTTTTTCTTTCTTTAAAACCTTTTGTACAGTTTAAAGTGTTTGGGGAAACCAGAGCTGTTCCCTCAGAGCATGGAGATAAATTCTTGTCTCCTCCACAGGTGCTAAAAGAGAAAGAAGGGAGATTTTTCAAAGTGTTTAATTTTCATTTAAGATAATCTGAACTGTTTATTTCAACTATTCCACTCTTTTCAGTTTCCTGAGCTGAGCTACAAAAAATGGGTTTGAAGTTCCTTCACCACTAAGCTGCATTTTCCCATTCTGCTGAATTCCTGCATATTACAGTCCAGGACCCTCATTTATTCCTGTTTTATTGGGATTATTTGTTTCAGACACATCAGATGTGGCTCCACAAACGCTTGCAGGGTTTTCCTGGGCGTGTGGCAAAAGGAAAGTCCTGGCAGAACCTTGGGAAAAGCCTTTTAGGAATGTGAGCCCATGGAAAAACAGGTTTTTCAAGCACCAGGTCGTGACACAAAGTAACTTTTTGGTGGGATATTCCTGAGGGATTTAACCTTAAATTCTGATGACTTTTAGAGATCTGCAGAATAGGCATAAATACATTTTGCAGGCCAGAAGTTGGCCTTTAGTTTGGTTATTTTGGGTCCTGGGAATCTTGAATTTCGGATAGCTCAGCAGGAATTGCACTTTGTGGAATATCACTGAAAAGCACTTCAATAGTTCCTTTCCTCTGGTAACATCCAAACTTTTCAAAGACAGAATTCATTCACACCTAAGTGTGAAATTGCTCTGTCCATGGAAATCTTGATGCTGGAACTGCACCAGGAAGAAGTTGTGGGTGAAGTGTGGAGTTGAATGGTCCTGAATTCTGTTCAGATTTAGAATAAATGGGAAAACCTGGAAGTTTAAATTCCCACTGCTATTAATCAAGCTCCATATTTCCCATTTTATTGCAATTTTGTCTCTCCAAGTTGTATTTCTACAAATGGGTTTGCTCTGGAGGTGTGACAGGTCTGAGACACCTCCAGGAGTCCTTATTAATTCAAGCTTTATACACACTCCAAGGTGAAATAATGCTGCTGAATAAGTGCAGGTCCCTCAAAAGTTCCTTGGTTTTGGGATACCCAAGTTTGATATTTTTCACCTGAGCCAGGGAACTCATTCAGGGTATACAAGACAGAATTGTTCCTTACACAGAGGAAAAACTGGAGACCTTCTAGAAATAACAGTAATTACAACAAGAAGGGGAAAATGTTGACAAGTGTTATTTTCTAGCAGCTCTCCCAGAGGAAATCCTGGTGGATTTTGGAGGCGGATGAGTGACAGCCTGGTCTGGTGGATAGCCAGAAACTCAGAATTGCTCCACAAAGTAGGAAAATTTATATACTCCAAAGCTTTACAATCTTACAGGGAGGAAATAAAACCATCCCCTCGTGCTGCATCTTTGCAAAAGGTGGAGGCAAGTCTGGAGTCTGGGGTAATTCCTCATTTTATTCCTTGGGGTTGTGCAGTTTGTCACTGAGACAATCATCCCTCTTGATGTGCCCAGGCTGAGGGGTGTGAGGCAAAATTGGCCTTGTGGTGCACCCTGACAGCCAGGCTGGACCTGCAGCACAGTCATTAATCTGAACTGAAAAAAAGTTGTTGATAAAAGGTAATAAAAGTAGGGAATCCCTCGACTGCTGGTTGTTGTCTTATCTTAACATTGGGATTTTGATGTCTCGCCTTTGCCTGGCTCCTAAAGTCTTGTTTCATCTCCTTCCCAGGCAGTTACTCCAAGTTCTTCATGGCACTGAGTGTTTGGAATAGAACAGAATTATGGAATCATGGAATGGTTTGGGTTGGAGGGATGTTAAAGTTCATCAGTGCCACGGGCAGGGACACCTTCCACCATCCCAGGGTGCTCCAAGCCCATCCAGCCTGGCCTTGGACACTTCCAGGGATGGAACAGCCACAACCTCTCCGTGTTTTCTGCTTCCAGGTCAATCTTTCTTCCTTGCAGGTGGTGCCAAACTTTTTACTTTTCTGATAGAAATGTTCATCCAAGCTCTCCTCTGCTGCCTTGTCCCCACTGCTGATCCCATCACCTGTAGGATTCTTCACCACACAAAACCCACTTTTCCCATCTGCATCCCTTGGGAGCCTCCTAGGGAGAATTTTTACCACTTCTTCCCTGTTTAAAAAAAAAAATAAACCAAACAAATAGAAGTTGTCAAGGATGGGGAGCTATTGTTGCAGTGAGCAGAATGGGTGCTTATTATGAGTTATGGACACGCCCAGGTCAAGAGTGAAGTGGTTTTTTCTGTTTAGTTTGCTGAAAGGCTGGGATGGGTTTAATTGCTGGTTGTCATTTGTAATGGAGTAGATGCAGTATTAGAATTATTCAGATAATTTGTTGTAATTACCCACCATCAGGAGCTTTACAATGCTCAAAACACAATCTTTGAAGCAGTGGAACTGAGGCCTTTGAATGGAAGGCAGCAGCTCCTGAGAGCACAAATATCATTTATAGACGTCAATCAACTCAGTGAGGTAAACAAAACAAAGGTGCTTTTCCACAAATTCTTCCAGTGCCCTAAACCTTCCCAAAAATCTTGGCAGAACAAGCAACATGCCTGGAGTGCTGATAAATCAAAGCTTTTGCAGAGTTCCTCAGAGCAGGCAGGGTTTGAGAAGCATTGTGTGCCGTGAATAAAGCGTTATCCAGAAAAACCTCCCCGTGTCAACGCCCCAGGGATTGTTACTCATCCTGGCTCTGCTGCAGCAGGAGGGAGAACCTCTCTGAGGTGCTGCTGCCCCTGATTCTGCGTGAGAAACGCTGCTGAGAAGTGGGAAATGGGGCACAGCTTTCTGGGGAGGCAGAGGGGCCGATTTGCATTGCCCTCCTCTCCGCACCCAAATGAATGAACAGATGCAAACGAAGCAGGGGAGGCTGAGCTCCCAAATTTGTATTCTCCTGGCTCAGGGCCTGAGCCTCGTCTGGCAAAGACAGAGAGAGGGAGAGAAAAAACCCCAGAGCGTCATGAACACAAGTGTGGGCTCCCTGTGACCTTTACTGCGATAATTCTGATGTAGAACGACCAAATTCCTGGAGATGTTTAATCAGCAAAGTTGAATTTTGATGAAAGCGCGTGTCACAGGGCCATTGCTGCTGCAGGAATTAATTCTGATTCAGAGCAACGTTCTGGCTTCGTGAGGATTAACACCGGTGAACTGTCACCTTTTCAAATTCCTCCCAGCCCTGGTGGCCCAAAGCTTCATTTAAGATGGAAAAAAAATGTCACCTGGCACCCAAAACCCCCCGAGTGCTGGGATGATCCCACAGCAGGGGATGGGGATTTTGTCCCTGTGTCCCTGTGCTCAGGTGAGACCCCACCTGCAGAGCTGCCCCAGCCCTGGGGACAACAGCAGCAGCACCTGGAGCTGCTGGAGAGATTCCAGAGGAATCCATGGAGCTGCTCCAGGGCTGGAGCCAGGCTGGGAGAGCTGGGGGTGCTCACCTGGAGAGGAGAAGGATCCAGGGAGAGCTTCCAGCACATTCCAGGCCCTAAAGGGGCTCCAGGAGAGCTGCAGAGGGACTGGGGACAAGGCCTGCAGGGACAGGACACAGGGAATGGCTCCCACTGCCAGAGGGCAGGCATGGATGGGATCTTGGGAATTGGGAATTCCTGGCTGGGCTGGAATTGCCAGAGCAGCTGGGGCTGCCCCTGCATCCCTGGAATGTCCCAGGCCAGGCTGGACACTGGTGCTGGAGCAGCCTGGGACAGTGGGAGGTGTCCCTGCCCATGATCTGAAAAGGTCCCTTCCACCCTGAACCATTCAATAATTCCATGAGAAATTATCCAGTATTGGGACATCAAACTCCACACCCGCTCAGACGTGGAATTTATTTGGGTAACAAAGCATCAAATGAAAGCTGAATTAAGGCTTTGTGCGTATGTTCTGTATTTTTAGCCTAGATTTTGGATGAGGAGGTTTAAATTGATTATATCCAGAGAAGCACGTGTCTATGTGTAGTCTCGTGATGGGAGTGACATCACTGCAAATTCCCTAAAATCACGACCCAGAATTTCCTTCAACCCAAGCATTTAAAAATCACTTGTTCCTCTAATTTAATGCATTTTAGCAAAAAAACAGAGATGGAAAGTCCAGTGCTGTGACAACAAGGACATTTTTCTTCTTTCAAAAAGAAGTTGAAATAAAATCTTTCCTAGAATTCTTTCCAATTCCCCAAGCTCAGGTAGATCCTGTTAGAGACTTGTCTTTACCTTCAGGTGTTGAATTTCAAAGGCAATTTAAAATACATTGTTTTCCTCTCCTTTTCATATAAATCCAGTTGGGATAACTGGGAGTGACAGTGTATTTTTATGGGGTTTAATGGGCATAAATCTCTCTCAGGCTGGAATTAGCCTGGGGAATGACAAGCCAAGCTCAGGAGATGATCCATGTCCGTGTGTCCCTGTCCCCCACGGCCACTTCCAAAGAGTTCCCCGGGTTTGCTGGCAACTCCCAGCAGCTCCAAAAGGAAAAAAAGTCAAATTGTCAAAAGTCATTAGTGGCTGTCACTTCGTGGACCTTCACACTGGAGTTCCCCCTTTGGAATTTCACTGGAGTGGTTCTCTTTTTCCTCTACTTCAAATAAGTAGGACAATGTTGGACAAAACTGCTGGAATTTAACCAGTTTGTGGTTATGGCTGCGAAACAGTGGTGAATTCAGGAGTTTGAGGCTCTGCTCTGTGCTCTGCCAGGACCTTTTCTCCTTCTAATTATTGTTTTTAGACTCAAATTGCCCAATTCCTCTGCTCCAGGTCCACGTTGAAGCTACGCCACAATAAATCTCTGGTCCCAACTCCTCCAGGACATCCCTGCTCCAAAGAAACCACTGAAGCAGAAGTCTGAGAGGGAGATTCTTTAAATAAATCCCTTTTCTCTCCCTCTGACTATGAGAAGTGGATTTTGGGAGCCTTATTTATGCTTCTTTTTTCCCAGATTCTCAAAGCGCTGCTGCTGCCCACGGCTGCTGAGCCTGTGCTTCGTGGGAAGTTATTTTTACAGATTCATTTTCTGCACAAAGTCATCCCGAAATAGAAAGGTTTTGCTTTTCATTTATATGCTTCGAGTTCCCAAATTTTCAAGCATATATTAGTAATGCTCTGATTTCCTAATTAAACACCTAATTATATTTAGCAGTTTTAGGGTTCTTTGCCTCTTTCTGGTGGCTTTTGCTGCTCTGATCTTTGCTGTTTGTGACATTTCCAACATATGTTTGAATTCTTCCAGCTCCTGTGCCTTGTCATTTCATTGCTCTTTTTTTTTTTAGCACTGATACGTAACTTTTGCAAAATAATTGCACAATAACAACTCCAGTGTTAATTTTTTTTTTTTTCTTTTGGAAAGCTGCAGGAGCTGTAGGTGTTCCCTCAAAGAGATGGAATAGGAGCTGTGGGGCTGCAGGTGGGCTGAGAACAAGGACCCAGGTGGTGCTGGAATTTAACCAGTTTGTGGTTTTTTGGTTATGGCTGTGAAACAGTGGTGAACTTAGGAGTCTGAGGCTCAGTCCTGTGCTCTGCCAGGAGCTTTTCTCCTTCTAATTATTCATTTTAGGCTCAAATTCCCCAGTAGCAGAGTACTTGGGGTGGTGTAAAAAGTTTGATGTGTATTTTAACAGCGATTTGTGTAAAATCCTCTTTTAGGAGCAAAATATATTGAAGGGAGAAAAAGACAAGCAAAACAAGAGCATATAGAAGTCACCTTAAACCTGGCCTGGAGGTGCTTTTTACAGTAAATCTTTTGACATTTTTTGATATCCGTGTCACGACAAAGTTGGGGGGGGAAATTCCCACCTCGTGTGACAGGTGACCCCAAAGAGGGCAGCCGTGTCACAGGCCATTAATGTCCATCCTCCTGAAGCTCAGCCTGGCTTTTCCTTTGTTCATGGGGCCCAGAGGTGGCCAAGGGGGGTGGCAGGAAGGAGGTTCCAGGCTCCAGGGCTGTCTGTCTGCTCCAGCATCTGGAAAAAGCTGCTGGCCCAGCTGGGATTTGTGCCCAGTGCTTGGCAAGGGCTGGGTGACTCCGGTGTCACTTTGGGTTTAGCAGGGAATGTTGGTTTATGGGGGGAGACGAAGCCTGGCTGCCTCAGGGGGTTGGAATTGGGGTGGCAGCTGGAGAATCCCCAGCTGGAAAATCACTGCCTGTGCTTCAACTTCCCTGCTTTGGGTTTTTTTTTTCCCTTTGTTCAGCTGTTTGCTGTGGAGCAAAAAAAAGCACAGCAAAATGGTGCCACTCACTTTCCACACATCACTGTCCTTTTTTTTTTTTTTTTTTTTTTTTTTTGTTGTGTTTATGTACAAAACTCTCTCACTTGCGCTGAGGATGCTGTGGAGGTTTTGGGGCACAACATGAGGATTATCAGATTTTGTTCCTTCTAATAGAAATCACTGCAGTGACCAGTACTGGTGCAGTCTGGTGTGTTTTTATGGAATCCAGAGCAGGATGAATTAAAAACATGGATATTCATGGGTTGTTGGGAGGTGCTGAGCTGTGTTAGTGTGAGAGGAAAATCAGCTTTTTCCTGCAGTCACAGAATCCCAGAATGGCTGGGTTGGAAGGGATTTAAAGCTCATCTCATTCCACCATCTCATCCATGGCAGGAACACCTCCCACTGTCCCAGGCTGCTCCAGCCCCAGTGTCCAGCCTGGCCTTGGACATTCCAGGGATGCAGGGGCAGCCCCAGCTGCTCTGGCAATTCCAGCCCAGCCAGGAATTCCCAATTCCCAAAATCCCACCCCAATCTCCCTTTCCCAGGGAATTCCCTCCATTCCCAGCTCTCCCAGCCTGGGATTGGATCCAGCCCCACCCCGACTCCGCTCCAGGAAGGAATTTTGGGATCCGGGGGCTTCACTGGGAATCTCGGGACTCCAGGAAGGGTCTCCCTTCCCTTTTCCATCCCCAACTTCCATAAAAATCCCTCGGGATGGATTCTGAGCCCCCTTGATCCCAGAATCCCGGAATGGTTTGGGTGGGGAGGGACCCCAAATCCCATCCCATTCCAATTCCATCATCCCAGGCTGCTCCAGCCTTTCCTGGGACATTCCAGGGATGCAGGGGCAGCCCCAGCTGCTCTGGCAATTCCAGCCCAGCCAGGAATTCCCAATTCCCAAGATCCCATCCATCCCTGCCCTCTGGCAGTGGGAGCCATTCCCTGTGTCCTGTCCCTGCAGGCCTTGTCCCCAGTCCCTCTGCAGCTCTCCTGGAGCCCCTTTAGGGCCTGGAATGTGCTGGAAGCTCTCCCTGGATCCTTCTCCTCTCCAGGTGAGCACCCCCAGCTCTCCCAGCCTGGCTCCAGCCCTGCAGCAGCTCCATGGATTCCTCTGGAATCTCTCCAGCAGCTCCAGGTGCTGCTGATGCTGGGCCTGGGTTGGTCTGAGCCTTCCAAGGGCTCCTCAAGCTCCTCCTCATGTCAAGCTCAAGGACAAAGCACAGCTGATAACGAAATGTGCACGTTTTCCTTCAGGATATTTATAGCCACAGTGACAAATTTCCTCTTGCTTTGCATGTCAGATAGGTGGGAATTTGAATTCCTACAGACAAATTCCGTCCGGGGGTGAGGGCAGTGTGAACAGATATTTTTCACCTTCTGAGTTACATCTGGAAGGGGTGGCAAGATCCAGTTCTGTGTTTCCTGGAATGGATGTCAGAAAGGACGTGGCTTCATTATCCTGCTTCCCCTTTTCCATCCACAGGAATTCTGGCAGCTTTGTGGGTGTTGTTCAAATTTTGCCATTGATCCTTGGATTTCCATAATTCCACCATTCCCCAAGGACATGTGTGTATTATAATTATGTGATGACATGCAAATGATGTCTTCTAGGTGAAGAAGCCAGGATTCTGTTACTGATAAAAAGTTTAAAAACACTCTTTTGGTTGAACTCAGGGTAATGATTTTCCTTGCTTTAAGTCCCACGACTTTTGGTTTTGCTGAGTTCACAGCTTTTCCTTAGACCTCTCCAGTCAAATATCCAAAGCGACCCCATTTCCTTGAGTTATTGCCATAGTTTATTATTAGAATAGTTTCTTACTAGAATAATTATTATCATTATATATATTATATATATATAATGTACAATGTATACATTATATTATATATTATATATGCTTTATATTTTAAGTCACATATTACAGTGAGGGTGGGTGATTTTCATTTCTCTTGGCTGCATTTCACAGCAATTAATTAAAACAGGGAAACTTCTGGGAAGAAAGTGCTGAAGAGCCCTGTGGGGTTGAGACATCAGTGGCTCTTCCCTTATTCTAAATTTGGATGAATCAAATCCTTGTTTTCCCTTTTCCCCTTGGGTTGAATCTTCCACTAAGAAGCTTCTAAAAGGAGATGGGGTGGGTGGAAGCAAAGGATTTCAGATTTGAGATCAGGGCTGGTTGGACGTTTGAGGAAATAACTCTGAGTTGTGCCAGAGGAGGTTTAGCTTGGATATTAGGAGAAATTTCTCCATGGAAAGGATTGTCAAGTGCTGGAACTGGCTGTCCAGGGAAGCAGTGGAGTCCCATCCATGGAAATACTCAAAATTGTGTGGATTGAGGTTGTGGTTTAGTGGTGAATGCGATGGTGGTGCTGGGTGGACTTAAAGGTCTTTTCCAACCTTATCAATTCCATGTTTCTATAATTTCCTTTGAAAAGATGAACCTGTTGTCAAAACCAGCTGAAGAGGCAGCACCAACTGCCCCCTCCCCTAAAGACCTTTAAAGCTGCTTTAATAGGAATTCCTTCTTTAACTGCCATGGCCCGTTGTGGATAAATCCCAGAAATTTCACCCCACTTTTATCTTGCCTTTTTTTTTTTAAGGACTCTTCCTCTTTTCTGACCATTTTGGTACAAATCAGCATCACAATTGCACCGAAAATCCATTTTCCTAAACTTTCTGTTGCTTTGCTGCCATCTCCCAGAGACCAGAGCAGAAGGGAAGGGGATCAGACCTGATCCCAGCAACAAATTCACTTGGGGAAGGGTTCAGACCCTCCTCTCTTTAATGTCACTGCTGTCCCATGGTGACCTGATGCTGAGATGGATTTGCTTCCCCCCGACTCGTGTCACAGCAAGTACTGCCCTGACCTTTACAAACAACACGTTAACATTTATAAATTTTATTTTCCTGTGGCTTGTGGAGAGAAACGGTTCCAGGTGGACAGGAGGGGGTGTGGCAGCACATTCCCAATGCATCCCTTTCTCACCCCATCCACTCTTCCACGTTTCTTTTGTCTGTGCCTGTTGGTCTTTGGCTTTGATAGACTGATTTTTATGATATTTTCTACTTTGTGTGGCCATCACCAAACACAGATTAAAGGCAAACTTGGAGACCATGGCTGATTTTTGGTGTCTTTGGGAAGGAGGAGTTTTCTTGGTTGTTTCAATCCAGTTTCTGATGGAGGCACCTGGTAGGGCTTAGGATGATGATCCTTGCCCATTTCTGAGCAAATATTGCAAAATCCTGGCTGTGTTCTGGCTCTAAGCTGAAGTTTTCTCCCACAGGAAAAACACAGATTTAGAGCTCGCCCTCTTTGGGTTTGGCTCAGTAGTGGCAAACTTTAAATTTCGCTTCTTGCCACCTCTCCTGAATTTATTATGAACCAAAACTGAGTCTGAAGGGGAAAATGTGATTGCTATCCATAATTATATCCCATGAATAAATGCAAGTAGCAATTTGGCTAAGGAATAAATGGATTTAATTTTCCCTTTCCATCCCTTGGTAAGACACAGTTTGTTGTCTTTTTTCCTCGTCGTAAATTCAGATATCTGAATTCTGTGCTCACACTCCTGGCACTTGTGTAGTAATTTTTGGTTTCAAACTTGCTTTAATAATGCAAATTAATAAAAATGGCTTAAGAAACAGAGAATCGACGTGCTCTAAAGGACAGCTCTGGAATGCAGCTAATGAGGGGCAGGTATTTGTTTGGAGTGACCTGTTCTGGTTTCAGAACTGGACATTTAGAGGTTAAAATAAAATTAGGATGAAAAACAAAATGTCAGTTTTGTGGTCTGAATCTGGTGTATTCCCCAGCGTGGATGGGGAAGAGCTGGAGGTATCCTTGGGGAAGGTGTTCATGGTTGGAACGAGATGATCTTTTAAGACCCCTCCCAGTCCAAACCATTCTGTGTTTCCATGGTTGTGGTGCCTAATTCTTGGAAGACCCACATTTTCTTTAGAGGGGAATAACTTAGTAATGCCTTCCTGCACAGGACATGGAGCTTTAAATAGTCCGTTTCAGGGAAATTTTGACTTGTAGAATTGAGGAGGAGTTAAAGGAGGCCTCAATTCAGTTTTGTACTAAGTCTGGTGCAGCAGAAGGACCAAGATGTTCCTCTCACTTTGTTATTGCTCTGGATCAGTTTGGGGAAACTTAATTGGTTTTTAATGATGTAAGATTTTAAAGAGGGGGCAGACTTGATATAAATCCCAGAATTATGGAATGGTTTGGGTTGACAGGATGTTAAAGCTCATCCAGTTCCACGCCTTGCCATGGGCAGGGACACCTTCCACTGTCCCAGGCTGCTCCAAACCTCATCCAACCTCACCTTGGACTCTTCCAGGGATGGAGCAGTGTTTCGATTAAAGCAATCAAACCTTTATCAAAAAGCTTTTATAATGGAATTGAAGATCCAAAAAATGGGATCCCACTCCTTGCAGGACTCAATCCCAGCTCTCCCACTGAGCAGCCAGGTGCTGCTCCAGCACAGAACAGCTCTGCTGCCTCTGCTCTGCTCCTCTGCCTGGTGGAGATCATCTTGTGTCCTACCCATCACAAAAGGTTTGGGGATGTGTCACCAGCTGGTTGTCACCGTGCTCCTGTCCCCTCCCAGGGTGTGGGATTTGCTCAAGCAGCCAAGCAATCGCTGCTTAATGAGCATCCTCTGATTAACGACTGGAATTCATTTCTTGGAGATGACACTGTAATAATTAATACAGCCCTCTTGGGCTGCGTGGCATGGAATTGAGTCCAGGAACTGCAGATATTAAAGTGTCACCATCCTTGTCCCCACATGTGAAATGTCATCATCAGCTCCTGCAATCTGCCTTTATTACAGCCATATTAAAATGGATGTTTTACATCTTCATTGCAGCCTATTAACAGCATCTCCTTGATTTAAGGAATGGCTCCGGGATGCAAACACAGCCCCATTTCCATGAATAAATTTAGCACTTTAATGCTATTTATTTACTCCACGCTGTAAAATGGAATAAGATAAATAATGGGTCCCACTGGGGCGTGGGGTGAGGTGGTGATCAACGTCTCAGCAGGTCGGGGAACACAGCTCCAGTGAAGGAATAATGATGGAAATTCACGGGGCTCCCAGGGATGCCGTTCATATCCCTGGATCTAATAAAGGAGGAATTACAGTGTTAACAACGTGCCTGGCACTGGGATTGGGATGGATTGAGACCAGCAGGGGAGAATGTACAGCTGGATCACCGGAATCTCAGTGTCCCATCGGAGCTGGGGACAGCTGGAGTTTGGAGGATCTGATGCCCCATCCACATGGAATTTGCTGGCTGTTGGATACCTGGGATTGCTTCTTTACTGCCTGGAAAATCCAGTTCAGGACAAGCTTTCTGCTCATCCAGTCGTTCCTTGGACAGCTCCAGGGATGGGCACTCCAAAGCTCCCTGGGCAGCCCCTGCCAAGGCCTGACCGCCTTTCCATGGGGAAATTCCTGCTGCTGTCCACCCAGCCCGAGGCCGTTCCCTCTCCTCCTGTCCCTGTTCCCTGGAGCACAGCCCGACCCCCCCGGCTGTCCCCTCCTGCCAGGGACTTGTGCAGAGCCACAAGGTCCCCCCTGAGCCTCCTTTGCTCCAGGCTCAGCCCCTTCCCAGCTCCCTCAGCCTCTCCAGACCCTTCCCAGCTCCTTTTCCCCTTCCCTGGACACTCTCCAGCCCTTCCAGGTCTCTCCTGTCCAGGGCTGTCCCCAGAATTCCCTTCAAAGGGAATCCCCTTCAAAGGGTAGGGAAATATCACTTAGTTAATGGAATTCTTGCTTCTGCAAGGTAGGGAATCTCTTCCTGCTCTCTGGGGCAGGGAGATGGGGCCTCTGGTGAGAAAGGTGAGGCTCAGATCAGGAGATCACAAATTCCCGGGATCACTGAGGTGGGAAAAGCCCTCCAAGGCCATCCAGTCCAAGCTGTGCCTGGTCCCCAGCCCAGAGCCCTGAGTGCCACCTCCAGGTGTTCCCTGGACACCTCCAGGGATGAGCACTCCAAAGCTCCCTGGGCAGCCCCTGCCAATTCCTGTCAACCCTTTCCATGAGGAAATTCTTCCTGGTGTCCACCCTGTCCCTCCCCTGGCCCGGCCTGAGGCCGTTCCCTCTCCCCGTGTCTCTGTTCCCTGGAGCCTTCCCAGCTCCCTCAGCCTCTCCAGACCCTTCCCAGCTCCATTCCCTGCCCTGGACACTCTCCAGCTCTTTGAGATCTCTCTTGTCCTGAGGGTCCCAGAACTGGACACACCATGGAAGCTGTAACATCTCCAGACATCCAGACAATTAGCAATAATAAAAATCCAATTGAGGTTGCCTCAATTTCCAGCTGGATGAACCACTTCTACTTTCAGGTGCTGTCTTTTGTTTTCAGCAAAACATCAGCTTTGTGTGGAGCAAATGGATTCTTTTAATGGGAACGAAACCATTTATTTAATAGATAATTAATTCCAGGGGAAAATTGCAGGGATGATTTGTGACCACCCTTAGTCATGGAATCTCCATGGATCCACAGGCACATGTAGAGCAGATGTGCTGGACTAGGAACAGGCTCTTCAGACCCATCCCTTTTCCAACCAGGCCTGCATAAAATCCAAATATAATTTACATATCATTGAGACAGCTGGAATTCCCAGGTGGACAGGAGGATACGTGTCTTGTGTTCCATCTCCTTTTCATTCTGGTTAAATAAATCCTTTCCCTGTGTGGGAGAATAAAGCTTTCCATGAGCTTTGGTATGCAGGAGCTCCTTCCCATCAGCAATTCACACAGTGCTTGAATAGAATCTTGCAGGAACAGCCTCCACTGGATATTTTTAGGAATCAGGCATCAGGAAACCACTAGAGACATCTCTTCTGCCTCTGGATACACATCCTGGAATAAAAGGAGCCAGTTGCTGCCTAATGCAAAGAGGAATTGGAAGCCTGGCACCGACTTTTGCCAAGATTTTCACCTTCCCGGGCAAAATCCGCTCTCATTTCTTTGCAGAAAGCTCCAGGAATTTTGTGTGGAGAGGAGGAGTGAGCAGAAATTACTGCTGGGTGAAGTAAATTAGTTCAGGGACATGGCAGGCTTCCCCAGCGCTGCTTTTATGGATGCTGGATGTTTGGGGAGGTGTGGGAATGAGCCAGCTCTAATTGCTCTGGGTGAGCGAGGTTGATTTGTGTGTCTGCATCTGCCCCACTCTCACTTCTGGCATCACAAACTCTGCATCCCTGTGGTCTCCTGGGTAGGACAAGAGGATACAAAGAGTAGGAATCCCTGAGGAGAGAACTTCCTTGCTCTGCTGTTGCCTGAAAACCCCGATGTGGAGTGTGTTGGAAGAAATGCTTGTATTTCCAGCAAACTTGGCATTGGAGGAAGTTTCTCACTGGTTTTTGTTTAAGAAACAGGGAATCAACAACATCCTGGCCTGTCCCAGCCCCAGGGTGGGCACAGCCCCAGGGCAGGGACTGTCCCTGTGCTGAATCTACTGAGGGACCCTCTGGAATCTTGGGGGCAGCTCTGGGCTGAATGGAGAAGTTGCTTTGCCAGTGTAAGATATTTAAATGCTCCAAGGAGAGCTCAGAGCCCCTGGCAGAGCCTGAAGAGGAGAGCTGCAGAGGGACTGGGGACAAGGCCTGCAGGGACAGGACACAGGGAATGGCTCCCACTGCCAGAGGGCAGCGATGGATGGGATCTTGGGAATTGGGAATTCCTGGCTGGGCTGGAATTGCCAGAGCAGCTGGGGCTGCCCCTGCATCCCTGGAATGTCCAAGGCCAGGCTGGACATTCCCAGGCTGGAGCAGCCTGGGACAGTGGGAGGTGTCCCTGCCACGACAGGGGTGGCACTGGAGGGGCTTTAATGTCCCTTCAACCCAAGCCATTCCGGCATTCTACAAATATCTTTTGGGATATATAGGATTGGGAATGGAGCGTGACCTTGCTTTTCCTAGACACTCAAAAAGCAGAATAATGAAGAGGAAAATCCACTCCTGAACTGCAGGTGGAATTCTGTGCTGGGAAGAAATCCCAGTTTCTGATGCTGTAGGAGAATAACTGGGGGGGAGGAGGGAGTCTTGGCTGTTCTCACAGATTTTTCCAATAACAGTGCTGCTCCTCAGCCTGGGAAATCCAAATATTCCATCTTTGTCTTTCCATCCCTACATGGGAGCACCGTGTGACATCCAAAACCACATCTTTGGTGGCTCTGTGCACATGGTGCTAAAGATCCCATAACTCTGGGAATTAACCCAGGGCCGTCCCTTCCTAATCCAAAATGAGTTTTGATGTCCAGAGTTGCCCTTGGCTACTGTTTGAATGAATTAAGGTTCCAGCGTTGCCTCATATTTGCTAACTCACCGTAGAATGAACTGGGAGTCAGATCCTCATTTAGTTAAAATAAATGTACTTCCATGGTTTTAAACAAATTTCAACCAGCGGACGATTTTGCCTGGGGGGATTTAAGAGGCTGCGTGTTGGATCAGGTTCTGAGTTGCATTATAATGAGCAGGAAATGTGGAATATATGTGGAATTTGAGGGAAGAGGTTTATACCAGGCTGGTTTTCACCTCATGCCTCATTTTCCTAATCGGAACGGAAACAAATGATTGTGCTATTGAACTGAGGTGGAAACAAATGGATGTGCCATCAAATTTGTGGCTCCGGGAGGAGAATCAGTCAATACAACTTTGGAATGAACATTCCTTCAATTTCAGCCGGTAGATGCAGCTTTCCCTTCATGTTTTTATTGTTTGGGCCTTGTGAAGAAAACATTTCAATGAAGGAAAAGAGATCAAGGAACGTTTTCAAAGTCAGCTCTTCCCCCCACCAAACCTTTCAGTCTCCCGGCTCGTCTTCCCTACTCCGTGACCCTCTTGAATGTCATCTGCTCCTTTCCAACTGTAAAGCTTTTCCCTCTCCCCTCCTTTCCCTTGTGGGTCTCCTCTCTTCTAAGCTGGCCTTTCTTCCCTTGTGAGCCTTCGCTCCTCCTCCTCCTCCTCCTCCAGCTGCCTGACTGGGGCTGACACCTTTTGTCAGAGTTATCAGGCAGATCAGAGGACTCGGACTGGGGGGAACTGGTACAAATTCTTCTGGGTCAGCAGTTTGTTTCCCGATGATCCTTTGATTTCTCAGGACAAGGTGTCATTGATCCATGTCAAATTTGTGGCTAAGCCCAAGTTTGAATGAGTGTGGTTTTAACCAGCTGAGTTTTGTGTTTTTTTTTTTTTTCTTTTTTTGAGGGAAACAGTGATTTGGAGGAAAGAAGAGAAAGAACTGGTGGCTGAGTTTTTAGCTCTTTTCTCCCTGAACTTTTCATCTCTTGGGTTTTTAATAAATGTTCTCTGGGCAAAACAGGGTAAGAAAATGATCAGGATGGTCAAGGGAGATACTTGAAATTTTGGCAGGTTTGGCTTGTGATTCTTTCCAATTCTTCCAAGGAATTCTATCAGGCCTTCACAGATCCACCCCCACAGCTGGGAGATGCCACTGGGCTGTTCCCACCTGGTTATTTTGAACAGCTGCTGCATTTCCCTCCTCTGACACTCAGCAGTGGCTTTCTGGGTATCTTTACTGCAGGGGTTTGAGTAACATCCCTTGACCTTACATGAAAGGCCAAGAACATCCCTTCAGATCATGGAATTAATGTCTTTTTTTCCCACTCTGTAAAATGCTCCCCTTCTCTCTTAACACCAAGCTTTCCTCTCCCTCCAAACTGGAAAGAAGCTGTTTTCCTGTGCTTCCAAATTCATGAATATTCACTCAAGAATTTCAGAGTGTTTGGAGCACAGGGGCTCTGTAGTCCTTCACAAATCTCCCAACCCTCCCTGCTTACATGATCCATCATCACCTGTGGCATCCATGGCCGAATTCCCAATCCCGTCAGCCCAGCCCGGGGAAGGGGCTGGAGCTGGTTGTGTTTCTGGGTCTCCTCAGGTCCACGGCATCACCCATCAATCAAAAAGCTGTGAAAGGAGCTCGTTGAAGCTCTGCCAGCTCCTTTTGCCCCAAACCGGGGGACGAGCTGCCGACAGCTCTCGGGGACCTGCCAGGCGTGTGCCAGCTCCATCTCAGTGTGGAGGAGGAGACTTTGGGATTGCTCTGGGTGTACCTGGACAGACCTGGACCTCGTGCTCCAGGTGCACGTTGGTGTTTTCATCATAAATCCTATTTTTTTGAAGACCTACTCTCTCAGATCTCACTTAAGTACATGAGGTCAGTTTGCAAATCCTGGAGATTTTTTCCCTGGAGATCCTTTTTTTTTTTCCATAAGAACAATTTGAGGCTTGCTCTACAAAGAAGGAAGACCCAACGTGCTGATGTGTTTGTAGGGACCCAAACGATGCAATTTTTCCAAAAACACTTAAATCCTGCCCTGTCCCAGTGGTGTCACTGGGGTTGGGCCTCTGGAAAAGAGCCTGGCTTTATTTACAAGCTTGTGAAGAGTTGAGAAGTTCATATTAAAACGTAAAAAGGGAAAACCTTTCAAACTCTCTCTGCCACCTCTCTAAAATAATATTTACAGCATCTAAGTCTGCCAAAGTGAAATGCAATTTCAGTTTGTATTAGACAGTGACTGAGGTTAGAATGAGCACCCTGTGTTTTATTATCCGCCCTAACATGTACTTAAGGGAAATTATGACTTTCTTAAATCTTTTAACTCTTCCAGTTTATTCTTTGCTTGCTGCAGGTAACTGAGTATATCCTTGTGGTTAAAACATTTCCCTTGGTTTTTATAGGGAACAAACACTTCTGATCTAACTCTGATCTGTGGCACCGTTTACATGGTGAAGAGTCTGTTGTGTTGTTAAATGCTCTCATCTTTATTCATGTCCCAGGATGATTCAGCCTTCCCTGTAAATTACAGGATCAGGAGCACTTTACAACCTCTAGGAGTTTAGCTGGCATCCAGAATAAACAGGGGGGCTGTTTTAAGGTCTGTGTAATTTGTTTGTACACGAGGAGGATCAAGGTGAGCCCTGGTGCAGTCGAGTAGTTCTTTTGGTTTTAATAACTCACAGAAAACACGGTGCTGAGAAGGACTTTGTGTCTTAGGTTGAAAGATGTTAGTGGAGGTGTGTGTTCTATCCCCATCTGTCAGAGGTGGGGCAGTTCTCTGCTGTCCATGGGGCAGTTTTTTCTTTATCTCTCCCACAGCCAATCCTCCCTCCAGGAGATCTCTTCTGTCCATGGCCACTGAGTGTCCCTGCATGGCTGAGAAAATTCCAGCATCCCATGGGGAGATGCTGTGCCCAGGGCAGGAGCCAAGCATTCCTACCTGGATCCAATCTGACTCCTGCAACACCACAGCAGCCTTTGCCCACTGCATTCCCAGAGGAGCAGCTTTCTGCCCCACTGCATTCCCAGAGGGAGCCCAGGCCCATCTCCAGCAGCCCTGGAGCTCCAGAGGAAAACTCCAGCCTTGTCCAGGATCCTGCTCCAGCAGAAGCACAGCTGGCACTGCAGGAGGGCTGAGCCCCCATGGAATGGCACTGCTGCCACCTCCCTGACCCACAGGCTGCCAGCTCTGTTCTGACTCTGGCAGTGGGTTGTTTTCTTTTTTGTACTATTGCATTTGTATTTTTAATTTTTAAAGAACTGTTATTCCTGTTCCCATCTCTTTGCCTGGGAGCCCCTTAATTTCAGAATTCTGACAATTCAGAGGGAGGGGGTTTGCATTTTCCATTTCAGGGGAGGCTCCTGCCTTCCTGAGCAGACACCTGTCTGTACAAACCAAGACATTTTGGCTCTCTCAAATTGATGCTGTTTGATGAGAGATGCCCTCAGAAGCGTCGCTGGCTGCCATGAATGTAAATTCCCTGCCTTGATTCCTTAATTCCAGTATAAAAGCAGAACTGGGGGAGATTAGCAGCTCCCTCTGAATGTGGTAACTGGGCTCTCTCTGAGCTGTGCTGGCAGTAATTACCACGTTAAGTTCCCTCTGTTTGTTCATCCTTACAGTAAATTAAGAAGGGAAGATTTGGGACTTGTCTGCAAGTTGATGGGCTTTGCAAATAGAGATGTGCCTTCAAAAAGTCATTTAGAGCAATTATTTGAGAGCAGTTCTTTGCTGATGGAGACAAAACACGCTATTAGAAGGGTTTTTTTTAAAAAAAAGATAAGACCAGCACAGCAGTTATTTTCTTAATGTGCTCCCGTTTATGGCTTTTTAGTCCGGAATCGTGGAAACCCCCAGCTTCTTACAACTGTTTTTATACATTAACAGGGATTTTGAATTGCTACACCCGTAGCTCTGCTCCCAGGAAACCTCCTGATGAAGGGCTGGGATATGATACCCGACTATATTTAGATGGATTTTTGACTGGAGTGGGGCTGACTCAAAAAATCTTTGTTTTAATATTCCAGTGTGTCTTTTTTATTATTATTGGAAAGGCAGGGCTCTGCCTTTTCAGGGAAAGTGTGTTCCCACCAGGCAGTGGGACAGATGGACCCTTCTCCCTGTATCCCAGGCTGCTGCCTCCCCACAGGCACATTGGGATGGGAGAGATTTGGGACCTGGCACCAGAATTCATGTCAGCCCCCCAAAAAAGAGATCCTGAATCTCCAGTGAATCCTTGCAGAGAGACAGCAGCAATTTGTTTTCATCTCAGCTGAGACAGAAATATCAATTCTGGTTAGTGTCTCCTCTTAGGGAGGTTGTCCACTCCTCTTTAATTCACTTGGGGTGTTTCCCCAAAGGTCAGCTCCTCTCAGACTCCCAAAACCACCCCCTGCTGCTCCATGGGTTGGAAGTCACTGCTCTTTTGAGGTTTGCAGAAATCCACGGTGTGTTCCTGAGCTCCCCTGCTTCCTGAGCTGCTCAGTGCAAGCAGTTCCAGTGTGTTCTCTGGTGATTTATTTTTCTTCTAAGAAAACATTCAGTCCCGTCTGTAGAGTCAGGAGTGCCTGCAGCTTTCTGCTTTCTCCATTTTTTTTGGTGTGTTTTTCTGTGTCCAGACAGAGTGAAAGCTCACATTCCACTTTAGCTTTTCTCATTCCCTGGCTGAATTGGTCTCAGTGTGCTGAAATCTCCCATTCCCACCTCCAGTCCCTTTTCCTGCTCATCCTCATTCCTGTCCATACCAGCTCCACCTTCATGGAATCACCTTTGAGTTGCAGGGGTTGTCCTGATCATCCAGTTCCACCCCTTTGCCATGGGCAGAGAATCTTCCACGAGATGTATTCCCCTCCTAAAGATTTCCACAGGGCATAATATTAACCCGAGTTTTCCTCCTCGTGTGACTGTTGTTCCATCTCGTTGCTGGAAACTGGGATTGGTGTGTTTTTTGGGATGCTCAAGGAGCAGCTCTGTGTGGCCACATCTCCTCTGAGCTGAACAAGTGCTGCTGTCCAGAGTTATCCCTGCACATCCAGAGGTTATGGGTCTTGGGAAGTGATGGAAGAAATCCTGGGAGGACAAAGTCCAGAGGGAGCTCTTGACTCTGCAGCTTTGATGATCGGTCTGGAGTCTGTTCTCTTGGCTTAACTTGTCTGCTCCTTAAATGCATTAGGACACCTTGGGCCAGGTAAATCCCAGTTCTTCTCTCTCAGCTCCCTGCAAAGGCAAAGCAGGGCCTGGGGTGCAGCTCAGCAATCCCACCAGGCTTCCTGCTCTCCTCGTTTTTGTGGCCTCCTCTGGACTCGCCCCAGCAGCTCCACGTCCTTCTGATGCTGGAGGCAGCTCTGCAGGTGGGGTCTCACCTGAGCTGGGCAGAAGGGGATGATCCCACCCCTCACCTCCTGCCCACGATGGATTCTCTTGGCTTTCTGGGCTGAGTGGACGTGGCCAGGGCATGTCCAGCTTTTCATCCACCACCACCAGTCCCTCTGGCCAGGCTGCTCTCAGTCCCTTCTTTAGGGAAACCCTGACCCACTTCAGCACCTTGCACTTTGCCCTTCTTGAACTTCATCAAATTCCCCACTCCTGGAGCTGACAAAAACCCAAAGCTTTAATCAGTAACTGCTATGACAGGAACTCAAACTTCGGATTTGGAAGCTGCCCTGCTGTAACTGATGCACGTACCCCTCCCCTGAGTGCTGCACCACGGTGTTTTTCTTTACAAAAACGCCTGGATTGAACGCTTGTGATGTTACAGGATGTTATTGGGGGCTGTTAAAGACAGAGGAGTCATCAGAGGTGGGCTCAGAAAAGGGGATGAGAAAAAGCCATCAGCTCTCTTGTTGCTGAAACAACGGCAGATGGGGTACACAGAACGAGCTATTGAACGACAGCAATCGAAAATGAACTCTATTATTTCTCACTCACTCCTTCTGTCAGTGATTGAGGCATTGCAGAGCACAAGCAGGAAAATAATAGGTTGCTTTCACAATGGGAGAAGTTTAACGAGTGCTAAATCATTCATTCGACATCAGGGCTGTCGTCAGTGAGACTCCATCAGTGCTGCTGGTGCCTGGCTGTCCTGATTGCTCCACTTGCCTTTCACACCCAATCTCCTGGCAATGAGGCCCTCAGCATCCAAATTTTCTGCCCATGGAGTGGGATCGAAATGCTCAGGGCTACGATCAGGGAGATGCTTCAGGGTGAGGCTGAGCACAGAGGTTTTCACACAATTCCACTGGCACGCTGCTCCTGAGGTGGGGCACAGAGCCAGAGGATGGGGTTTGGGAGTGGAATATTTCCTGTGGGTACTCATGAGCCCTCTGGTATTGTGAGGATGTCTCAGCCCGTGTTAACCTGGGTTCCTTTTCTGTTGTAGGGTTTGATTTTCTGGTTTCTGTGCTTGGCAGAGCTTGATTTTGGGACTTGGTGTGAGCTGTGCCTTCAGTGTCTGTCACTCGTGTTCATCCTAAAGCTGGAAGTGCACTGGGTGTCCTCATAATCACTTGCTAATAATCACAGAAATACGGAATGGTTTGGGTTGGAAGGCATCTGAAAGATTATTCCAACCCTGCTGGAATCTGAAGTGTAAGGAACTCTCAGAACTTTGGGCCTGTTAGCCAAAGCTTAGAATTAAAAACAGGATTTGATCTGAGACCTTGGGAAAGGCTTCCAAACTCAGGTGCTAGAAGTGAGAATGTGGATTTATAGCTTGAAGCAGAGACACGTTAAGTAAAGAAGAAGGAAGTTTAGAGTTTTAGAGTTCAAGATATAGAAAGAATAAAAGTAGTTACACAGGTAAACAAGGAGTTTAGAGTGCAGTACTGTAGGTTTGTGTGCCATATCATTATTGGCTGAGAAAGCTACACTGTAGCATGAGACCATAAGATTAAATATTTAAGGATTGGGTCAAAAACATAAATATCCTCATTGGAAGTGTTTTACTGGTCAGTAAATCTTTAAAAGGTCTTGTAACTAGGGGTCTTGTGACCTTCTGAACCATGCAGTAACAAACCATGTGAGCTCACCCTTCCTGCCTGTGTAGAAGATAAGAAAATAAATTGCATCATCAAAAACAACTCAGAGGTGCCGTCTCTAACTCATTCAAAATTCCTTCAAAAATCCCCATAGAACCCCATCCATGGGCAGGGACACCTCCCACTGTCCCAGGCTGCTCCAGCCCCAGTGTCCAGCCTGGCCTTGGACATTCCAGGGATGCAGGGGCAGCCCCAGCTGCTCTGGCAATTCCAGCCCAGCCAGGAATTCCTAATCCCCAATCTCCCATCCATCCCTGCCCTCTGGCAGTGGGAGCCATTCCCTATGTCCCAGGTCCCTCTCCAGCTCTCCCAAAAGGGGCTCTGAGCTCTCCCTGGAGCTTTCTCTTCCAGTTCTGAGTGTTTCCATCTCAGCTGATGAGTTTGCTGGGACTGAAATTGGGACAGCTGATTTCTAAGGAGGCTTCTGCCTGAAGATTGAGAAGCACCTGGTGGGTTCTGTGTTGGGAAGGGGTCATTGCCCTGTTTTTTATGGATGGAAAAGCAGAGGTGTAGGAGAAGCCATGAATAACCTGGAGAGAGGTAAAGCTCCGTGTCCTTGTCCCCACTCCCTCCCTGTGACCTCTGCACACCTCCCCCATCGCTGTGGCTCTGAAGGCTTCTCACATTGATTTGAAAACAGCAATAAGAGAAATAATTTGTTGGTTTATAGCAGGAGCACATTCCAGGAGGTGACCTTTCTATTTAACTATAGCCAGAAGCGTTCTCTGCTCTCTGGGCTTTTCCTCTTAATTTCCAATGCACTTGTAGGAACCCAGAAAGAAGTTTTCCTTTGGAATGTGACTGTTTCACGTGGGGAATGGGATGAATTGGAGCTGCTTTGCCTTCTGTCCATGTGGTGATGTCCAAAGTCCTCAAAGCAGGATGTTGCTCAAAAGGCAGCAGTAACAGGCAAGAGGGGGAAAAATGGGATCAAGGAGAGGTGAGTGAGGAAAGTCTTGACAGCATCTTTCCTCAAACTGTTAGAAAAATACTTTTTTTTTTTTTCCCATTGCTTCTGCTCTGCTCGTCAGGCAGAAGCTCTGCCTGCCTCCAGAAAATCCTCTTTAAAGCAGAAATCTGTGTCAGTAGAGCAAAAACAGAGGTGACACAGCTCTCCCAGATATCCCAGGGCTGCAGGGCCACATTTCAGCCCAGCCCATCCTAAAATGGCTTAAAAATAGCTCAAGGCAATCAGCTCCCAGTGGCCACATCCCAGACCCCATCAGCTTCCCAGTGCTTTCATTTCCACTTGCATCCAGTCCAAAAATTTGAGATCAGAGGCTTGGGGTGTGAAGAGCCCATTCATTATTCCAGGCTCGAGTTTTAATTACCAGCAGCCTAATTTGGCCCATTAGGAGCAGTAAATATCCGAGTCCTTTCAGGCTTCACTTCCAGTTTAAAATTTTGTCAGTTAAAAAACAAAATAAGAAATCATCTGTCGTGTATTTGTCTGGAAAGAAAAACTGATAATTCCCTCTTGGAACAGAAGTTTCTTGTGCCTTGATGGCTGTGGACCCCTTGGAGGAATACATGAAATTGTTAAAAACGTTTTCTCCTTTTTGGTGTGCGTGTGACTTTTTTTTTCCTCCTCATTTATTTCCTATTCCTGTGGTTCAGGGCGTACAAACCAATATAATCACTCTTTGGTCCTGATTTAACATTTTCTCAGCTCTGAATGCAGGGATTGAGTTACCTCAGAGAAGCTGCTTTGCTTTGGGTAATTTGGAGGCTTGTTGTTAATATTTAGCAATTTGGGCAATTTGTACTTGGTTGCTTTATCTTCTTTTCACTGATCCCACTCAGTGCCTTTCAATAATGTTGTGCAAAGCCTCTCTCCCAGGATTTTCACCCATCCAGGGGGGAAAAGTGAGACTTTGCCCCTTCAGGGAACATCCTGAGTTGGAAGGGACTCATAAGGATCCTTGAGTCCAACTCCTGGCCCTGCACAGGACACCCCAAGAGCTATCCATAGGTCTCAGAGGAATAATCCATCAACATCAGGGCCCAAATTCAGCAAATCTGAGCCCAAGCTGCTCCTTCCACAGCAAATTTGGGGAAGCAGAGACACAACACTTCCACGAAAAAGACTCTTGACAAAGCCAAGCTGTCACGTGGAAGACGACAGCAAAAAACCCTTGGTTTCCTACTCCATCAAATACAGAGCAGCAGAACAATCTCATCAGCTGAAGGAGAAAAATTATGGAGTTTCCCATGATTTATTATGTGGAGATCTCCAGCCTCGTTTGTTGGGAGTCAATATTTTGCCCGCTGGCCGTGGCAGCCCTGCAGAACGTGGACGTTCCATTCTGAAGCAGCTCCCATTGGCATTTCTTTAATGAACTCATAATTTATGGGGCTGTGTTTTACATCTTCCCTCCCCTGTGCCGTGCCCCCAGAGTTTGTTCCAGCCAGCTCTGAAAGAAATGAGCTGTGGAGTTGTTACTCGCCTTGATTAAGTCAATAAAATCCATTTGTCTTATCAGGTGAGGAGCTCCATTTGGCCTCCCAGATTCTGCTTTTTTTTTGGGGGGGGGGGGGGATAAAAACAACAGCCAAGGCAATGATAAAATATGTGAGAATCAGAGCTGAGCAGGCAGTGCCTGGAATTGAGGTGATGATTTGGAATTCTCAGATGGTGACAGTGATTGTTCTACTGAAGAACGTTTTGTTGGTTTTAGATGATGAATTTTAATGATTTGGGTGTTTTTTTTTACTAAATTACCATTGCTGTAAAAGATAGGAGATGCTTCACATGCTGTCTTTCCTAAGGATCAGCCAGATTTCTGCTCCTTCATCCCAAAAGGTCACATTCCTGTCTTTCACTTGTTATAACCTTCACAATATCATCAAGGCCAGGGTTTTTATTTTCGTTTTTATTTTTCTTTTCATTTTCACCTGCTGTGATTCTCAAATTACACCTCAAAGGACTCCTTGTCAAGGGTGGCCATTCCAAGTTTAATCTAGTTTAATAAAAACAGTGTTTGTCCATTAACTTTCTTCCTGATCATGAAAAAGCTCCTCAGCTTTCAAGAGAAATGTGAAATAGCATTAAAACCCAGCCTCTGTTAAAGTCCTGGATCCCTGGAAGTGTCCCAAGTCCAGGTTGGACAGGGCTTGGAGTACCCTGGCTGGTGGAAGGTGGAGGGAACTGGGTGGACTTTAAAATCTTTTTCAACTCACAGAGCTCAGTAAATACAGGCAATGTCTGAGTCCTTCTGCCAGCAGCATCGAGGCTTTCAGATCCTTTTAATATTCCCTAATTCTGCTCCTGACCAGGCAGGCTGGGCCTGCTGGAAGCTTGGTGGGAGCAGCAGCACTCAGGTGGATGTGGAGATATCAGAGCAATTTATTATTATTATTATTATTATTATTATTATTATTATTATTATTATTATTAGTCCTGTAAGTCCTGGGGAGACACTTTCCTGAGAGAACAGTGCCCTGACCTCACTAAATCACTTTTATCCCAATTCTGAGCACTTCCAAACCCCCAAAGGATTGGCAGGAGCAGCAAGGACCAGACTCCTCTGGAGTTCCTCTTCTGTATTTTCTCCCTGTGCTTTGGAGTGGCTGTTCTGGTGTTCCAACACCCCCACAAAACCAGCCCAGGGATTCCTGTTGCATTACAGCAGGAAAAAGCCAAATTTGGGCTGTTTCCTGTGATCATTTGACGTGAGCCAGCACCGACACTTCAAAACAGGCAGACTTTCTGAACACAAACATCCTCAAAAAACTTTTCACTTTGGAATGTCTCTTTCAGAGCTTTCCAGTGTAAACTCCCAAGTCCCTCCTGGATTAGAGTTGCCTCAGAGCTGTCACGTTTTGGCTGCCGTTGTTCTGCAGTGCTTTTGCAATTGCTGACTCACAGAGCAATAAACCCCCAGGACTTTGGGTTGGAATCTCTGAAAACGAAGCAGCACCGAGGAATGGATTTCACCTTGCCACGAGGAGCTCTTGGCAACATTTAGAGTCTGTAGAGACAATTCATCTTCCTCTCCCTTGTAACTGCTGTGCTGAAATCCCATTGCGAGGCAATTAAAAAAAAGGGAATATTCTCATTTCAGTCAGAGTTTTTGCATCAGATCACCTTTTTAGAGCTCTCTTGGAATGCTCTCTGCTCATTGCACAGTCACCGTGGTTCCGAGCCAGTTTAACCAGTGGTGGGTGGTGCAGTGACAGCTGCTAAATTGACATAATTTGATGTTTTCTGATTAGCAAAACTACAAAAGCCAGAGGTGAAAAAAACATTTTAGATGATCCGGGTGCAATATCTCTGTTTGTTACGAGCGTTTTCGTGATGAATCAGCCCTTCAGCCTCAGTGGGGGCCCAGCAGGGCACAGGCAGATGAAAAGAGGATGAAATGTGGCTAAAGTGGGCAAACAAGGGGATGGGAGAATAGAAGGATAATTACTGCCACTTTATGGATGGGGAATGAACACCCAGGAAGATCAAGGGATTGATTGAAGAATCATTAAAGGGCCGTGTTCATCACTAAACCACGGCCTCAGGTGCCACATCCAGAGGTTTTTGGAACACTCCCAGGGTTGGTGATTCCAGCCCTTCCCTGGGCAGCCTCTTCCAATTCCTGTTCCAATCCTTGTGGGCTGTTCAGAGCTCTGCACTCCCCTGGCCTTGATACAACAAACAGCTGGAGCAACTTCGGATCTTTAATTCCCTGGAGTTTTAGAGAATCAGGAGCTGAACCAAAATTCCTGTCCGGTCCTTAAAATCTGATCCCATCCAACAGCTCAAGGAATAGTTTTCCTCCCATTTCTCAGCTTTGCCGATGCGTTTGGAGGCAGCAATTGAGCATATTTTGGGGGGGGGAAAAACAGCCCCAGATGCTTATTTCAGAAGGGAAGAAAGCAGCATTGTTAAAGCTGCATTTAAGTCGTTATCTCTTCTTATTACTGCTGCTTCTTTTAAGAAGTCTCTCCCGTTTGGCTTTCAGGGATAACAAACTCAGAGTGGAAAGCAGAGCTGGGGGCTGCTGGGCTATTCAACATCTGGGGGTTGGGAGGCAAAGAGAAAGGGGCAAATCTATGAACTATCAAAATGTTGTTGGCTTTTCATTCCCAGATCAATGTGGGATCTCTCAGCGCATCACAATGCGTAATGGTGCATAATATCACAGTCCTAAATTGGCCCAAATTACTGTGTTTTTAAGCCAAGCCAGCTTTGTTTAAATAATGGCTTTGCCATGGAGATTTGTCTCATTGATTGGATGCTTCGGAGTGGCAGAGTGAGAAAAATGAATTTGTGTCAGGCTGAATTACAGGTTTCCATATATTATTTAAGCGTTGCTCTTTACCTCTCCCTCTGTCAATCATCATTTCCTTGCAGATTGCTCTATTTTTAATATTTCTCAGAGTTGAATGTTACTTTCTTCTCCAGCAGCAGCTTTGAAGCAAGTGTGATTTTAGTGATGATGTTAATAGTAATTAATAATTACAGGATTTATGAATGTGTGTCTTGCCATTCTCCCCCTTGAACTCTCCTGAAACCCCACCTGCAGAGCTGCCCCAGCCCTGGGGACAGCAGCAGCAGCACCTGGAGCTGCTGGAGAGAGCCCAGAGGAATCCATGGAGCTGCTCCAGGGCTGGAGCCAGGCTGGCAGAGCTGGGGGTGCTCACCTGGAGAAGGGAAGGATCCAGGGAGAGCTTCCAGCACATTCCAGGCCCTAAAGGGGCTCCAGGAGAGCTGCAGAGGGACTGGGGACAAGGCCTGCAGGGACAGGACACAGGGAATGGCTCCCACTGCCAGAGGGCAGGGATGGATGGGATCTTGGGAATTGGGAATTCCTGGCTGGGCTGGAATTGCCAGAGCAGCTGGGGCTGCCCCTGCATCCCTGGCAGTGCCCAAGGCCAGGCTGGACACTGGGGCTGGAGCAGCCTGGGACAGTGGGAGGTGAATGATCTTTCAGGTCCTTTCCAACACAAACCATTCCATGATTCCATTATTTGTGGGCAAGAAGTTTTTCTCTTTCCATTTCCTGTTCAGTTGGTTTTCTATCCAGTCCCCCTGGACTTGGTCAGTCTGCTGCTCCCCTTGCTGTAGGATTACCAAAGGGAAATTGCAGCACACAGTGGGGCTGGAACTGGAAATCAAGAGTTGGAAGTAACAGAGCTGGAAGTTGAGGCTCCTCTTTCAGCCACCCTCACTGGCACCTCACACTGCTCAGGGAGATTTTCTCCTATTCCTTATTTCCATGGTTTTAGGAGATCCCCACAGAGCCCTTGCTGAAGTCCTGTGAAATCCCACATTTCTTGTTCATCAGTGGAGTGACTGAGCAGGAATGAGCTGCTCAAAAGCAAAAAGTCAATACCTATCACTTTTTCATCAAACCTTTAAACATTCCATGAAAAATTGACTGTTTGAGATCCCAGAAGCAGGACACAGCAGAGAGGGCAAAGCTTCAGGAAATCTTTAGGTAACAGTTTACAGACCCAAGTTCCAGGAGAAGCAATTCCTTCCTTTTTGTAGGAAAAATCGTTGGCCCTGGGTTTGTTCCTACAGGAACCTCATGTGCAAAAGGATGGAGCACAAGAGATTAATTCCCTTTCTTTTTTCCTCTGGTTTAAAGATTTCTTCCCAATTAATTGTCAAGAACCAGGGCAGCTGAGAGGCTCTTGTTGAGTTGCTTACCTCGTGGGTTTTGGAAAGGAAGGAGGGACAGAAGCTGCATTTTTATTGTGGAACTGGCGTTTAATAGTCAGGAGTGCTGCAGGTGTAGCCTGAGGAAAAGAAATTCCAGATGGGAGGGGAAGAATTTGCTGTGGTGCAAATGAAGAAGCATTCTAGGGATAGATACTTATCTAGTGATAAATAATCCATGGTCTGGGGGACACACTCTTCCTCATAGGAGGCTGGATCCAGGTGGGATTGGCCTCTTCTCCCAGGGAATGAGCAAAAGGATGAGAGCAAACAGCCTCAAGGTGAGCCAGGGGAGGCTCAGGGTGGACATCAGCAGGAATTTCCTCATGGAAAGGCTGGTCAGGCACTGGAAGGGCCTGCCCAGGGAGGTTTGGAGGTGCCCAGGGAGGTGGCACTCCGAGCTGCGGGCTGAGGCATCGGGCACAGCTTGGACTCGATGGTCCAGGAGGGTTTTTCCATCCTCAGTGATCCTGGGATTGTGTGGGTGCAAAACCAGCTGGGTGGCTGGACCCAGAGGCTGGCGGGCAGTGGATTTCCAGCAGTGGTGTCCAGTGGTGTTTAAGGTGTTTATCACAGATCTGGATTGAGGGCACCTTCAGTCAGTTCTCAGATCCCACGGGGCTGGGTGGGATGTGGACCTGCCAGAGGGCAGGGAGCTCTGCAGGAAGATCTGGACAGGCTGGATCCACGGGCTGAGGCACAACGGGACCACGTGCTGGGTTGTGCCCTTGAGTGACAATCACATCTAATGCCACAGGCTCCATGCCACAGCTGGATTGTTGATGGGAAAAGCAGTTTGGAGGAGTACAACCAGATGTGCTGCAGCCAAACATCTCCCTCGTGTCTTCTCCCCAAGGTGTCTAGGTTTGGAAAGACAGGTGTCTGCTAAGGAAGGCAGGAGCCTCCCCTGAAATAGAAAAAAAATGTAGACCCCCACTCCCTCCCAATTGTTATAAATTTGAAATTAAGGGGGGCTCTCAGGCAAAAATACGGGAGCAGAAATAACAGTTCTTTATTAGGGAAGAAAAAAAAAAGATAAAATAAACAATGCAGTGAACGACAACAACACTGACAGTCAGAATACAACCTGACACTGTTGGACAGGGTGTTGGTAGGAGCCCAGTTGGAATTGTGGTTGCAGCCCTCCTGGAGTGTCAGGTGTGGTTCTGTTGGAGCAGCGATCCTGTAAAAAAGGGGTGCAGTCTTCCTGCAGTGGAAAAGGCAGCTGTTCCTCTGGGAAATCCAGTGCAGGAAAAGCCGTGCTGGTGTGCCAGAAACTCAAGATTATATCCAGGTAGGAATGCTTGGCTCCTCCCTCTGGGCGGAGCATCTCCCAATGGGATGTTACAGTTCTCATCAGTCATGCAGTGACACTCAATAGCCCATTAACAGCAGATGTCTCCCCTGAGAGAGGACTGGCTGTGGAAGAGATAAGGAAAACTGCCCACTGAACAGAAGATAACTGCCATAGGGATGGGAAATGGAGTACATCTTGTTCTCAGTCTGGGACACAAAGCCACCACAGGGGCTGCTCATCCCTTGGGGTGGGACGTGAATCCTCTCCCTGTTGTGGGGAATCACTCCCTCTGCACCACTCCTAAATCCTTGTCTCTGACATTTGGGAATAGTTGGATATTAACAGTTCTGTCTTGCAATTAGAAATGCTGGCACAGTTCTGGGAGCGGCCTGGTCCTGTGGAAGGTGTCCCTGCTCATGGCAGGGGTCTGGAACAAGATTTCAGGTCTCTCCCCACCAAACCATTCTAGGATTCATTCCATGAAAATTCACTTTTTTAAACTAAAACAGCCTTTGAACAAAGTCAGTGTGGGAGCACTGCTGAGTTCCACCATCAGGGTGCTCTTTCCTCCAGTTCTGGCCGTGGCTTTGAGTTCTCTCAGCTGACATCATTTATAAAGTTTTGCAGGGAATTGTGGAACAACCATAGAATTTCATTTTACAACTCATTGCAGAGGGTGAAATTGTTTGTATTGAGCTGGGGTGTAAATGCTGGGGTTTTTTTGCAGGCAAAAAACCTTAAATTGACCGTCCACTTCCCTTGTCCAGCTCGCTAAAAAAGCAAGAAACAAAGCAGAGTTAAATTAAATTTTAATTTGGTTTCATAACCAGAAAGAGCAGGTCAATATTTTGTGAAACAGAGGGGAAAACTCTTCTTGGAAGGATTTTCTTCATCTTCAAAGTGTGGTTTATTGTAAAACTTTATTACTTAGAGCTGAATTCAGTGAAAAGTTCTTAGTGCTGACAGCTCCATTCCATTCCATTCCATTCCATTCCATTCCATTCCATTCCATTCCATTCCATCCCCTGTGTTTAAAATCTCTGAATAATCCTGGAGAGATGATTCCACTTGCTAATTACCTTTACAGACATTACTGAACCATCTCACTACACCTGCTGATTTCTCCCCCTGGTCAAACAGTATAGAATAATGCAGTCAGCATATTTTAATATTATATTTTTCATTTTCTTTCTCTCATTAATGGTTGTTCATCTTGAAAAGTGGAGTAGTTTATTTGACCTGCACCATACCTGCCCTGTCCCTGAACACTGTCTATCTTGTTTGAAAAATAACACTTATTTTTCAATGCTAAAAATTCAATACTAAAAATGTGGCTTTTTCTTCAAGAAAAAAAAAAAAAAACATGATTAGCTGGAAGAGAAATGAAGAGAGTGGTATCTGCAAACTCAGGAGTTCTTCTGCACTATTTATGCTTCTTATCATATCTGAAACAACCTAGGAAATCAATTTCTGCAATCCCTATCCACGTCAAACCAGGCTTATCAACAGGAGCCTCCTGGAAGTTGTTCTTGTCTGCTTGAAAGCAGATGGATCTTGAGGATTGGGATACAATCCCTTTCTTCTGTTACACTTGCAGGTGATGTTGTGGAATGAAGGGTTTTTTTTTTTCCACGGAAGAAAGGTGATAAAAATTGCTCTTTAAATTGTTCCAATCAAAGCAGCTTTTTATAAAAGTTTTCGGTGATAAGGGCAGAGCTCAGTGAGATGGGCACTGAACAGCTGGAAATGAGACAGGTTTCAATTTGGTTCAGTGAGTGGAGTTGAGACAGTCAAAAAATCAATTAGAGCCAGGTGGAGGAAAGAAACAAAAACCAAAACAAATCCACAAAAATTCCTTTGGCCAGAATTGCTGCAGTGAATCCAGAGGAATCCACGGAGCTGCTCCAGGGCTGGAGCCAGGCTGGGAGAGCTGGGGGTGCTCACCTGGAGAGGAGAAGGATCCAGGGAGAGCTTCCAGCACATTCCAGGCCCTAAAGGGGCTCCAGGAGAGCTGCAGAGGGACTGGGGACAAGGCCTGCAGGGACAGGACACAGGGAATGGCTCCCACTGCCAGAGGGCAGCGATGGATGGGATCTTGGGAATTGGGAATTCCTGGCTGGGCTGGAATTGCCAGAGCAGCTGGGGCTGCCCCTGCATCCCTGGAATGTCCAAGGCCAGGCTGGACACTGGGGCTGGAGCAGCCTGGGACAATGGGAGGTGTCCCTGCCATGGCAGGGGTGGAATGAGATGATGTCTCAGGTCCATTCCCACCCAAACCATTCCGTGTTTTAAAAAGAAGGAATTAAATGCAACCACGTTGGGAATGTAGGAGATAAAACACTTTTTCTGGACAAGGACGTTGCTCCCATCAGGGAGATCCAGCTGTTGCTGGCTGTGGACGACACCAATGGGGGGTTTCTTCCAGGCTTTACTTTCCCTTCTTTCCTTCCTTCTTTTTTTTTTTGTTCCCAGTCTCAAATGTTCAGCAGGATATTGGGTCACTTAATTGCATTTTGTTTTTCTCTGGCTGCTGTTCTTATCACGGCAGCACAAGACTCGGGGAGTTCAGTCAATACTTGTGTAATCCATTTAAAAAATGACAAAGGAGTCCTGGTAATTAGGGCCAAGCTGCTGCTTATGATTTTTCAATAATTACTTCAGCTTCCTCCTTCTCCAGCATCTCCAGAAAATGGGGGCTGATTGAAGGAGGGGGATCTTGCTTGACTGAGGACGTGTCAGAATTCCACAAATCCAAGCAGGAATTCAAACTGGGGCTTTTTGTTTCAGCACGTGATGGGGTTCTCAAGGAGACAGGGGAAGAGCGGAGTTGATTTTTATTTTTCCATGGTGCCACGGAGCAGCTGTGCCATTCTCTCCTTACCTGTTTGGCCTAATTTCCCCAAACATCAGCTGCCCTGGCAGCAACCCAGGGCTTGGAAGATCTCTGGGAACGGAGAAAGACAAAAAGTTTTGAGGGATGTGTTGCTCATTTCTCCTTATCTTTGTGGCATCCATGCATTTCTGAGGCCACTGATTTCCTGGATAGTCTGAGATCCAGAAGGGAAAGGGGGAACTGATGGTTTGACCACCCCAAACAAAGAAAAACCTCAACAGGGTTTTTGTTTTTGGGGATGGGAGGAAAAAAAAACTCCATAAAACCACGTGCTTCAGTGCTGAATCATCCATAAAAATGTTCCGTGGCATTTTCTGATCCCTCCCTTTGCTCAGCCAGGGAATCCACGGGATGGGTGAGGGATGAGATCTTCACTGCTGTGCCAACAGAGCCTCTCTGAGAGGGTGCAGAGCAGGGCTGTGGTCAGAACCTTGGGTGCCACCTTTCCCACCCAGATCCTGCCTCACTTGGAGAGGGAACACCCAGCATCCAGAGGAGCATCCTGGGTGGCTGGGAGAGGTCATGGTAAACTCATCATTAATGTTGGAAAGCCACAGGATGGTTTGGGTTGGAAGGGACTGTAAAGATCATCTCATTCCAACCCAAACCGTGGGCAGGGACACCTCCCACTGTCCCAGGCTGCTCCAAGCTGGCCTTGGACACTTGCAGGGATGAAGAGCCCCAGCTGCAGCTCAGTTTTGGTGTGTGAAGGCACTTCAATGGTCCTTCCCTGGCCAGCCTGGGGAAGACTTTCTGCCTTAAACACTGCTCTGTAACAGGGAAAAATCTGTTCCATTATCCTGCACTCTCTCCCCTTCTCCATAAATTGACTTTTTACTCCAGGGCTCAATAAACGCTCTGGTGTCCTTGAATGTCCTTTTCCAAACCAGCTGTGATGGAGAGGAGCAGAGCTGAGCTGGTTCAAAAGGAACTCAGAGCCCTTTCCAGCTTCTCTCCATCCCTCCAAGCCATGGAAATGTCCCCTCTGTCATTCCTGCATCCAGAAGAACCAGAATATGGATCCCACACAATCCTGGCCCTGAGCAGCACCTTGTGCCCACCAGAGATCTCACCACAGCCTTGGAAAAGGGAGAAAGGAGCAGGATGATTTCTTGGATTGTTGGGTTTTTTGTTTTTTTTTTTAATGGTTGAATCTATCACACTTCCTTTTATCCCTGTTTCCAAAAGTTCTGCTTTTCATGTGGGAAGTGTCGGAATTAATTTGGAAGTGTTACTGAGGAGTCCTGGTAGACACAGCTGTAAAAGCACCAGGACCTGCAAAAGCCCCCAAAGAGCTGTCAGAGCTTGGCTCTCACTGGAGAAATCTAAAATTTATATTTTTTTTTTTAATTTTTTTTTCCCCTTTTCCCCAAATGTGCAGAAGCTTTTTTGTCATTTCTCACGACTCCAAGGCAGCTTTTTAAAATCTCAATTTGCCACGTCCTGGTGCTGTGCTCCTGCTGTGCTGCCATATGGTGGTGACCCAGGTGTCCCTGCTTGGTGCCAGCCGTGGCTTCCTAGGGAAGGAGGTGGAACCATGGAATTTTAACGAGGAGCTGCCCCCTCCTTCCCCTGCTCTCACCGAGGCACAGACCATTAACAGACTGAACCCTTCAAAGGTGGCATCCAAGGTGTGACTCGTAAGATTGTCACGTCATTGCAGCCCTCAATTTTCTCCCCTTGGTCTGAAGACCTCAATAATCAGCCAAAGCTCAGTGTCTGTAGCTGCTTTTTTTTTTATGAGGGAGAAAGATGGGCCCTCACCCCATCCTGAAAATTCAGTTGCGTGTTTATTTTGAGACAAAAGTTGCCAAATATTTGGCTATTGATGGCCCAGATGAGCCACACAAAGAAATCCTGGGTCAATATTTTTGTAGTTTTGTGGCCACTGATCTCAAGATCCTAAAAGTTCCTCCCAGTTCCCTTTAGGATCATCTTTGCTGTTGACCAACAGGCAAAAGTTTAAAGTTGTTCTCTCTAAAAGCCTCTTGTTGCCCAGTGTTGGTGCCAAGTCCAATTCTCATTTGTTGGTTTTAAAACTGGAAAAAAAAAAAGAAAAGCAACATCAGCTTTTGTGCTAAGAAAGAAAAGTTTCTCTCGGCACATGAAAATAAAATGAGATCTGAGCTGTCACTGAAACGATGACAGAAATCCATGGCTCCTTTTGCTTTTCCGTGGGAGACTCAGTTCTCACAAGGAGTTAATCTTGGTTTGGATAAATCTGGACATTAAAGCATTTGCTGGTGAGGCCCTTGCTGCTACTACGTGATCCGAGCTTGGTTTTGGGCTGTTTAACCTCGTTTTAAACTTTCCTACCATGAGGCTTGGCTTTGTGGGTGTCTGAAGGACCAAGCAGTGATTCCTGGAATGGTTTGGACCTTAAAGATTATCCAAGTCCAACTAATGCCATGGGCAGGGACACCTTCATGGGCAGAGACACCTTCCATGAGCAGAGACACCTTCCATAGCCTAGGACACCTTCATGGGCAGAGACACCTTCATGGGCAGAGACACCTTCCATGGGCAGAGACACCTTCCATGAGCAGAGACACCTTCCATGAGCAGAGACACCTTCCATAGCCTAGGACACCTTCATGGGCAGAGACACCTTCATGGGCAGAGACACCTTCATGGGCAGAGACACCTTCCATGAGCAGAGACACCTTCCATAGCCTAGGACACCTTCATGGGCAGAGACACCTTCATGGGCAGAGACACCTTCATGGGCAGAGACACCTTCCATGAGCAGAGACACCTTCCATAGCCTAGGACACCTTCATGGGCAGAGACACCTTCATGGGCAGAGACACCTTCATGGGCAGAGACACCTTCCATGAGCAGAGACACCTTCCATAGCCAAGGACACTTTCCATGGCCAGGGACACCTTCCATGGGCAGAGACACCTTCCATGGGCAAGGACACTTTCCATGGCCAGGGACACCTTCCATGGGCAGAGACACCTTCCATAGCCAAGGACACTTTCCATGGCCAGGGACACCTTCCATGGGCAGAGACACCTTCCATGGGCAAGGACACTTTCCATGGCCAGGGACACCTTCATGAGCAAGGACACCTTCCATGGGCAGAGACATCTTCCAACGGCAGGGACATCTTCCATGGGCAGAGACACCTTCCATGAGCAGAGACACCTTCCATAGCCAAGGACACTTTCCATGGCCAGGGACACCTTCCATGGGCAGGGACACTTTCCATGGGCAAGGACACTTTCCATGGGCAGGGACACCTTCATGGGCAGGGACACCTTCCATTGGCAGAGACACCTTCCATGAGCAGGAACACTTTCCATGGGCAAGGACATATTCCATGAGCAGAGACACCTTCCATGGCCAGGAACAGCTTTCCCTATCCCAGGTTGCTCCAAACCCAGTCCAACTTGGCCTTGAGCACTTCCAGGGATGGCTGAACACCTCCAGGGGTGGGATGTGGCCACCAATGTTCTCCTGAGCCAGCAGAGTGTGCCTGGTGCAAATCTCCCAGCTGGGTTACTGCCTCTCATCTCCTGCCCAGATTTGCCATCCTTATTAATCACAATTAATTATTGAGGGAAATATACTCATCACAGAAACAAAAACCCCAGGTTGGAAGGGAGCCCAGGGATCATCAGATCCAACCTTTCCTGGCAATGCACAGCCTGGACAAGGTGGCTCAGGAGCCTGTCCAGCCCAATGTGGAAATTCCCAACCCTGGGAATCCACCATTCCCTGGGGAGATTATTCCAATGGCTTCTTGTTCTCCTTGAGAAAAACATTCCCTTTGTGTGCCACCAGAATCTCCCCAGGAGTAACTTGTGCCCATCACACCTTGTTTTCTCTGGGAAAAAGGGATTTTCCTTCACTCCCAGGAAGGCAATCACCTTAGGATGATGTTTTCCAGAAGGTACCTGGGTGTTGGAAATGGGTCACCCAAAGCCTGCAGTGTGGTTTCACAGAATCCCAGGATGGGTGAGGTTGGAAAGGACCCCAGTGGGTCACTGGCCCCACTCCCTGCTCCAGCAGGGCCATCCCAGAGCACAGGGCACAGGGCAGTGCCCGGGTGCCTCTGGAATGTCCCAGGGAGGAGACTCCAGCCCCGCTCTGGGCTCTGCCCAGGGCAGAAGTTCTGGCCCCTCACTTTGGGAAGGACCTTGAGATGCTCGAGCACGTCCAGAGCAGGGAGAGGGGCTGGGAGCACAAAGCCTGTGAGGAACTGAGCTGGGGGTGCTCAGCCTGGAGAAAAGGAGACTCAGGGCTGGCCTCAGCTCTCTCCACAGCTCCTGAAAGGTGCCTGTGCTCAGCTGGGCTTGGGCTCTGTCTCCAGGCAGCACTGACAGAGCCAGAGCACACAGGCTCAAGCTGAGCCAAGGGAAATTCAGGTTGGATATCAGGAAAAAGCTTTTCCAGAAAGGTGATAAAGTTCTGGAATGGCTGCCCGGGGAGGTGGTGGGGTCACCACCCCTGGATGTGTTTAAAAAGCCTGGATGTGGCACTGGGTGCCAGGGTCTGCCTGAGCTGTTGGGCTGGGCTGGGCTCGATGCTCTTGGAGGTCTCTCCCAACCCAGGGATTCTGTGAGTTCCATGAAGTTCTGCCCCACATCCAGGGGGAATTCCTGGGCTCAGTCCCTGCCCGTTCCCCTGGTGCCGCTGCTGGCCCCGAGCAGAGCCTGCTCCACCCTTTGGAAGCTCCCTGTGGACACGGATCCCCATGGATGGGGTCCCTCAGCCGGGTCCCCTCTGCCCTGAGCAGCCCCAGCTCCCCCAGCCTCTCCTGCAGGCCCTGAACCATCCTCCCATCCCTGCTGTGGCCCTGCCCCAGCAGCCCCAGGTCCCTCCTGTCCTGTGAGCCCACAGCTGGACACTCCAGATGTGCCTCACAGACTTCCCTGTCACACCTGGGTGAGGACTTGGGGCACTGGAACCAAACACCATTTTGATTCGCACAGATTTGCAGATGTCACCACGCTGCTGAGCACAATTTCCCACAAATCCCCATTTTCCTTGGGAAAACCTGGCTAGAACTTGTTTAGCCAGACTATTAATAGCAAAATACTCCAAAATTAAGGTATTTCTGTTTGATCCCTCAGTAATGCCACTGCTGCTTTGACTTGCTAATGTCTCTCCACGCTGCCCTAAACTCCTGCAAGCCAAACTAAACTGCTTTTCTGTGTGTTTAGAAAGCATTACGGTTTTACAATCTATTATACAAACCCTTCCTCACTGCTGCAGCTGGATTTCCTCTGATCACCTCTATTCCATCACTTCAGAAAGCATTCTTGATCCAAAGAAAAAGCCTTTTATCCCGTCCTCTGATCATCTGTTTGCTCACAGTAGGTAAAACAAAAGGCTGAGCTCCATCCCAGAAACCCTTTGTGCACCTCCCTGTTTTTAAATTCCCTGTCAGAGATTTCTCCCAGGATAAGCAAGCGTTAAAATCCTGGTTTAGCCCGGCTGAAGTTGTTTTTTTTTTTTTTTTTTTTTTGTCCCAATATATTGTGCTTTGCAGGGAAGGTGGTGGATGCTGGTTTCAGAATTCGATTGTTTCCGAGGGAAGATTTGATTCTGCTGGAAGTTATTGAACGTAATAACATTTTATTGCTCTTTTTAAGCAGCTCAGAGTTTCGTGCAGAGGCTTTGACAGAAGGAAAAGTGAGAGGAAGAGGGGGTGGTGAGATGAGGTGGAAAGCACGGGGCAGGAGGAAGGTGGTGGAAAAGGCAAATGGGATCTAGGGAAGAGTTTCATTAGGAAATTAACCAAGTGTTAATGAGGAGGGTTAATGTCGTTGCACTGGACTGTTTTGGAATTTTCCCTGGGGTACCTGTGGCTGATTCTGGTTGTTCAGCTTCATAAAAAGGGGTGAGAAGAGCTCTTGGAAAGAGCAGATATTCCTGCAGGAGCAGAGTGAAATAAAAATATTGAGTGGTTTCTGTTAGGAAGAGGAAAGCTTGGATCTGGGCAAAGTCCAAACTCCAGCCAGAAACAGGAGAGGAAAACTCCAGGCCAAGAATTGGAGAGGGAATCCCCTCTCTGCACACAAAACCTAAAAAAAAACATTTGGGGTTTTGCCCAAAATATGTGATTTCCCCCCCCCCCTCCCCCGATCCTGGGTGTGCATCACAAATTTTCACCAAAGTCCACGAAATTGAAATTAGGGTCCACCTGAAGCTGTGCCCAAGGCAGGTTGGTTGATTTTGGATGTTGATTCCGTTTGTGTTGCTGAATAAAACTTGTTCTGTAAAAATTTAGGATTTTTTTTGTGGGATAGGATTAAGGTGGGGGAAAGAAAATATCTTCCAAAGGTTCTGTTTCCATCAGATGGGACAGAGGCTGAATCTTGGTGCAGTGATAATGCTAAATAACCCACTTGGACTGTCCAATATCACATTAAAATATCATATAAAGGACTTTTATATCCCATTTCTGCTGCTGTTTTAATTTAATTGGAGAAGATTCCCTACAAACCAGCACTGATTAAACAGCTGCACCTGTGTTTATATTGTCCAACTTTTATTGGGAATATTTATTGTGCCTCAGATGAATTCTCTGTTGTTTAATCTCTCGTTTCTTGGGGAGGTTTATTTGCAAGATTTCCTTTCTTCCCCTAGACCAAGCTCATTTAGGTTTTCCTTTCCTTTCCTTCCTTTAGGTTTTCCTTCGAGGTTAGATGGGGCTCTGAGCAACCTGATCTTGATAAAGATGTCCCTGCCCATGGCAAAAGGGTTGGATCAGGTGACCTTTAAAGGTCCTTTCCAACCCATTCTGTGATTCCACAAATTAGAAAATACCTCCATAATCCTCATTTCTGGTTTTAAAGACCAAATTCTCTGCACCAAGGTGGTTTTACAGAGATTATTTGTGTTAAGACCCTTTTTTTTTTTTTTTTTATAATTCTGTGGGTGTAACAGAAATGGAACAGCAGCTTCCAGAGTCTTTGGCTTTGGGATGTGTGTGTCCATCCCTTGCTTCAGTTCTCTGGGATGTTTGGGCTCTTGTAGTCATAGACAGCAGCCTTTAATTTCAGCAGCTTTTCAATTTCATTCAATTCTTCATAGATTCTCCCTCCTCTTAATCACATAGATGCTGACATGGCACATGTGGCCATCAAAATGCAAAAAAAAAAAAGAGTTTAAAATGAAATTAAAAAGTGACTTTCCTGCTTCAGATCTAAAGATCTTTGACAAGGAAGTGCTTCTGTTGTGACAGAGGGGAATAAAAACATCCCATGGTGGGAAAACACCCCCAGAACCTTGAGCAAACTCAGTGCCTGCAATTCCAAATCACACCCTGAGCTCCTCTGGTCCTTACTCCATGAATTTTAAGCCAGCAGGAAGCCTGATCTTCCAGTTTATCACCCAGAAATGAAATAAAAAAATATAAAAGGGGAGGGAAACCGTGGCTAATTCAGTGCTCCTCAAAGCCTGCAGGCAGCATGGTAATGCAAATAATAAATTGGGAAATAATAAAGAGCAGAGTGGTGGTGAGGAGCTTCAGGCTGACAACAGGATTGATAAACACAGAGTTTAACATTAAGAAAAAAAAAAATCCTTTGGGGCTTCAACCTTCAGTGACTGTAGAGAGTGTCAGGCAAGAAATTACCATTTTTGTTGTTGTTGTTTACCTCAGAAAATTTGGGAAGAGATTGAGAATGGAAAAAAAAAAGATGCTTCAAGGAACCCTCCTGGAAAAAGTCCAAGCATTGCAAAGTTCCACAGATGAATTGATTTAATTAGGCTGTATCAACACTGCTGCTGCTGCTTCAGAGACAGACTCATAAAAGATATTAAAGATGCAGTTGGGGTGTTGCATTGTTGTTTCAAAGATGCCCACGACTCCTCAGCCATAAAGAGCTTCCCCCTATTCCTTTCCCTTTATTTTTACTGATTAAAAATGTCTTTACTGGCTGGAAATACTTAAACAGGGACAAAAACAAGGCAAAAATCCTCATTTCTGTGATGCCTAAATTATTTAGGAGGAAATTACAACCTTAAAAGATTGAGGATGAAACTGGTGTGGGGAAAATGGGATTGAGAACAAACAAAAAGGGGTTGTTCTCCTCTCTGGAGGATCTGTGTTGGTGCCAATGGCCAAGGTGTCCATCCAGATATTGGTGAATATTTGGGGTGGGAGGATTTTCCTTCAGATTCTTAGTGACCCACCAGTGATGCTGAATCCCCTGGAGTTCGTTCCACAGGGACAAGAGGGTTTTTTTGGGGGAATTTGCAGGTAAATTTTGAACCTTCATCTCTCTGCTCACAAACACAGGGATGGATAAAACCCCCCGGGGGAAGTGAGAGTGAGCTGGGTGTAGGGCAGGTGTAGGAACTTCCAAATCTTGGGGTGAAGGACTCTTGAGTCATGGATAAACCTTTGCTTAACTCCAAAAAAAAAAAAAAAATAGTGGAAAAACCATCAGGGTGTGTTTCAGAAAAAAAGTTGGATTTTTTTTCTGGAATAAACCACTTCCAGTGGATCATGGCAATCTTTGTGAGGGAACTTTCCAAGTTTTTTTTGGGTTATTGGAGAGACCTTTTGTGTCTCCACAAGCACTGATATGACCTTGGGAATTATCCCGTGCTGTGGTGGAAGAAGGATGGGAGAATCCTTCTTCATGCAAACTTATTGGCTGTCAGAGGGAAAATGCCAGGAAAATCCAAGTTTTCCATGCTCAATACCATGGACTTGGTATCTGCAGGCCTGAAATCTGTGACTGAAGTCAGGACTTTCCACTTCAACATGAGGGAATTCCACCTGGACGTGAGGAAAATCTTCTTTCCTGTGCAGTGACAGAGCACTGGAATTGATTGTCCATGGAGGGGGTGGGATCCTTTTTCCCTGGGGATATTCCCGAGTTTTCTGGATGCAATTCTGTGCCAGTGCTCCATGATGGCCCTGCTGGAGCAGGGAGTGGGACCAGATGATCCCACTGGGATCCTTTCCATCCTGGGGTGCTAGGAACATCAGGAAACATGGTTTTCCTGTGAGGGTGTCAAACACTGGAGCAGGGTGGCCCAGGGAGGTCGTGGAATTTTCATCCTTGAAGATCCCCAAAAGCCACCTGGACTCGGTCTTGGACAATTCCCCAACTTCAGCTCTTCCCTAACTCCATGCCTCAACATCGAGGTGCATTTTCCAGGCTGCCAGAACAAGATAAAGGGTAAGAGATGACAAATCAAACTTCTATATTGTTTTGATTTAAGGAATCAGGAATTTTCCTTCATAACCCTGAAGCCCGGCGCTGTTTAAAGTTTTTGTGCACAGCTTTTCCATGTCATAAAAAATAGACAGGGATGGGACAATGCAGGGAATTCCAGGCAGTGCAAGGAATTCCACATCATTTCCTGGGGTCTGTGTGTGTTTCACAGGGGCTGGGCAGAGCCTGATTTCTGCTCTTCTCTACCCAAAACTGTTTTATAATCACCGTGTAAAAATAAAACCCACGCTGTACAATTACTTTGTTACGCATTTTGCTGTGCTGGTGTATTTGTTTAATTAAGTCCCTCGCTAATTAGAGCTGTATGTACTTGTGTTAATTATTATTTGCTTAACACAATCAGCAGTGTAATTCTTTTCTGAGAAGCCACACACTTTCCAGTTCGACTAAATTACTGATTCCGTGGGCTCTCCAAAAGAATAGTTGCTCCCTTTTTGTCAAATGAGAGGTTGCATTCTTTAATGTGAATGAAATTCAATTTAGATTACCTGAAACTTCACATAATATATTGTATTTTTAATTGGTGATGAAGCAAAGAAAGAAAAAGCTGGTTTGATTTGTGCCTCGGCACAAAGATGTCTATTTTTTCTGACTGGATTACAAAATTGGACAGCTCTGCTATTTATCACCCTCCGAGACCTTTTTCTGTCTGACAAAGAAAAAGCACGTTTGTCTTCAGGCTTTGGAAAGAAACTGCTTTCTCATGCTTGAAAAATGTAACCCTGTGCAACTTCTGACCTTTTACCAAGCTTTTAATTAATTTTTTTTTTTTTATGCAGAGAGCTATAAACACATTACACAGCCAGAGCCCTGTCAGGATTTTAATGTTGTGCCCATTTCAGGGGCAAATTTCTGTTCTAAAACAGAAAGGAAAGCGATGCCATAAAAATCCTTAAATCATGTTCCAGAAGGGAGTTAATAACCAAGTATTGTTATTTATTTATTTATTTAGGGTTTGTGTTCACCCACACTCCCACACCCCATCTGGGTTGTGTCTCCCTCTGTCTGGGAAGTGTTGAGGGCTTTGACTTCTGCAGGTTGTTGCTTATTTGAGTTGCTGATCAGTTCTGCAAAATGTGTTTGGTGTTTGGGGGAGCCGCCGTGGATCAAAGTGATTTAGCTGGGAACAACAGGACAGCAGGAAAAGGAGGAAGCAACTCCTGCAGGAGGAGCAGGTGGAGGAAATAATTCTCCTGAAGGAAAATATAAACATGGCCAGGATTATGGAGGGAGATAGGGAGGATTTGTCCTCATCCCGGGAAGGTTGGGGGATGTTTCTTTGCATTTTTCAAGAAATGTGGCATTGAATGGGAACTTCATCAGCAGAGGAGCAGAATATTAATGAGTGTGTGGAGCCTAAAAAGTCCTTCCTAAACTCTGAAATGAAACCAGGCAGGAAATGCAAACTCTCCTGGAGTCCTCTGTGATTCACACACGAGCCAATCTACTAAACATTCACTAATTGCAGTTATTTTCAACTCTGCCACAAAATCAGCAGAAAGATTTTGTTTAAAAAGACAAATTCAGAGCTCAGGCTCTTGGTTATGTGCATCCAGTTGTGGCATTTTTCACCTGTGGTTTGACTTCTGCCCCGTGACTGAGTTACCTGGGGAATAGAGGAGTGAAAGCAGCAAGAATTGCCAAGTGCTTCCACGGCATGGCCTGAAATGCTTTGCTGAGCAAATGTTCAAAATGCACCTTGGCTGTTCATAATCGCCATGGAAAATGTGCCGGGAAATGGGAATTTTACAGAAATGAGGGATTTGCTCCTCCGTACAGAGTGATGGGCACGAGGGCACTGTTGGATATTGTGATTGAAAAATCACAGGGTGGGGGGGGAAAAAAAAGGCATTGAAGAATCACAGGAGAAAATACAGAGAAGTGGAAGAATCAATAATGACGTTAATGAGAACTGCTGGAAATGCCCATTAGTGGGAATCACTGTTTCAGGAATCATTTCAGTCCTGTTGCCTTCCCACACGAGGAGCATCTCAGGGATGTGAACCAACTCCTGAAATTCCCAAAGCCATCATGGTTGATTGGAGGCTCCGTTGGAGGATTCTGCTTTACCTCAGTGTGTTTTTCTCTCAGGGGTTGTGTGAGAAACATCAGGTGGTCCCCTCAGTCCCTTTGCACTTCTGTTGTCCACCTGGAGAAGGGGATGAGAATATTTCACTGTCTAATAGTGAAGGGAAAGTTAAATAAAGATTTCTTTGGTGAAATCTTGCTGGTGGTACCCTCAGGAGGGAGTGATTAATTCCAATCACTCGTTCCAGTTCTGGAAGGAACTCCAGAGCAGTTGGCAACAAGGTCAGAACTTCCCATGAGCATCACAAGCATCCACATTGAATAAAGGGCTAAAAAGGGTATCAAAGAATCATGGAATGGTTTGGGTGGGAAGGGACCTTCAAATCCTCCAGTCTCACCCCCTGCCATGGGGATGGACACCTTTCATCATCCCAGGCTGCCCCAAGCCCCGTCCAACCTGGCCTTGGACACTTCCAGGGTTCCAGGGATTCACAGCTTCTGTGGGAATTCTAGCCCAAGGCTCCGCACCCTCACAGGGAAGAATTATCTTTAACACCTTTAAATTCATACCTGAATCCATAAATTTGTCTTCCTTTGAGTGACTTTGTGCAGCAAAGGGGTCGATGCCACCAGGAATTCCATGAGGAGGTTTCCACTGGCTCCTCTGCTGTGGTTCTCCCCCATGTGCCTGCAGAAACAGAGCTGGATTAACTTAAGCCTGCCCTAATTAATGAAAATAAGACAGAACTAAGGTCTGACTGTGCAGGGGGCTACACAGAACTCAGTTCCACGTTCAGTGTGGTTGTTTGGATGGAATTGTTTCATTGGTCACCTCCTGGTTCCGCAGAGCTCCCACTTTCCCCTGTGTTTGCGTTCTAATCCTTCCCCTTAGGGCTGCCTACAGCAAGGAGGAAGAAAGGAAACACTTCTAATCCATCATTTATTCCAAACAGGAGGCTTTAGGAATTGGGGAGGTAGGGAATGTTTAATAAGACAACAAATTTCACTCACCAGCTCGTTTCAAGGCGGTTTTTAGTATTCTGGAAGAAAATTAGCAGATCCAGCACCAGCCCGGGCCCTGACATGTGTTTGCTAATGACAGTTAATTAGGGGCTGTCTGCAGCAATCATGGGCTGTCAGGCCTCATCCGGGCTGGGGACACGAGAGCTGCCTCCCCCCTCCTCCCCTGATTGGAGTGGTTTGCCAGGATTCACTGTGAATATCCAAGGAGGTGCTTTGACACTTAACAGAGCCTTTCCCACGTGGTGGGCAGGGCTGGAATTCCTGCTGGGCTTGGCATGGCGAGAGGGATATGATTTCCTGGGCTATTTCTTAATTTCTCCCATCTCCAGCCTTTCTCAAGGATTGCTTCTCAGGATTCCCTATAAAAACTGGGAGATGTTTAATCCCACACGACTTTTCCAGTGGCGCTCTTCTCCTCTCCAGCTTTGGGTCATTATTATCCTGGGAAATGTGGGTCCAGGTCCAGGAGGGAGGTAATTCTGTTGTCACTCATTCAAGCTTTTATGGAATTCTGGAAATCCTGATTCCCAGCAATTCCTGGTGCTCGCTGTGGTGTTTCAGGAAAATTGGCTTCGGAGCAGCTGCAACGTAGAACCAAGTTCTCCTCCCACTTCATTTTTATCTCAGAAAATCACAGAATGAGATGGAAGGGACCTTAAATCCCAGTTCCAATCCCACTGTCCCAGGCTGCTCCAAGCCCCAGTGTCCAGCCAGGTCTTGGACATCCAGGGATCCAGGGGCAGCTCCTCTGGGCACCCACCCTGTGCCAGAACCTCCCCACAAGGCAGAATTTCCAGACTGGTCACCTATTTACGGATGTATTTGCCCTTTGCTCATCTCCCCACTGCACTTGGAAGTCCTTTGAAGTGAAGTTTGATGTTGGGATTTCATAATTTAGGGAGTTTCCCTGCGTTCGCGTCAAATACTCGGTTTACCAAGTTCTTTGTCTGGTTTTTGCTGACCCTGAGGTTTGGTGGGACGGAGTTGTGTCCAGGTGATGTTCTGGAGGCACCATCAGGGTGTTCTGAGAGTTCTTTGATTTAAGGGCTGGACTTGATGATCCTTGTGGGTCCCTCCCAACTCAGAATATTTGCGAATCTGGGACTCCTCACCCTCAGTTGCCTCTCAAGGCCCAAGTGGAGGAATCCCAGAGTGGGAGAGGTTCTTGGTTTGGTTGTGAATCCAGAGTGACCTGGAAATCACAGCTGGATCTGGAAAACACGGAATTGGAAAATCTCTCCCAGGAATCTCAGAGCAGGAAAATTCACCTGGCTGGATTTCTCAACACTCTTGAAAACCAGGATTCTTGGCATGCAGCTCAGGATCACTTGGAATTGTGGCTTCACAGCAGTGATGGTGACAAACTTGGTGTCTTTTTGCATCAAATTTTGCTGTAATTGCTCCATCTAATCCCTTATTAGGCTTAATATTGCTCCTGTCATGTCAGACTTTTTCAAAGTTCATTTAAATGAAATGCTGACAATATTTTCCCTCTAATTTGTCCCTTTCCTGGCTGCTTCAGAGATTTTTGTGGCATTAATTATGATTTCGTGGTCAGGCCCTGCTCCTCCATAGGAGTGATGCAATTTTGCCCCCGCTGTGTCTTCAAACAAGGAATCTTCAAATATCCCTGGAATGTCTCCCACTGCTCCAGAAGATTTGATAAAATGGAGAGCTGATAAAGTAATCAAACAAATCCTATTTATGCATCTCTGGGAGGATAATTCATGCACCGGCGAGCGCTGGCAATGGGAAATTACCTTTGGAGTTGAAATTTCCATTCCAAAGTTGCATTGTACTTTTGTTTTTGCAGGCTGTGAGTTTCCTGCTCGAAATTTATATCCAGTTGCCACTTTTACTGTAGAAGCAAGAAGCTTGAATACAAAATATTTAATGCTCTTGTCTATAAATTGATATTTTGTAATAGTTTACTCGATGCTGCTGAATTTTACATTTTGTCTCTGGCATCTCAATAGCTCAGACATGCAGTCCTTTATGTGAGGGGTGTTCTTCTTAAATCTAAATAACAAAAACAGCAGTTGGAAATTGATTTTCTGGGCATTGTTCAACATCCTCTCATCCCTTGTACTCTGTCATCGTCACTCGGGGGTTTATTTGGGATATAAAAGAGCAGGATATAAAAACAAGAAATTTGAGGTCTGTTTTTTGGTTTGTTGGTTTTTTGGGCTTTTTTGGGGGGGTTTTTTTGGTGTTTTTTTTTTTTTTTGTTTGTTTTGTTTTGGTTTGGGGTTTTTTTTTGGTTTTTTGTTTTGTTTTGGTTTGGTTTTTTTTTTTTGTTGTTTCGTTTTTTTTTTTTTTTTTTTTTTTTTTTTTTTGTTTTTGTTTTTTTGTTTTTTTCTGGATTCTTCCTGGAAAGGGCTGGAAGAGCATTGGATGGAGCTGCCCAGGGCATTTGGGAGTCCCCATTCCTGGAGGGATTTCAGAGCCTTGTGGATGTGGCACTTGGTGACACGGCCAGTGGTGGCCTTGGCAGAGCTGGATCTTCCAGACTTCTGTATTTGCTTGGTTTTTTTTTTATTTTAGTCACCTGTGCTGTGTGGGGCCCCTGTCTGGCTTTCATCCATTCATTATTTTTCCCAATAATCATTAATCCATGAGATATTTTGGAAAGGAGATCATGCCCAAAGTTTACAAAGAGGGTTTGCACAGCTCACGTAGAACCACTCCGAAGGTCAGGAACAGATTCAACAATCTTGGTTTTTCCTCCTGCTTTGGTGGTCTGACCTTCATAAAACCTCTAGAAATCCTGTTTGGGAAGCAGAGGAATTCCCTGTGTCTGGAGAAGTTCAGGATTGACACAGGGTAACTCCATGGAATGTTCCAGGCCTGGACAGGGCTTTGAGCAACCTGGGGTAGTGGAAGTTGTCTCTTCTCACTCCTTCTTTCCATCCTTTCCAAGCAGCCTTTGAAACCTGACCAAGCTCTGGGAAGAGTTTCAGTTTCTCTAATCCTGTGACCACTTTCTGTTCAGGTGGAATAACGGAAGGAAACCTCGTTGTTTTTTCCTTGTTTTTTTTTTTTTCTCATTAATTTAATTTTTGGGTGCCCAGTTCTTTGAGGCCGTGGCAAATGAAGGAGGTGAGAGGAGAGCACAGCAGGAGGGATCAAGTACAAGGGACATTATTATTTTTTAATTAACTTTTCTTGACTTCATTCAGACCCTGCTCTATGTCAACATGAGGTTTTGTAAATCCAAGGAGCACTGAGGATGTTTTTGGATGGAGATCCAGTGTGGGGCCTTTTTAATGCTGAGTGCATCTGCTGAGATATAAATCCATTACTTTTCCATATTCCATACCCTGATTCTAAAGCAGGGATGAATTAAATGAGTAAAGAAACATAGGAGATTTTCTTTTCTATTTTAGGATTTTTCTATTTAATTAAAACCTCCAATCAAATAATTTTTTTTTCCTTAGGTCCTCCACTGGTCCAGGACTCAAGAGTTTAGGCTGATTTCCTTAACTCCATCTTAAACTTTTGCAGTTATTTTTTAATCAGACATTCCCTGAGCTCTGTGTGTCCTCAGTTTTCAGCTAATTCTGCTGAAGGTTGTTAATCACTTTTGGAATTTGCTTCCCACCCCACTCTTCCATGGAATTATGTATTCTGTGTTTTGTATTCTGTCTCCTCAATCCCCATCCCACCCCTCCAACCTCACATCCCATGAATATCCCAACTGATTTAATTCCCCCAGTGCTGGGAGACTGGTTTGTGCTCACTGCTGCGTGGAACTTCCTGGTGATTTATGGGATTTTCCTTCCTCCTGTCCCTATTTTTGTACAAATCCAGGGATCCCTGAGAGCCCTCCACAGATGGATATGTTGGGAATGCCAGAGGTGTCACTTCCCCAAGCCCTTTTTTCCTCCTCCTTTATTTATTTCCTCCACAGCCACTGACCAGAAACATTCTGTTGCCATTCCGCCGTTTCTCCTGTTTTCTTCACTTTTTGTCCCGTTTGCTTCCCACTTTTTGCTCCTCTCAAAAACTCCTGAAAACTGCACGTCTCCCAAATCCCTCAGCTTCCAAAGATAAGCTGATCTGGAGCTACTTAGGTAGAGCCTATCTCAAATAATGCGCGCTTGTGATACGGAGAGAAATATTTATAAACCATTGAATTCTTCGAATTGGCAGAATCTGGGGTTTATTTAACATTTTCCATGGGCCCATCTGCTGCTGCTGTGCTGCTATCGGTGCAATTATGATTTCATTGATAAGGGGATGGGGGTGTAAATAAATATAGGCAGGGAGGAACTGAGAGGGTTGTTTTTTTTTTTTTTTTTTCAGGTGTTATTTCATAGGGGCTGAGTGCTGCATGCTGATGTTAAAGGGGAAAAATCCAAGGGGAACAAAGCTCTTGGATTCCTCTTCCTGCTCTCCTCACTGGAGTTTCTGTCTGAGGAATATGGCAGAGGTTGGGGTTCCATCTGTGTTCAGCCTTCTCCCCTAAATTCTGTAATTAAATGACATCACAGAGGTTTAAATCCATCAGCTGAAGGCTGGAACATCCCATTAAAATAAAGGAATTTGAAAATCCCCTAATTCCATGGGAAGAGACTCCTTCCACTATCCCAGGTTGCTCCAAGCCCCATCCAACCTGGAACACTCCCAGCTAAAATCAATATATTCTGAAAATGTATTTCTTTACAAGAAAAAGAATCAGCATGATCATAAATTTGGCTGAATAATAAATTATTCACAGCATTCAAGCACTATTAGTTAGAGGAAAAAGATGAAATATGCAGAGGACTAAAGTGATTCACACAGGGCTGGATGAGTTAGGACAAGTATTAGGATTCCTGGTGCAGTTTTTACAGTGCAGGGCAATAAAAATTCATGGAAAAAATCCAAACTGAAACTGCTGCAACATCCATCATATCTATGAAGCTGCATTGCTGTATTGTACACATATTTTTCCTCTCTTTTTGGTAATTGAAAAGAATTGGGAGCTGTAAGGAGAGCGTATAAGGAAACTGAGCACAATTTACAGTGCAGGTGGCCACAAAGGCAGGGTTTATATCAGAAAAACCCACTCATATTTTCTCAGATTGCTGCTAAATGTCTTGGTGGTTCCCAGGATTTATTCCCAGCTCTTTCAGCTTCCCAAGCTCGGAGCTCTGTCATGCCCTGCAGCAATATAAACACAAACATGAGGCTTTATTTGCAGGGAGACTTGTGAATTCAGGCTGGAGGAGTTCCCAACCCTTGGTGCTGTAAAATCCTTGTAACCCAATAAATGTGGGGTTTTGCCAATCCTCTGGAAAACCACGAGCTCTGACTGGCCCTGTGCTTGTGGGATAATAACTGGATTAGGAAGAACTCTTTGATTAACAGTAAAGAGTTAATTAGGCTAACGACTTCCTGGCGCTGTGCCTCTGGAGTGTCCCTTTGGAAAATCCTGAAGTTCTGAGTGTGACCCCCCATCCCACCCCATCCCATCCCACAGGAGTGGGATGGCAGGGCAGGGCAGGGATGAAATCCTGCTAAACCAGCCCATCTGTTCCTATCCTTAATTAGTGTCATTCCTGTCAGGAATGGGAGATTCCCCATCCTTGATGTAATTAAGGACACTGGAGGGTTCCTCTTCCAGTGTGTAATGATGGGAGAGCTCAGAACCCCTGCCAGGGCCTAAAGGGGCTCCAGGAGAGCTGCAGAGGGACTGGGGACAGGACACAGGGAATGGCTCCCACTGCCAGAGGGCAGGGCTGGATGGGATCTTGGGAATTGGGAATTCCTGGCTGGGCTGGAATTGCCAGAGCAGCTGGGGCTGCTCCTGCATCCCTGGAATGTCCAAGGCCAGGTTGGATATTGGGGCTTGGATGGGTTGGGATGATGGAAGGTGTCCCTGCCCATGGCAGGGGTGGAATGAGATGATTTTCCAGACCCCTTCCAACCCAAACCATTCCATGGGGAGTTCCAGATGCTGGGAAGTGCTGTCCACGTGACCTTAACGTGGGAAAGGATGGGACCTGTCCCTTTCCAAAGGGCAGGGGAAGGATGAGGACAATGGCAGGGTCACCACTTCGTGCCTCTCATTATGGGGTGGCAATTCTCTACAACCTCACAAATACCTGAGCAGCCTCTTCCATCTGGATTTGAGAGGAATACTCCTGGTCAATACACTGCAGTGGGGTCTGCTCTGTGTTTGTGTGTAAAGATCATTTCTTGTCACACCAAAACAGCACCCTTTGATCTGATAATCTGTTATTAAGAGCCAGAGCGTGCCTTACTCTGTCCTTCCAGCCCCATTTTCCACAATTCCCTGCTGAAAGAACCAAATCTGCTCCTCGTGTGCCACGTGTCAGCTGTGCACTGTAATTATGGGATAATCAACCTGACACACACATGAACATCCAGTGACATTTCCCAGGGGCAGGAAATCATTTTCCCACTGGCACAAACAGCCCTGGATGTGTTTGTGCTCTTGTTTGCAGCAGCTTTATTAGGTAATGAATTAAGTGTGGTTTGTAAGGATCACTCTGTGGGCAGAAGCCAAGTGTCTGGGCAGGAGACAGCAGCTGTCAGGAATTCCTCATTCCAGGTTTGAGGATCAGGAGTTGGGAAAAAAAAAAAAAAAAAAGTCAGCCACAAATGGGAATTAGTGTAATTAGTTTGATTTGGAATAATGTAACTCCTGGTGTTGAGGCCATTGGAGCAAACGCCTTCACTCTTTGGAGAAGAGGAATGGGATCCCTAATGGAGGCACAGCATCCAATTTGTCCAAATTTTCTGCCTCCAGTAGCACAGGGCTGTTGCAAATCCATGCTCCTCATTAGCCTGGCCCAGACCCTGCATGCCAAATGAGGTGGATGATTCAAGGCAACCCCAGATCCCAGTTTTCCATCTCTTGTTTCCTCTGGAAGCTGATCCTGTTTTCCCCAAACACATCCTGCAAACACCCCTCCTTGTAAAAGGAGCCCGCTGAGCCTTCTGTCAACCCTCCAGAGGAGCAACAAAATCCTGGTGGTGTTTCCTTGCCATAAATTCCTTCATGTGGGAAACCTCCAGTCGTATTTTGAGGCAGAGCTGCAAACTCTGGCTCTGTGGCCAAGGTGTGAATTTATTAATGAGGAGATCCTGGAGCACAGCTGGGTCTTTGATCACTGGTTCTTGCCTTCCTAAATGGCAATATTGGTGTGTCCCCACTGAGCTCAGCTTCTCAGCCAATTAACTAATGAAAGTGATTAGCTTGGAGCTGTGAGTAGGTTAAAGTCACCTGGCTGGATTTGTGATCTCGACCTCAAAAGTGCAGAATTGTAACCCTGGCAGCTCTTTATAAACAGGATCTTTGTGTTCCTGTGCAAATACCTGGAACTGAACACCACAAAATGGTTTAGTTTGGAAGAGACCTTAAAATTCATCCCATGCCATGGGCAGGGACACCTTCCACTATCCCAGGCTGCTCCAAATGCTGTCCAGCCTGGCCTTGGACACTTCCAGGGATTCAGAGCTGCTCTGGAAAACCTGTTTTTTCTCCTCTGTGGTGTTGTGAGCCCAGGGTTGGTGAGAAAGGAAAGTCCTCGTGCTCCCATTGATCCACTGGGGTGTGTGATTCCTGACCTGGGTGTCCTGGAGGAATTTGGGTTGTCTCCACACTTCTGTCATAATTCCATGGGATTGAGTGTGGCTAAAACCAAACTCTTGTGCCCAGGTGGGCAAGAGACCAGCAGCCCCTGGGCTGTGCCAGCCCCAGCGTGGGCACAGCTGCAGGCCAGGGACTGTCCCCTGAGGGACACCCTGGAATTCTGGGGACAGCCCTGGACAGGAGAGCCTGGAAGGGCTGGAGAGTGTCCAGGGAAGGGGAAAAGGAGCTGGGAAGGGTCTGGAGAGGCTGAGGGAGCTGGGAAGGGGCTGAGCCTGGAGCAAAGGAGGCTCAGGGGGGACCTTGTGGCTCTGCACAAGTCCCTGCCAGGAGGGGACAGCCGGGGGGGTCGGGCTGTGCTCCAGGGAACAGGGACAGGAGGAGAGGGAACGGCCTCAGGCTGGGCATGGGGAGGGTCTGGGGGATTTTGGGAAAAATTTTTCCCCAAAAGACTTGTCCAGCCCTGGCACAGCTGTCCTGGCAGAGGTGGAGCCCCCATTCCTGGAGGGATGTCAAAATCCTGTGGATGTGGCACTTGGGGACATGGGCAGTGGTGGCCTTGGCAGGGCTGGGAATGGTTGGACTGGATGGTCTGAGAGGACTTTTCCAACCTGAATGACTCTGTGATTGTCCTGTCCATATTCTCAAGTCAGGCAATAACCTATGGAAATTATTTGGGATTTGTGTTCTTCTACTCCATCCCGTGTGTTTCAGGGTCATACCAACAGTTTTGGGTACATGACTAAAATGTGAAAAAGAGGGTAATTTGATGAAAGAATGAACTTGATGTTGACTGGGATAGAGGGAATTCATGCTCTGCCAGAGATTTCTGAAGTGATGGTGTCTTATTTCTATCTGTTAAATGAAAGGCTTGTCCATAGAATTCTGCTTCTCCAAATTCTTCCATGGACTCCAGTTTTGGAATGTTCAACTGGCTCTCCTGGCCTTTTCTCCACGTTGGATGTTAGAAAATCCAACTGCTGTGAGAGGACAGCCAGAATCACTCCTCACACAGCCCGGGTGGTGCCACAGGCTGTGGTGTCCCTAACAGGACATCTCAGCCTGTCCCAAGTCCTCCTGGAGCTCCACCAAGGCACTCCAGCACTGTCTCCTGGTGGGCTCTGGAGTTACGACCTTAACCTGGATTTCCCTTTGCCCTGGTGTGTTTTTGGGATCGAACTGGCTGTCCCCACTCCGGAGACTCGGGAGTCAGTGGGATGCTAAAGAGGGATTGTGCCACCTGGCCACTGATTTCTTGGAATGTCAGCACGAGGCAGACAGGACTAACTGGAGTCACAGGCACGGACAGTGATGGGGCTCTTTGCTGTCTGATGGTGCAGCCACTCTGATCTGATCCTGGCTCTTGTAGGCTCACAGAATCTGCCCCACCAAATCCAGGGGCTTTGAAACCTCTGGCTGGTCCCAGTTGTTCTTCCAAAGCCATCCCTATATTCCCATTCCAAATCAGAATAAAACAATGGAGTAACCCCCAGTTTGCCCATTTGTAAAGCTGTCACTACAGCTCCTTTATTAACAGAGCCATTTGAAAGATTTATCCTCAGCATATGTTGCTTTTTAAAAGGGGCCAGATTGAGAGCTGGGGGGTTGGAGCACAAAGGACAAGCCACCAGATCCAATCGACACAAAAAAAAAAAAAAAAAAATAATGGGAATAACAAGTTAATTTTTACAGAGCTTTTGTGCTCAGGAGAAAATGTGAAGTTGTGGGGGGTATCATTACATTCCAGTGGTGGTCAACAAACTGAATGTAATGGGACATTAAAGGAAATGGGATTTAATAATAGGAAAAGCTGAAGTTGGTGAACTTCATGTTTCACTTGTTTAATAGGTAGCTCTGTTAACATAATTATTGCCGTGATACCCAAATGTTTTACACACATTTAATGTTGCCTCACACTATTTCTGAGTGATGGGAAGGAATTCCTGTGGAATTGTCGGGATTGTTTAAAATTACAGTGGTTTGAAAGCAGGGCTGGATGATTTTTCTACCCTGCACGGAGCAAAGTAGAGGAGAAACGGTGTTACCTGTTGTGGGGAAGAAAGCCTTGACTTTGTTTTTATGTAACTTTAAAAAAGGAGAAATGGTGGAATCCTCCAGGTTTGGCTTCATGCCCTCTGGGTTCAGATAAAACAAGGACATCACAGACCTTTAGAGAGAGGGATTGATGGAGTAGTTGGGGCATTTATCTTCTGTAGGACTGGATTTAAATTACAAATGGATCTACTAATGGTGATTTAGTCCAGTGCTCATTCTGGGTTATCATCTCCATCTCAGAGCAATCTTGTCACTTGCAGGCAACTTGGCTCCACCTCACTCTAGTTTTGGGTGGGAAATTCAGGGATTCGAGGATGGGAGAGGAGCTGGGTTTGCTCAGTTCTGTATGAAGTGAAGATGTATCAATTATCAGTTTATTTTATTGGTGACAAAGGATGAAGTGGGAGCTCATCAAAGCTGGATTTGAGGCTGAAGGTGAAGCCTGGTGCTGTGCTGGGCTGGACATCCCAGCTCTGCTCTCCCTGGAAAAGCAGCATTTCACATTTCTCAGTTCCTTGGATGTGCACATTTGGGGTTTTTTGGTAATCATCCCATCCCCCCCTGAATTTGGAGCATCTCTGGTTTTGCAAACATTCATTCATGGGGGAAACTCAGGTTCTGTCCACCTGAACACCCCCAAATAGGTCCTCCATAAATGAGGAAGAGACAAAGCAATTCTCTCACAGGTTTCCTGCTTCCAGGTTGATGCTGTAAGGAACCTGCAGCTGTTTTGGGGGATGAAAAGCAGCCTCATGGCATAGAGGGAATGAAGTTGTTTGTTCTCCAGATGAACTCAGAGGCCTCGTGGTGTCCTCAGGAGTCTGTAGGGGGTGAGCAGGGGCAAAGCCTCTCCAAAGGCTCCCTGTGGGTCAGTGTCTGGGTTTGAACAGACAGGTGTCTGCTAAGGAAGGCAGGAGCCTCCCCTGAAACAGAAAATGTAAACCCCCTCCCTCTAAATTATTATAATTTTGAAATTAAGGGGCTATCAGGCAAAGATATGGGAATAGGAATAACAGTTCTTTGCTAGGGAAATTAAAAATACAAATGCAATAGTACAAAAAAGAAAACAACCCACTGCCAGAGTCAGAACAGAGCTGGCAGCCTGTGGGTCAGGGAGGTGGCAGCAGTGCCATTCCATGGGGGCTCAGCCCTCCTGCAGTGCCAGCTGTGCTTCTGCTGGAGCAGGATCCTGGACAAGGCTGGAGTTTTCCTCTGGAGCTCCAGGGCTGCTGGAGATGGGCCTGGGCTCCCTCTGGGAATGCAGTGGGGCAGAAAGCTGCTCCTCTGGGAATGCAGTGGGCAAAGGCTGCTGTGGTGTTGCAGGAGTCAGATTGGATCCAGGTAGGAATGCTTGGCTCCTGCCCTGGGCACAGCATCTCCCCATGGGATGCTGGAATTTTCTCAGCCATGCAGGGACACTCAGTGGCCATGGACAGAAGAGATCTCCTGGAGGGAGGATTGGCTGTGGGAGAGATAAAGAAAAAACTGCCCCATGGACAGCAGAGAACTGCCCCACCTCTGACAGGTGGGGATAGAACACACACCCAGAGCTCTGCTGGAATGCAGCTCCTGGAGGCAGCAAACGTCACCCCCTGTGCTGTCCCTGCTCACCAGGGACAGAGTTTGGGCCCTTTAGGGGCTTGAGTTTTATCAGGTTTAATCTAAAACCTCTGCAAAGATGTGGAGCCAACTGGGGCCATCTGCTGTAAGGGGGTGAAGGCCAACAGCAGTCCCAGGATGGTTTAGGATGGAGAGACCTTAAAGCTCACCCTAAGTGCCACCCTTGCCATGGGCAGGGACACCTCCCACTGTCTCAGGCTGCTCCAACCTGGCCTTGGAATTCCACCCCAGCCCGTCCCCACCCTCCCAGCCAGGAATTCCTTCCCAATCTCCCCATTTACATTCAGCTCAAACCCATTGAGCCATTCCCTAAGTAAAGCAGCCCCATTCCCTTGTCCCACACAATATTTTTCCTGTTTTTTTTTTCCCATTGCCCCGGGCTGTGATGCTCATTCATTTCACAGCCTTCCTCTCACAGTGGCAACTCCGAGTTGTACCGTTTTGTTCCTTTTGGAACTCATTTTCTCCAAGAGGTCCTCGTTCAGATTTCCCCAATTTGGGAAAATCCCACCTGAGGTTTGGCAAAACATGGAATTGCTGCTGATTCCTGAATTTCCATCCTGCCCTCGCAAGAGATGAGAGGATGGAGAGCAGGAGGTCTGAGCATCCATCCAACCACGCCAGAAACTTCCACTGGGTGGGGTCTTGGGATGTTTGGGAAGGGCGAGGGAGCAATCTGAGCTGCAGGGCACGAGGTGAACATTTCTCCACATCGTGAATCTCTAGATATTATTAATTCTGCCTCTACATCTCCTGGTCCCAAATACAAGCCAATATTCCCCTCTGGAGACATCAGAAGAAATTGCACCTTGAGAGAGTCCCGTTACATCAGAAATTTGTGTCCTTCAGGTGGCAGCTGAGCATTAAAGAAACAATATTTTTAGCAGCACTTGAGAGCTAAATTTTAATTTAATTTTTTTTTTTTTTTTTTTTTTGCCAGAGTGTTTGTGGGTGTTTGCAGGGCCTCAGAGACAACAAAACACTGATTTTTCTGTCACACCTGCAGGGGAAGGAGGCATTTCTTACCTCAATCTCATGGCTGAGCAACCACAACACAGAAATCGATTCTTTAAATCTTGTATTTTTTTAGCTGCTGCTAAAAAAGAGAAGTCCTGGCCTCTTTCATCTTCCAGCACTAAAGCTCTCGGCTCTGTGGGGACACAGAACCTTTTTACAGTAACCAAAAGAATTACCTCGAGTAGTTGAGCCTTTTTATGGTTTGGGAATTTGTGTTTGCACAGGGGCAGGACTGAATTTGGTGATTTATCCAAAATAACCCATTAAACTCAGCTTGGGGTTATGGGATCAACTCTGGCTGGTGCTGCCAGGTACTTGTAATTAATTATTAATTAATAATTTAGAGAAAAACACCCCAAATGTAATGTTTGCTGTTAGCAGCAGTCATTCCTCTGGTTGTCACCTTCCTGGATGTTTTCTAGGCTATTTAATATTTTAAAATAGCAGAAAATTAATGCTTTTTGTCTGGTATTTGGTGGTTTTTTGGTCTGGTTTTGCTAATATTTAAAGCACACTTAAAGTAGCAAAACCTCCTTTGAGTCTCCCAGAGCTGTCTACACTTCTTTTGGTGATAATTTTAATTGTAATCACATTTTGGGGTCACCTAGGAAGGATCTTAAACCTTTTTTTCCTCTCTTTAGAGTGACTTTGTACAAAATCAGCTCCATTACCTTGCATGGCCACGATGTTTATCAGCAAGGTGTGAAACATCAATCCTGGGGTGGCTGATCATGGACCAAAATCATTCCCTGCAGTGACGTTTTTAGGCAAAATAATGTGGTTTTTGTTACTTTAGGATCAGATTGGTTGGTCTTCAGTGGCAATGATCCATGGTCCATGAGCTGCCGTGAATTATTTGAATTTAATTGCATTTATTTTCACCACTAGTGTAATGATCAGGATCTTTTGTTCTGCATCTCCAGGCCCTGAAGGGGCTCCAGGAGAGCTGCAGAAGGACTGGGGACAAGGCCTGCAGGGACAGGACACAGGGAATGGCTCCCACTGCCAGAGGGCAGCGATGGATGGGATCTTGGGAATTGGGAATTCCTGGCTGGGCTGGAATTGCCAGAGGAGCTGGGGCTGCCCCTGCATCCCTGGAATGTCCAAGGTTGGACAGGTTTGGAGCAGCCCGGGACAGTGGGAGGTGTCCCTGCCATGGCAGGGGTGGAATGAGAATCTTTCAGGTTTTCTCCAACCCAATTCTTTCCATGATTCCGTTGACCCTCTCCCAAAATTCCCACTGTTGAGGTGAGGTGGCTTCCTGAGTGTGCCATGGACAAGGTGGGATCTTCCAGGTTTCTCTCTTGGTTTAATGTGTCCTCAGACTTCCCAGAACTCGCAATCCTGGGTATTTTATCCCTAATTTCCTTAAATCTGGAAAACCATTTTGGAATTTTTCATTCTGTCAGCAACTGGGATCCAAGGGATTTCTGATGTTTCTTTAATATTTCCTTCCTTTGCAGAAGCTCCACAAAAGGTTCATGCCAGGTACTTGGATGTTTCATGACTAAGGCAGAGAACAGTTCAGGATCACACAAAAATAATATGTAAATTTGGGCTGAATGTCAGAAAAAATTGTCTTAATAAGGTTCTGGAATATTTGATTTTTTTTTCCTGTCGTTCATTTGTTTGAGGAGAGAATTTCAGATATTATTACCATCATCATTAAGGCGAGGAGTCATTGATGCTCTGCAATTCCAATGTCTTCTGTTTCTTTTAATGATGTTTTAGAAGACATCTGAGAACAAGGAGTCAGAAGAAAGCCTTGGGAAGGCAGGAGTTTGTAGGTTTCTAAATCAATCCACGCAGCTTTTTTAGGTTTTATGCTTTTTATCCCACACTTTCAGCTTAGGTAAGACAGTGCTCACAGCCAATTACGTTGTGAGTTAGAATGAATTAAATTTCCTGAAATGAGGAGCTTTTTTTTTTTTTCTTTTTTAATCCAAATGACTGTCATTTACCAAAAGCTACTTCATTTCCCTGAAAGTGCTTTTCTGTCTACGGGGAATGCTTAATTGCAGCCACAAATCACCTCAAATGCTTTTATAAGAGGATAAAACAAGTTGAAAATTGTGCATCATTTTAAAAATGCAGGTTCTGAATTCAGGATAAGGTGCAAATTTCTAATTTTTTTTTTTTCCTCTTGGCTGCTCTGTTGAACAACTCCATCCTCACCGTGACATCTAAAACTTTCCTTCAGAGAAGGGACATTCCTACAAGCCTTTTTTTTTAGGATTTCGGGCAATTCCCAGGAATATCTACAAGTGGCCACGATACAAAATTTGGCGACACCCCTCAATCTGAATTTTTATTCAGATAAAGCGTTTTTGCATTTTGGAGGTGGGACACAATTGGTGGTTCTGAAATCAGGCTGGGAGAGCTGGGAATGTTCCCCTGGAGAAGGGAAGGATCCAGGGAGAGCTTCCAGCACATTCCAGGCCCTGAAGGGGCTCCAGGAGAGCTGCAGAGGGACTGGGGACAAGGCCTGCAGGGACAGGACACAGGGAATGGCTCCCACTGCCAGAGGGCAGCGATGGATGGGATCTTGGGAATTGGGAATTCCTGGCTGGGCTGGAATTGCCAGAGCAGCTGGGGCTGCCCCTGCATCCCTGGAATGTCCAAGGCCAGGCTGGACACTGGGGCTGGAGCAGCCTGGGATGGTGGGAGGTGTCCCTGTCCATGGATGAGGTGGAATAAGAAGATCCTTGAGGTCTCTTCCAGCCCAAACCATTCTGGGATATATACTCGTTTATGGGATAGCTGTGGGTCAAATTGCCTTTTTTTTTTTTTTTTTTTTGACATCTAAAAGTTCCGCACATGGCTTGGACGAGTAACACAACATTTTTGGCGAGGACTCTTAGGATGTATTTTTTTCCATGCTGTTAAACACTTTCTTGTTCTTTATAGAGACTGAATTCTGTTGAAATAAGGCAGCCAGCAGCATTTGAAATTGAAATAAATAAATAGCACAGTGTGTGGCTGTGTCTGCCAGGCAGAAAATAGGGAATATCTGTTGGCTCCTTAATGCCACCCAACATTTCCCATTTCAAACACTCATTTTCAGTTCCTTGTAGTTTGGCTGATCTTTTATTGCCAACTGGGGCTGTTTTTTTTAAAGAAGCATATCTGAGATACTTGTTTTTTTCTGAGAAGGAGGAGAAATTCTGGTTGAATTCTGGTGAGTTTTCCTTTGGCTGGGAATTTCTTACCTCCACATTTCTCAGCAAGAGGAACTGTTGGATAAAGGGCATGGAAAATAACCCCAAATTTGGCTTATTTGGACCCCTTGAAAGAAGTGCAGTGCTCACACTTCTGCTTCATGGTAGCTGAAATTCCCAATGGACACAATTCCAGGCAAAATTCCCAATGGACACAATTCCAGCCAGAGCTCAGCAAGACCAGCCAAAGGCAAGGGCTGGTTCCTGAGTTGACAACTCTCTCCCCTCTTGGTGTTTTTTGGGCTCCCAAATCTGCTTCTCTCTGGTAGAGAAACACAGGATGACCAAGTGGGATCAGGAACCGTGGAAAATAAGAGTTGGTTTTTTTTTTTTTTCACTTATAGCTTTCTTGACTTTAGCTGCAGCTAGCTCTAAATTTTCTGTTCTTTCTGTTTCTAAAGCCTACTTTCCCAGCTTTCTAAAAATCTTTTTGCCTTTTCTAATTCCCACAAACCTTCCCACAAACAGGAGGGGTGTGATGGGATGAGAAGGCAGGAAGCAGAGAACCCTGTGGGACTTTGTGGCAGAAGAGTCACTCTTGGTGTCACATTTATTCAGGTGACATTTAGACTTTGCATCCCTAATTCATGGAATCATGGAATGATTTGGGTTGGAAAGGACCTTAAAGATCACCCAGTTCCAACCTCAACATCTCCCACTGTCCCAGGGTGCTTCAAGCCCCATCCAGCCTGGCACTGGACACTCACAGGGATCCAGGGGCAACTCTCTTTTCTCTTAAATAATAAAAAAAAAATTATTGTTTTCTGTTTTTAATCTGTTCTTAATGGAATTCTGAGTTACTCTCCCAGTCTAGGATATGGAGGGTGCACCAGTGCTGCCATTCAATGTCCCAAAAGGATTCCTGGTGCAAATCTCACTTACACCTGGAACTTTGTGCCTCTTGCTTGAGCCCCCTGGTCCTGTGCCCAGCAGGATTTTGAAGGCTGAAGCTCCAGAGTGGCTGCCTCGGGTGCAGAGCAGTGTGGGACTCACTCTGCCTGCTGGAAATTCGGACAGGCCATCTCTGAACCATGGCAGATCCCAGCAAATGGGATCCCAGTTGTCCTCTGAGGCTGTAAAAAGTAACTTTTCCCACTGGATTATCGAATCCAGGAACTCCTGGGCTGTTCCTGCTGACAGCTACACTCTGACATCCATAGTTTATTTTTCTTTACCTTTTCTCTGCTTCCATTTCCCTCGGCTGAGATCTTTGGGATTAAATGAAGATATCACTGGTTTCCATTCCCATAATCAGTTCATCAAATTATCCTTGAGCATCCCAACTGAAGGTCTCCCATCTGTATCCTCCAGTTCTCCGTGCCCTCCACGGCTTCATTCTTAATAACTTCCTGCTGCTATCGAGTTGAATTCTGCTTCCTAAGCTCCTGATCATTTGTTGTTTATCACAAGTGATGCTGAACACTCACAAATCCCCCTTCAGTCAGTGCTGTCTGGCAGCTCCCTCATAATCCATGATTATTTTATGGTTCCTATCAAGGAAAACAGGGATATGGTTTGATCCTGACCAGCGTTAGGTGAACTCTTATCTTGTCCGTGCCAAGACGTTAAAACTTAATAGGACACATCAAGGAGAAGTCTTCTGGAGATGAAGGCACAGATCTTTAGGAAGGGTCTGGAATGGTGATTAATGCCAGGCACTGGGACACAAAAATTCTTGGTGACAGCATTTCCCAGAACTGACCTTTAGTCTGTGGTGCAGGAGACACTCGGGAACACCATCAGGATGTTGTGGGATGAGGAGTTGCCACTCCTGTTGTAGGTGAGCACATCTGAGCTCTGGTGGTTTGCACGTGGTCATTCTCCCTCTAAAAGGCTTCTTTTACTTGCTTTGGCCATTTCTGAGCATTTTCTGGATTTTAAAAGTTGTTCCTGTCACTTTGCTGGATGATGCTCATTCCCATTGAGCTTATGATCTTCTCCTTCCCACCTCAATGGGGTTTAACAGTAAAATTCACATTTTGGGGGAGTTTTGTGCTCTGTAAATAAACTTATAAAGGAAGAGTCAGAGATTTACTGACAGCCATGAAAGGACACAGTAAATGAGTTCAACACTGTCCCATCAACCCTGGCAATGTCCCCTTAAGGACATGAGTGGTGTCACTCGGAGCTGGTGACATCAGCTCTGATATTTCTGGGATCAGCTCTGTGGAGTCTCTGCTCTCTTCCCAGAAAACTCCACTGTTTCCCTGTTTTTCAAAGCTGATTCCCATTCTCACCCTATGAAATACAGGGAATAAAGCTGCCTGGCTCTGTGATTACCCTCCCTGCAGCATCTCTCCCTTTGGAGAACCAATCTTCCAACTGAGCTCCAAAGAATCCCCCCACAGAAGGTCCAAAGGTGTCACTCCAGACCCACGGAGTCAACAGGGAGAGGATTTAGGGAGAAAAGAGCTCAGACTGGAAAGAAATCATCCATGGGAACTGGCTCTTCAGTCAGTGCTGGGAAGGGAAGCACCTCTTCTGGAGTGAGGAACGTGGAGGTAGAAAATGATGGAAAATTAAGCAGATATAAGGGAATAAGGTCAGTGGTTAGGAATAAAATCGTGGAATCCTTGAGGCTGGAAAAGACCTCTAAGATCATCAAATGCAAGCATTGTTCACCACCAAACCATGTCCTAAGTGCCGCATCCCTGTTTTTTTTGTCAGGGATGATGACTCCACACTTCCCTGCCAGCCTGCTCCACCTCCTGACCACATCTCAGTGCATGAATTATTCCTCATATACAACCTAAACCTTCCTCAGGACAGCATATCTCAATCCATTATGGCTCCTGATACTCAATCCCTAATTGTTTTGAAAGGAATACCAATTCCACTGCCTCAGATGTAGTTAAAGACACGACGAGGTAATTTCTGGAATAAACTCCTCCGTGGTAAACCAGATGGCAGCACAGAAATAAAGAGATTTGAGGGAGATGGCAAACATTTGGTGCTAAAATATTCCCAGAGTCATCCTGCTGCTCTGTGTGCTCAGGAATGGGATCCTGGGATGGAACAATAAAGGGTGATAAAAATACACCAATAACACAGGCATCCATAATGCAGGAGGATAATGGCATCATGCATAGACATTGCTCTTTTTTTCATGTTTTTTCTGGATTTTGAGCTGGAATATTCTGTTGTTCAGTTTAGAGGTGGGGGAACCCACCTGTGGGAATCAAGTGATCACGCCCAGAAGGAAGCTTGGCTTTTTAAAGGGATTTGTGGCATCTTAGATTTTTTAATGGTGATTTTATTTTTATAAGGACATCTTCCCAGCATGTCCCAAATGGAAAAGCCAAATTTTTTAATATAAACATCTTCCCAGCATGTCCCAAATGGAAAAGCCAAAATTTTTAATATAAACATCTTCCCAGCATGTCCTAAATGGAAAAGCGAAGTTTTTTTATACAAACATCATCCCAGCATGTCAGAAATGGAATAAACAAATTTTTTTAACAAACAAACGGGAATTGTGCCTGGGATGTGGATTTTCTCTCATTTTATCTGTCCTTATCTTTAGCAATTTAAGCTTTATCTCACCAGTTGTTTGTAATTTTTTTTTTCCCCTATATCTACCCTGTGGACCTTTCCTCCTCTTCATTCCTCAAGTTGGGACAGTCCATGGTCATTCCCACACTGAAATGCTGGAGAGAAATGTTGCTCTGAAATGTTGGAGTGGCAAAGGCAACGCCAACAAATCTGAAGCATCTCCATGACTTAATTACAAATCGTCCTTTCTGCTTTCCAGGTTCATCCAGGAGATCGAGCTGGCCATGGAGCTGGGCCCAGCCAAGCAGTGCCCGCTGAGGGAGTTCCTCACCATGTACATCAAGAACATCTTCCTCAACCAGGTCCTGGCCGAGATCAACAAAGAGATCGAAGGCGTCACCAAGGCCTCGGATCCCCTGAAGATCCTGGCCAACGCCGACACCATGAAGATCCTGGGAGTGCAGAGGCCTCTGCTGCAGGTAGGAGCTGAGGGACGCCTCAGGACATCTCTGGTTGTCCTTGTCTGGCTGTGACCTGTGGGTGGCTTTAGCTTCCCCAAGCTGGTCATGTCGGGCACCGAGAGCGTCTCCGCTCCGGCCTGCGTCGGCAACTCCCCCAGGCCACCAGACACCCGTGTAATAAAAGCCTCAGCAGAATGATGGCTCTTGGTACAACCCAAGGGCTTATTAAGGAGAAATCCGAGGGTCCAGGCAGGGCAGGAGTGGGTAGAATCCAAGGAGGCAGGGTGGAAGCAGGAGCACAAGCTCTGCCGAAGGGAACCGGTGGCAAAGAGCCAGGACCGGGGCAGGGCTCAGGGTGTATCAGTGAGGGGAGGTGGAAAGGGTCAGGATACAAATCATCCAGTGGGGACACGAGTCAGGAGAGGAGATGGAGTGGGGTGACTTGACCTGTACCCATGGGGAATCGAGGAGGGAGTGATTTTCCAGGGAGGACTAAAGGGGGAACAGGGGATGCAGTATTTTCTAGAACAGGGGAGTGAACGCCTGGTGATTGACAGCCATCCCTTTGCCTGAAAAAGCGAGGAATCGTGTGAAGTTGCACCAGCCTCTGTGTTAAATGATGGTGCTTTCCCACGGCATCCCGGCCCTGTCTTCCCCATGGCCTTCTCCCACAGTGACCTGGTTGTGTATCCGATAAGGAAAAATGTGGAGCTGCTCTGAGGGCTGGAGCCAGCCTGGGAGAGCTGGGAATGCTCCCCTGGAGAGGAGAAGGATCCAGGGAGAGCTTCCAGCACATTCCAGGCCCTAAAGGGGCTCCAGGAGAGCTGCAGAGGGACTGGGGACAAGGCCTGCAGGGACAGGACACAGGGAATGGCTCCCACTGCCAGAGGGCAGGCATGGATGGGATCTTGGGAATTAGGAATATTTTCATGTTTGTCTCCCTGAGAAGTTCTGGGGACACCTGCCACTCACAGAACTGTGCCATCAGGCTGAATACACATTCCAAGCTCCCAGGAGGAGCAGGGATGGGATCCAATCCTCCCAGGCACGTTGGTGATTGATGTGGAGCCCCACGGCTCCCTCCATCAGAAAAAAAGCTGTGAGGGACTTGGGTTGCAGGTGGAGTGTTTGTAGAAGTCTCCTTTGAAACACCTTTTTTAAACTCCAGTGTGGAGCAGTGAGAAAAGCAGCAAGTTGTCACCCCAACTCCATGGGGAGCAGGACAGTGTGGAATCCCACCCCAAAATTCTGGATTTCATGTGTTGCCTGGCACTGCAAGGAATGAGCTGACCCTGGCTGATGGTCATGTCAAGCTCTTTTAATCCTTTGAAGTTATTCCCTCTTTCCTGGGAAATCCTCTCATCAGGGATGGATAATACTGGCAGAGTCCTTAGGAAGCAGCACCTTCATCCCAAGATTTATGTGGCCATTTTCTATCCCAGTTTAGAGCTGTAAAACACAGGGATATTACAATGCCATGCAATAATAGGAATAACTGTATTATTGTTACCATTTCCAGAATTTTTGATGGATTAATGGTCACTAACTCTGTGCCTGTCTGGGAGCAGCAGGGCTGGGATGGTCCTTGCACAACCAAAACAAAATCAAATTCTAGAATAGCATTTCCAGAAGTCCCTAGAGGGGGAACATCTTCTTTAGAAAGGGGCCAAAATTCTCTTTGCAGGAGCTGAAATGATACTTTGGAGCTGCACAGAATCCCTGGATTTTTTCCTTCCCAAGCTTTACCAACCTTAATATGGATAAAGTATTTTTTGTGGATCGTGGCTTCATTTCACATGAAAATGTATTCTATAATATCAATATATTTCCTTAAAGTTCGTTCAGGGTTGAACACTCAGACTGGCTTGGAATTTTCTCGTCCAGTTCCTACAATTTGCTTCTCTTGATGGATGGAAATTATTTTGAACTGGAATTATTCTTGGTCAAACTGTCTGTGGTCAGGAGGTCTCCTTGTTCCCGACATTAGAGAAGGGTAATTCTCTGAATAGAGAAGAAAAATTGCTGCCTCTTTGAACCAACTCATCCAAATAGCTCCCTAAAACAATCCTATTGATTTTCCATTAAAGGAAAAAAAAAAAAAGGCTGTTTCTGGAGTCTTTTCCCCCATCACCTCATGGATATGATGGAAATGTGGTGAATGATGATCTCCCCCAGTTTTTTTTTTTTTTGCTGTCCGTGGGTTCCTGGTTTAACCATCCCACTCTGTGCTATCCCAAAGATCTCTCTGAAGCCTCTCCAGCTGTGATTGGGACTGGGGAATTTATCAGCCCCACCCCCGGCTGATAAAGCTGCTTTGGGATCACTATCAGCACATGTTTGAGCTGAATTAGGTGGGAGATAAGAGCTTTTCAAGCGCTGCCTCCCCACAGATGAATCACCCATCCCTGTAAAGATTATCCTTTAAAAAAAAAAAAAAAAAATTGTCCTCTCTAAATATTCCATTTTAGCGCCTTGTTTTCCATTCTTCCCTCCTCAAATGTAAAACACTTGAAACTCTTTTCCTTTGCAGAGCGAGACTGAATCACCGTGAAACTCATTTGTCTCAAAATTATTCAGCATTAAATTTCAGGCTGTAATTGTTTAAATCGATCCTAAATTAGGCTACAAGTGCCTCGACAGCTTCTTGCAGCCTGTTCTTGTAGGGTTCTCAACGAGGTGATAAATCTTCCCACCCAGGTGGTCACTGGCCTTAAAAACCTGTTTCTCCATCTCCAAAAAAATGCAAATTGCTTCGCTCTGGAGCAGCAGAGTGGGATTTTTCCTCTCCTTCAAAGCCTCTGTTGTTTCTTATCTCAGCATAGTGTGGATGATGCTCTTGATACTTTTCTGGCCAAACTCCAGCAGCTGAAAATCCAAAAAAAAAAAAAAAAAAAAAAAAACCTCCTTAAAAAAGTCAGGCTGTGCAGGTGTTTTGGAGGATAACGACTTGCTGGAGCCAATTTACCACAGCACCCACTCCAAGCATGGAGTCACCCACCTGTGGCTTTCCAAGGAGACATCCCTGAGAGCTTCTGGAATGTTTTCTTCCCATCAAATGAGTGGTTATTAAGGAGAAGGATGGTCCCAGCTAGCAGCTTTAGATGGCTCACCAATGCTGATGGCTCCACGCTTTGATGGAGGCTGGATGTTATTATTTATTATTGTAAACAAATTAATTGTCTTTCCAGGCTGGCTCCCTGCCAGCAGCATCCATTAAGGGGCAGGCATGGCTGATCCATGGGGGTTTTTCCCATTCAAGGATCATTTTAAAGCAATTTTAATGGTTCTGAGCCTCATACTTCAACTTTGTTTTTTGCAGTGGCGTGGTGTTACAACCAAGATGTTTTCAGCCCTTGTTTATGTGTCTCACATCAAGAGGGTAAAACCCACTGACTGCAGAATTTGTGCTAAATGTCCTTTTCTAGCTTAAAATGAGAGACAAAATTATCTTTTGGTGGGAGCCTGACTCTCCCTGTTGCTTCCAGTGTTTCTTCAGATAATTTCTCCTCTGGGGCGGGGGAACATTCAGTGCAGTTCCTGCCTTTTGTGGAAGCTTTCAGAAGGCTCCTGTGTAAGTCAGCTGCAGATATGCGAGTTCTCCACCGAGGAGTTCTGAGCTGCACAAAAGCAATTGCTTTAGGCAGAACGTCAGGGTTTTACTTTATTTTAGAAACTCAGCTTTCACTGGCACGTTCAGTGCGTCCCAGGGCAGGGGAGTTGCGTGTGGACATTTTCAAGCGGTGCCCCCGGCAGGCAGAATTATTTTAGAATTATTTTCGTCCTCTTCAGATCTGCAGAAGCGGAGTCGCGCTTCGCAAACCACCCCACAGATGTGAGTCACGTCTGACCTGAAGGGAACAGCCCCGTGTTTGAGGTCTCTGGATCCCCTTAATCCCTGAAATCACTGGATGCCTCTTCCGTGTCGTGCGTCGGGAACTGGATAACCCTCGTTTGCTCAGTGATGAATCATTAAATTGTGGGATATTTTGGCTTGAAAGAGACCTTTAAAGTGTTGGAAGGGAGTTTTAAAGGCCGTGAGCAGGGACATCTTCCACAATCCTTGCTCCAAGCCTTATCCAACCTGGCCTGGAGCATTTCCACTGAGGGTTGGGTGCAAAATGTTGATGCTGGTGCTCTCTGAGGCCACCGATGTGTTTTGTTCTCCTCAGCAGGACTCTGCCATATGAGGGAGGTGAGGCCCTGGCACAGGGTGCCCAGAGAAGCTGGGGCTGCCCCTGGATCCCTGGAAGTGTCCAAGGCCAGGCTGGACAGGGCTTGGAGCAGCCTGGGATGGTGGAAGGTCCCTGCCCATGGCAGGGGGTGGAATGGGGTGGGCTTTAAAGTCTCTTCCAACCCAAACCATCCTGGGAGTCCATGAAGGGACCTCACCCTCACTCTGCCATGTGCAGCTTATTTTCAGTGCCAGCTCATCAGGTACTCCCTAGACCCATAAAACCACTAAAACTTCCTTGTAATTTACTTTATTTTCTTTTCTTCCCCCCTTTTGCATTCAGTTTTTCCTCAGAAGTTGTGAGTAAACCAAACATATCTGCCCCCAGCCTCCATCCCAGGCCTTAATTGATTATTTTAATTACCCAGAGAGCCCGCCAGGCTCCCTCAGCAGCAGCACTGCTCTCATAAATCCTCATTTTGCCTCACAGGGCTGGTGTCAGACCCAGCCCCCGTTACCTCCCTGGCCAGAGGAGAAGCCTTTTAGCCTGGCCACCCTCCTGCTTGTTTGAAGCTCCAGCTGCACTTTCCTCATTTGCAAACTCATTAAGAATCCCTGGCAGCAGAGCAGGGCCCTGGGATGCTGAGGCAGAGCAGCTTCTCCTCACTGCTGAAAATCCGGTGTGAAGTCACAGATCCAAGTGCCACAGGAGTGACACTCACCCAATTTTCCCTTTTTCCTCCAGCTCCTTTTTCCCCCCCCCCAGGATTTCTGAAATTTTAAACCAGTGCTTTGCCTTCGCCGGGGTTGTTTTGGTGATGGATGAGCTGGGATTTCAGGAGGAAGCTGGAAAGGCAAAGTCTGATAAACTTCATTTAAAGGAAGCTGTATTGCTCCATCACCAGCATTCCTCCAGGAATGTCTTCCACAGAATCCCAGGATGGTTTGGGGCAGAAGGGACCTTAAAGCCCATCCAGTGCCACCCCCTGGCACTTTCCACCACCCCATTTTGCTCCAAGCCCTGGCCTTGGACACTTCCAAGGCTGGGACATCAAAAACTTCTCTGGGAAACCTGGTTCTTCCATATCTCTCTTTTCCCTAGGAAAGTTTAATATTTGCTGTTCCAGAGGTTTAATTTGGGGCCTTGGTTGGGCTGGGCTCTCTGCACCCATCAGCTGAAGTTTGGGTAACCCTCTCACATCACAGATATTTTTCCCTTCCCTCTGCTTGGGATTTAAATCCCAAATCCAGCCTGGAACAGTCTGCCATGAAACACTTGATGGATGGCTCCAGGAGAAGAAACTTCCCTGTGTTCTTGCCAGGCTCCTCCAAAATCCCATTATTTTTCTTCCCTCGCATTTTGAAGCCTGGGCCCGTTTCATTGAGGAAGAATAACTCTCATTCCCAGGTTTTGAAATGTTTTTCCTAATCACAAGTGCTGCATGAGAGGAGCCATCACATTTTGAATAATTGATGGCTACTTTATTGAGTTGTCAGCACTAATTCATCCTCCTTTTGAAGTGCTGAAATGTTCAAAGAAGTCATCCTTTCACAACATGATCATTTTTTCGAGGAAAAGTTCATTTTTATAATATTTTTTTTTTCCTTTTTCCCTCCCCCACTGTGGAATGTAATTGTAGCTGAGAGGGAGGGATGAGGCACCTTCCAGCACCCTCTAAAATGCCTTTATTCCTCCTTTGGCTGCTCATTTCTCTGCCTCCCTCCTCTCGCAGAGGTTTAATTATACCTGTTTTAAAAGAGCATTTTGAAATATGACACCCAGCTCTGCCGAGGAACAAAAGAGACATTAATCTATTGTTGAAAGGGAAGGTGAAAAGCTCTTTTTTTTCTGTGTGGCAGGGGCTGCCCCTCCCTGACAAGCAGCGTTCAGTGGGGGTAGCTGGGATTTTGGAGGCAGTGATTTGTCAACAGGAGAATTATAAAAGGAACAACAAAGTGGGAATGCTGCCATTCCGCTGGAATGTTCCTCCTGGCACCGAGGTTTTTCTCTCTACCTCTGGAATCTTCCTCCTGAAGTGGATGAACTTTGCAGCTGGGAGGTTCATAGCGCTCTAATTTACATCTGAAAGAACTGAGGGAAGGCACTAAATTAAAAGTTTCCCCTCCTGGTTTTAATCTGTAAATAGAGCCTTTCCATGAAAATAAAATAAAATAAAATAAAATAAAATAAAATAAAATAAAATAAAATAAAATAAAATAAAACAAAACAAAGTATAACAGTTTCCCTCACACACACAAAGCTATCAGAACCATTTTTTTTTTTTTTTTTTTTTTACAAATGATCTGCTTTTTGTGCTGGAATTTTTGCTTTGTGTGAGCTACAGTGTAGAAGAGGGACAAGCTTTTCCCTCTCACCATGAAGCTGTACCAGGTGTGGTCATCCTGGGGCTGATCCAGGATTTCATTGGGATAAGCTCATTAATTAAAATATTTAAGGACTTTGTTTCTGTAAAGAAAACTGCTACAGGGTGTGAAAATCGAGGAAATGCTACAACTCTACAGGAGAGCCCTGGCCAGGGCTGGTTTAATTAATTAATTAATTCTCTGTTTAACTCTATTTTTTTATCATTTAGGGGTGGTGTCAAACATGGTGTTGAGTGACAGGTTGAACTCTCGTTGGGCATTCCCTGTTTAATTCCTGCTCTGTCATCTTCTATCACAAAAATTAAAAAATACTAATCCTTGTCCTCCCAATTAGCAAAGAAATGTTGGGGATGCTCCATATCCCTGGAAGTGTCCAAGGCCAGCTTGGAGCAGCCTGGGATAGTGGAAGGTGTCCCTCCCATGGCAGGGAGGCAGAACTGGATGATCTCTCATTTCCCTTCCAACCCAAATCCCTCTGGGATTCCACGACCCATTTTCCTGGAATATGAACTGCCAAAATGTGCAGGAGCTGGGGTTTTAGAGCTCCAAGTGCTGGACAAGTCATGGACCTGAAAATAAAAACTCAGTGGGAATAATTTGGGCTGTCCCTTGATTTGTTTTGATCAAAAACCTTGTGTCTTGCTCTGGAATTTCAGTTTATTGTTTTTCTCAAGTACTGGACCAACAAAACCTTTTTTGAGGTCGATATTGATTTAGCAGAAAGCTGAGCTGTTTTTCAGAGGACTCGGGTTTATCACAAGCCATTTCCAACTTCTTCTCACCCAGAGTGATCTTAGCAAGGATGGTTTGGAAGGACTCGGGATCCAGCAGCCAGGAATGCTTTACTTTTGTGGGAACAGAGCTGCTCAGCACCACCTCGAGCATTTGACCTCACTTTTATACCCTGAGGTCTCCAGAAAATTCTCTTTGAATTCCTCTGAATTCTCTCTAAATGCTCAGCTCTGAATTCCTGTTGGTGAGGGAAGGGCTCCTGGGACATGAGTGAGTGGGGCATGGAGGTGAGGATGGGATTTGTGTGACTCGGGGTGAAAAATCCTCCCTTTTCACACAGGGTGCTCTGTGCCACTGCCGTGATTCTGCTGAGGGACAGGAGCTTGTGAAAGCAGTTTAGCCAAAAAAAAAAAAAAAAAAAGACTTTCAAAAGGGTATTTAATTGGCTCTTCACTTGGAGAGAGTTCAGGAAACTCCTTTTGGGAAGTTGATGTAGCCACATGCCTCAGCCACCTCTGTACTGCTGAAGTGGAAGAAGATCTGTAAATACAGATTGACTTCGTGTTGCACCAACCAGTGAATATTTAAAATTCCTCTTTCCTCCCCGAAAATTCCCCTTTTTTATGCCCAATGATGAACCCAAATTGTCTGTTTCCCAGATGGGATGATTATCCCATTTCTCCAACACTTCCCTGTTGGGTGCACGTTCCTCATCAGGCCGCGTGTTTTCCTGGATAAGACAGGAAATGTTTTTTCTACATAGGTATAAAACAAAAAGCAGTACCTGAGTAGTATCCTGGTAGTAACTGAGTAGTAACATGGTAGTAACTCAGCTAGTCCAGTTTGCTCCTTCTGTGTGAAACTGAGTGAAATTTACTGCCATTAATTGCAACAACATCGGAGATGAATTCCCACCATTCCACCCGCGGGAGATTAATTTCTCCTCGGGTCTCTTTGCGTTCCAAGGGCTCTCCCATGAGCGATCTTGAGTGCCACCTGCCTTTCCAATAAAGCCTGGGATTCATCCACGAACATGGCAACAAACATGACAACAAACGTGACAAGATTCCAGAGACAAAACGATCTCCACTCCGAGTTAATTCCCCTTTCCCAGCAGGGCTGCGCGGTGACCCCGCTGCGTTTGGAAGCGCTGCTGTTTGGTTAATAGATGAATGTTTTGTGTGGATGGCTCCATCCCAGCCAAGTTTTGGCTGCCTCGCCTTCCCCACTGAATGCCTGCATGGATTTGTCCGCAGGACAATCACGCGAGCGTCGTTAGCCGCGGGAAAACAACGGGCGGTAAAACAAAGCGCTCCTTCCCCGCCATCCGTAACTGCCTGGGAGGCCTCTCGGAGATGCTCTGGCTGCTGGGAAGGGGAGATGGCTCTGTCAGGAAATGATGCACAAATTCCACGTGGGAAGGGAAGATCCATGGCCCCATCCAGCCCATTTTCCAAGCGGGATTGCTCGTTACGGCGCTGGCCGGGGATTGAACTGCAGCGCCGCCATTATCAGACATCTCCTGTAATGAGCTGACCCAGTGGGTTTTTCACTTCCCAGTTTGATGTCTTTTATTCTTTATTCCTCCTAAAATGTGGGTTTTTTTGGGGGGAAAAGACAACTTCTTTTCCATGCTGCTTTTTTGCTGGGTTTTGGGAGTGGGGTTTTGCCGTCGCACGGTGCTTTGCGATGACAGAAATCCTGGGTTAGGAGCAGGTGGTTGCTAAAATGCTGAGTAGTTCCTTGGATTCCCAGCTCAGGGAGTGGAAACACTCAGTGCTTAGTGTAGGAAACTGTGAAGTGCAGCTGTTTCGTTTTGGTTTGGGTTTTGGATTAATGGGCAGGTCTTTGGGAAAATCGTGATGAAAATAGTTGGGATCTGAAGGAAGCAAAGGTGTCCTTGATGTGTGATTCAGGATTTATCTTTACTGCAAGGCATGGAGGGGCAGGACACAGGGAATGGCTTCCCACTGCCAGAGGGAAGGGATGGAGGGGATATTGGGAATTAGGAATTCCTGGCTGGGATGGTAGGGAGGGGCTGGAATGAAATTCCCAGAGCAGCTGTGGCTGCCCCTGCATCCCTGGAAGTGTCCAAGGCCAGGCTGGACATTGGGGCTTGGAGCAGCCTGGGATGGTGGAAGGTGTCCCTGCCCATGGATGGGGTAGCATTTGGATGTGCTTGAAGGTTCCTTGGAACCCAAACGATTCTGGGATTGCTTTGGGACTATCTCTGTCCCGTCTATGAGATTCCCAGAAAATCACACAATCCTTGTGACTGGAAAAGTCCTCCAGCACCATCAGCTCCAACCTCTGCCCAATCCCCACCTTGTCCCCCGAGCACTGATTGTCACGTCCAGGCCTTCCTTGGACACCCTCAGGGATGGAAACTCCACCACAAGTCCAAGTGATCCCATTTCCACGCTGCTTTAAACTGGTGTGGCAGAGCTTTCCTAGCGGAGAAGGTCAGTCTGAAAGGGAAAGTGCCCTGCAGGCCTCTGGCATTTTCCAAATCCATCCCTAGAAATTCCAGAAATTTCATTTCCATTCCAAAAATTGGGCCATTGGAAATCCATTCCAGGAATTGGGCTACATCCTCACACCATGGCTCCTCCTTGGAATCATCTTCCTTTGGGAATGGCCCCACCCTTGGACCTGTCACCAGGTGGGGCCTGAGGCAAGAAGAGACAACAGAAGGAGAACAGAGTGGGTTAAAAATGTTCCAATTTGGCTCCCAGCCCACGGGGGGCTTGTAATTCCTGCTTGTTGTAATTCCTGCTTCTCCTGGCAGGAATCAAAGGCTGGTGTTGCCTGTTCTCCCATCTCCCCAGCTCCGAGTCTGTCATTCCCACGTCTCTGGGGGCTTGGGGTGGTCACTGAGGTTTGATGAATTCCATGTTAACACGAGCTGTCGGATCCTGGGAGCAGCCTCCACGCACGAGGAATTTCCAAGTAATCCTTTGGAGGCATCCAGGGACAGAGCTGTGATCTCCTCGGGCTTTGATGTGTGGAGCACGAGGCTGAATTTATTGAATAAATCACCAGTGATGCTGGCACGTGCAGCTTCCCTGAGTTTTCTCCTGTCTGTGCTTTATGGGGGCAGGAATGAGGCTGGATTTTCCCTTTTGGGATGTGCAAAGATCCCCTGAAGCACCCTTCAGTTGATCAATTCAACCTCTGCTCATGCCACGATCCAAAAATGCAAAATTTGCTTTTTTTTTTTCTTTTTTTTTTTTTTGTAGATAAAAAAAAAAAGTGAACCAAGAGAATAAGTGAAATTACAGATTTTTTTGTTTTTGTAATCTGCTTCATTTTGCAGGAAACAAGGCAATTCTCTTCATAGCTTCCAGCTTGGGAAAATCTGCATAATGCCAAGGGTTCCATAAAATTAAAAATTGTCATATTTGGATTCTATTCTTGTGTGGAGACCTTGAGTCCATCACCTCCCATTCCCAAGTGGTTTTGCTTTTTGAGTCATTCCTGGGAGGAGGAGCAGGGAGGAGCCCTCAGGGTTCTGCCTGGAGGTGCTTGGGAGGCCCCTCCTTGCATTGGGATTTCTCCATCCCAGCACTGCATTTGTTTGAAATCCTTTGGAATCAAAGGAGGTGGAGATTGGGAATTCCAATGTCTTGCTTGTCTTGGAGTTCAGTTGTTCCAGCACTGGCCTGTGCAATAAAATATTGAAATTCAAGTCCTGCTGAACAAACAATCTGAGAGAAAAATTTTTCTCCTTCCTATCCTTTTCCTAACCAATTCCTGTCTTTCCAGTGGTTTTATGTATAAATTGCATTCCAGCACTGGGATGTTCTAATGGAAATGTGAAAAATTTTGCCCATTCTGTTGAGAAACACCTGAAGAACCAAATTGTCACCCTCTGGCCACCTCTGGCCTCTTGTGTGGAAATTCCCCTTGGAAAAAATTTTCTCCTTCAAATTTAAGACCAGCCTTAGCCCTGCATAAAATCAATGCACAGAAAACAAAACTGTGAATTTACCTGCCAATCATGGGATTGGCAATCCCTTTGGGATGCCTCAGAGGGATGAATCCATAGCAAGGCCTCTGCTCTGCCCCCATGTTTGCTTTGGTGAACAAAGAATTCTTCATTAATTAGAGCTGGGTTAACAAAGGGTGAGACAGAAATGTGAATTTTGGTGCTGAAAGGTGAATTTTGATGCATAAAGGTGAGGTTTGAGTATCTTTTGGGATCCCCTTTATAGCAAAATGTCACTGCTGGTGACACTGGCCTGGTCACTCTGCGTTCTCTCACCTCTGCAAATGAGACTTTTAGACACTTATGCCAAAATCTGACAAATTGGCTTCTAATTTCAATGAAATGACATCTTTGTGAGCCCAGGAGCTCAGCCTGGCTTAACTCAGGGTCCCTCTTAAACCTTTACCCCTCATTCCTGGATGTCACCCTTTGTTTTCCAGTGATCTCTTGCACTTTCATTAATTGTGTTGAATTTAGATCACAATTACAGCCTTTGCACTGGACAGCACCATTCTGGGGGCACAACAACATTTTCTTTTGGCAGCTCAGCCCTGCTAAACCTTTCTCAATTACTTTTTTCCCCAATTTCTTTTAGTTTTCCATCACCCACCTCCCTTTGCCATGGTCGCTGTGTCTTCCCAGGAGCATCACTTGAACATTCATACCATCTCCAGCAAGACATTTTTAATAGATAAATATACTTTAAATACTGGGGTTTTCCAGTGATCTCTTGCACTTTCATTAATTGTGTTGAATTTAGATCACAATTACAGCCTTTGCACTGGACAGCACCAATCTGGGGGCACAACAACATTTTCTTTTGGCAGCTCAGCCCCGCTAAACCTTTCTCAATTACTTTTTTCCCCAATTTCTTTTAGTTTTCCATCATCCACCTCCCTTTGCCGTGGTCGCTGTGTCTTCCCAGGAGCATCACTGAACATTCATACTCACCATCTCCAGCAAGACATTTTTAATCGATAAATATATTTTAAATACTGGGGTTTCGAGACTGTGTGAAAAAAAAAAATAGATCTCAAAGCACATAAAAAATAACACTGAGGGGTTTTATTCTCCAAACTGGGCCAGCTGTATGAAAACATTTATTAAAAACGAGCTCCCAAACGGGCGGCTCGGCTCCCGAGCATCATTAATTCCACACTCCACGTTCCATTTGTGCCGTGCTGCAGCTGCTAATGATGTTCTAGAGCAGGGATGACAAAGGAGAGGGAAAGCTGCCACTCACCACTGGTGAAATAAATTTGTCACCTTGCCACCAGCTCACCTGTAATTGGGGGAGTTGTGTAAAAAAAAAAAACGAGTGAAAGCCACTTCTAGGAATATTCAGGGATGGGGGTGAAAGTGTCAGGGATGTTTTTTTTTTTTTCAGCTCCTACAGCACAAACCAGGCTGGGAATCACTGGCTGCGAGTCCCTTTTCCCTGCACAAATGTATATTGATTAATAAAGGGAGAGCCTGGCCTGTGCTGGCACTTCTAAGTGATAAACAGTTCTGCAGCAGTGCAGAGGGTGTATTAAAGGCTAAGAGCTAATGACTTTTCTGGTGGATGTAACACATTAAAAGCAGCGGGAAGCTGCAGCTATTTTATCACCTCACTAATGTCCCTGACAACATTCACTTGGTGGGAGTGAATGGATGGGAATCCATTTGGAGGAGTAAATTAAAATACCTTAAAAAATGCCTTTAATAATAACTCCAGAACTCAGCGGGATCAGAGAAGGGAGAGATACAAAAGACCAATTAAATTATCCCGTCCATCTCCCTGCCAAGGCACTGATATTCCTGATTATGCTGTGGCTGCTGGATCATTCCAGGAGGATTTTGGTGTCTCGAGGGGATAATGTCAGGGCTGGAAGTTGGGGCTGTCACAAACTTCCCCCTGTGTCCAACCAGATTTTCCCTTCCCTGCCCCTCTGCACTGCAAGTGAAATGGGAATAAATGAAAGAGAATCCTTGTCCAAGTGACAATTTTCCTATTCCCTGATTTTTAGGTTTGTAGCAAAGCTGGGTTGGGAGCCAGCTTGGGATCAGGGATTGAAGGTCATGGAAAGGCATCTCCTCATGTGGATACTTCCAGTCCAGCTGGGATTTTTGGAGGTATTGAGAGCACCTGGAGAGCCCACCTTGGCAGGGAATTCTCGGATTGTCCAGCACAGGCACAGCTGCCCAGGGAAGTGATGGAGTCTCCATCCCTGGAAGAGTTCAAAAACCATGTGGAGGTGGCACCTGGGGACGTGGTTTGGTGGTGGCCATGGCTGATGATTGGACTCAGTGATCTCAGAGGTCTTTTCCAAACTTCACCTTGATCCTGCTGAGATCCAGCCCCTTTTTGGGATGCTGGGAAGCTCCTGGGTGCTGGCCAAGGGTTGATGTTCTGAGAATTTTGTGTGGAATTCATGAGATTTGAACAGTTCTGGTGTGTTTTGGGTGGACAGATTGACTTTGCTGGTGCTGGAGAACAAAATGCCACCACTTTTAGATATTCCAGGGTCAGAGCTCCTGGGATGGAGCTTTTGTTGGATTGGGGTTTTTAAGCATAACTTGGGCGTCTTTTCTTGTGGAATTTGAGTTCAAAATCAGAATAAATTCACCAGATCTGCCAGCAAAGTTCCCCCAGTGATTTCTCCACCCAGTAATTTCCTCATCAAGTTCCGTAATTCCATTGGGAATGTGGCGACTCTCCCAGGAAAGCACCTGGGCTTGATTTTGAGCCTGTGAGAGATGGAGAATCCAGCTCACCCAGCTGTACCTGTGGTTAATTCAGAGACACAGAGCTCATTTCTGCTCTCCTGTGATCCAGCTTCAGCTCCCACCTGCTGGATCTCCTCATGGCTGGCTGGGAAGTCTGGAATGAAGTAAAAACAAGGAGCTTGGAAAGGATCCCAATGTCACAGGCATTCAGGAGGTCACAAAGGAAAGGGGTTTTTACCTTCTTCTGTGCAAATATCATCAAAGTGTCATGAAAGACAAGTCCAGGTCATCAGGGCTACGAAGAAGAGTTGAGTGGAGCATTTCCCCTTGGAAAAACTTTCCATGTGGAGTTATCCAGTCACATTTTCCTGTCTTGACACAGGCAAAATTTGTTTCTGCTGGGACAAACGAGTTGAAGTTGATGGAAGTGAACATCACACTTCACAGAGGGCAGTGGGGAAAAGCTGAGCTGCAGCCCAGGGGTTAAATCCATGTCCTGCTTGAAAATCCATGCAGGGAGAGGTTGGATGGTTCTGGGATTCTGTAGGAAGGGACTCAGTTTAACTGGAAATTGGGGAAATGGAGCCAGGCTGGGAGAGCTGGGGGTGCTCACCTGGAGAGAAGGATCCAGGGAGAGCTTCCAGCACATTCCAGGCCCTAAAGGGGCTCAAGGAGAGCTGCAGAGGGACTGGGGACAAGGACTGCAGGGACAGGACACAGGGAATGGCTCCCACTGCCAGAGGGCAGCGATGGATGGGATCTTGGGAATTAGGAATTCCTGGCTGGGCTGGAATTGCCAGAGCAGCTGGGGCTGCCCCTGCATCCCTGGAATGTCCCAGGAAGGATTGGAGCACCTTGGATAGGGGAGGTGTCCCTGGAATGAGCTTTGAGGTCCCTTCCCACCTAAACTGGTCCAGGATTCTGGGATTTGGGACACTCAGAATCCATCCTGAGGGATTTTTATGGAAAATGGGGATAGAAAAGAGAGGAAAAGGAAAGGGAGACCCTTCATGGTTTCCTGAGATTCCAAGTGAAGCCCCTGGGTCCATGAATGAATTGGAGAGGAGATGGATCCAATGTCAGGCTGGGAGAGCTGGGAATGTTCCCCTGGAGAGGAGAAGGATCCAGGGAGAGCTTCCAGCACATTCCAGGCCCTAAAGGGGCTCCAGGAGAGCTGCAGAGGGACTGGGGACAAGGCCTGCAGGGACAGGACACAGGGAATGGCTCCCACTGCCAGAGGGCAGGGATGGATGGGATCTTGGGAATTGGGAATTCCTGGCTGGGCTGGAATTGCCAGAGCAGCTGGGGCTGCCCCTGCATCCCTGGAATGTCCAAGGAGAGGCTGGACACTGGGGACAGTGGGGAGGTGTCCCTGCCATGGCAGGGGTGGCACTGGACGATCCTGAAGGTCCTTTCCTGTTGAGTCTTAACTTCTTCTTGTAAGGGTTGGGTTTAAATGTGTGAGACAGTGTTTCTTGTTTGGACACAGATGATTATTCATTTTTATCTACGTCACAGTCTCACAATCTGTGAGTTCTACGGCACCTCATTCTAACAAACTAAAAATGGAGCCCCACCTCTCTCTCTACAAGGCCTTTTGAGGATAAACTGTCCAATTAAGAAATGACACCTCAATTATTTTCACTTTTAACCCAATAACCAACCACCTGTGCCTGCAGTGTGGACTTTTTTATCCAATTACACAAAAACACCCAAAGCCATGGAGAAGGAGGTGAAGAAGAAGGAGCAGCCTCTGCCCCAAAACCTCCATCTTGCTTTGTATATATTGCTATATTCTAAACCCTTAAGCTCCGAGTTTCCCACATGGCCACAGTAATACAGGAAAGAGCAGATTTTATGGTTCATGTTCTCCTTTTTAAAAAAGACAAACAAATGTACATTTTGCTCTTCATCAATACTCCAGCTCACTGGAGCAAAGCTTTCCCGGATCGCACAGTGCCAGGTAAATAAGATTTATCCAAGACCTTGTTTGTGCACTCATTTGGCTCCTGCAACATCACATTTAAAGCAGGGAGAGAATTCCAGCAGCTCCTGGGCTCACATCCATGGGGTGAATTCACTCAGGAAAAATCCCATAAAAATTAAAATATCACCTGCATTGAAAAAAGAAATAATCCCTTGGAGTTAGGAGCATTTGGGAAGCAAAGTTGTAGTAGGGTGTAGTATAACCATAGTAACGGGCACAACTGATACTGGAATAATGGATTTTCCTGGGAGAGGAAAGCAGGCTGTCAGATTGGAGACTGTAAAAAGAGATTTTGCTGCTAAACATGCATTCGAATGGAATTGATACATTCCAAAAACTCCAGCCCTTTGTAAAACCTGGATGTGCCAGGAAGAAAAGTGGGAAAATGGTGTTATCACTCCACGTGGGATAACCACTGATCAGTAGAAGAGGGAATTTTGACTCTCCTTTTTCCTCTGTTAGCTAAAAAAAAAAAATTAATTTAGTTGGTTCAGGGCTGGTTTTACTCCTATTTTATTGTTTTACTATTTTATTTTAGTGTTGGTGCTGGAATAGGGCTCCAGGTTGGCTCCCCAGGGCACTGATGGCTCCAACTCTTCCCATTCCCACTCCTGTGGCCTCAGAGCTGGTGTTGGCTATTTTAGAGCCACCAAAGAGCATCAAACAGCCCATTTATCCCAAAATTCCAGGCAGACTGGCTCCCTAGCTCCTGCTTTTCAGGTTTCAGTGATTCCCATCTCTGACTCTGCTCATTTAGTGAGAGTTCTTCCATTTTTGAGAGAAATTTGGGTGAAAAGCCCCAGTTTTTATCTCCCTTTCCCACTGCCCTCCAAGGCACTGACAGCACTTGATATTTATTAGCACTTGGTATTTATAAGATATTTATTTATTAAATACCTGGGCAGGTGTTTAAGTTTAAGGAATTTAAGTTTTGTCCCTTGGGAGTTCCAAATTCAGAGCTGTGGCTCAGCACTGAGCCTGAAGAGCTTTGAAAACTTTCCCTCTCTCCTGTCCTGATTTAATTGCAGCTGGGCTCTGCTTGGTGCTTAAAAATTGTCAGGTGTCAGCTAAACTCCAGCTTAAAAATTAGATCAGGCTTTATTAATTCTTCTCCTTTAAGGCAGCCCTCATCTGGTGCCTTCCTCTGCCAAGGCATCTCGAGGAGATATTTTGTGATGGGCAGTAGTCAAGGAAAAATGGACAACTTTTCCAGTGCCAAGGTCTCTTCCTCCATCTGCTGTGTTTTGGTGAGGATATTTCTGAGCAGGACATTCCCATCTTTTGTCTGCATTCCCCAAGGAAATGCAGCGAGGGAATGGAGGTTCTCCTTCCCAAGGCATGGGAAAAGCTGTGATTTCTGGAAAAAAAATAAAATTTAAAAAAATAATCAAGGGAGAAGATTGTTCCCCTAATCCAAGTGCTCCTCAAAGCGAGCTAGAAAATAAAATTAAACACTTCCCATCCTTGGGAAAGTCCCAGCCCAGGTTGGATGGGGGTTGGAATAACCTGGGATAGTGGAAGGTGTTCTGCCCATGGCAGGGGTGGCACTGGATGGACTTTAAGGTCTCTTCCAGCCCAAATTATTCTCTGATTTTATGCAGAGCTGAAAGTTTTGGAGGTTTGAGCTGTTGGTTTGAATTTTGTGCATGTCGAGGACTCGTTGAAAATCACCTTTATTTGTCCTGAAATTGGGTTTTTAAGGAAGCCTTAAAAAGACAGCTGTGTTGTTTTACCTCCAGGGCTCTCTTCCTCCAGTCATTCTTAACCCTCTTCACTGGGATTCCACAGGGCAATAACCCCAAAGGAATGGCTGGAATACTGAAACCCCAAAGGAACGGCTGGACTACTGAAATCCCAACAGAATGGCTGGAATAATATCTCCAGAATATATATGGAATTTGTATATTCCATAGATAATATGGAATAGACAATATGGAACATATAAATTCCATATATTGCTGGTGTAATACCTGCTTGTTCTGCACCACCCCGCAGTCAGAGCAGGGATTCTGCCTGCCCTGGAGCTGCTTTACATCACCTGAAGCTCCAGCCCAGCTGGGAATAAGGAGCAAATCAAGGGATAATGGCAAATGTTTGCAAAACCCATTAAAGACAAACCCCACAGTGTTAATAACCAGCGGTGCTCTCTGTTTTATCCTCGTCCCCGACCACAGCTGAGGGACAGGAGGGCGTCAGGAGGAATTTCTTTTTCTTTTTAGCAGCCTTCAGCCTCTTTGAAAACCTTGCTGGAGGAGTAATGAACCATCCCCTCGGCGTGGTGTTGGGATTCAGGTGTGAGGGGCTGGATATTGTTCCCGGGATGAGTTTCCTTGTTAGTGTGGGGCTTTTTTTTTTTTTTTTTTTTTTTTTTTTTTTTAACAGGCTCCACTGAAGTGCCTCGCCATAAAATTAAGCTTTGATCACATCCATTAACGAATCCAGATGGGGCAGAGGCAACGGGATTGTGGCTCTGGGCTAATGTGTGAGCTGCCTTTCATTTTGGGGACTTTCAGAAGCTCCAAGGCTGGCCCAGCTAACGAATCCAGCTTCCCAAATGCCTCCTCAGACAGGGTGTCCCCAGGGACACCTGCAGAGGTGGCAGCAGGGCTTTGGGAAAGGTTAAGATGTCTCAGGGAAATGGCCATTACGTATCTGGCAGTGTCTTCTTTCATATGGTAATTCCCTTTCTTCTCCCTTTTTTTATTATTTTTTTTTTAATCATTCAAGTAGCTTTGTGTTCCCTTTACATCAGTAGGGTTTATTCTAAAATCCAGACACTGGCAGGAGCTTTGCTGGAATTTTAATGTTGTTGAGGAAAATAAGTGGGGAAAACTCCATAAAAACCACAATACTTTCTGTTTTAACAGCCACTCGTGCTTTTTTAGGTTGTTGTTTTTTTTCCAAATGCTGAGTTACAAAAAGAAATAGAAATGAGCTGGATCGAGGCCAGGTTTGATTCCTCCTCATGTGGTTTTGTGTCCACCCTAGGAGGGTTCACAGGAGGATTCGTGGCAGGACAGATCCTACTCCTGGGAAGATCCTGCAGAGGATCATTTGATTCCATGGATCTGCTGGAAACCGCACCCTGGAAAAGGAAAAATCTGATTATCCACACAAAAAATGAATTGTTTTCGTCTTCTGTGTTGCTACATGAGCTAGGGAAGGATTTTCTTCTTTTTATTCCTGAGGGATCAATGGTGACTTTAATCCCTCAGCACATTTCTCAGCCCATCGTGGGCATGGCTTTAATCTCAAACCACATCAGGCTCTGCTCAGGTGAGACCCCACCTGCAGAGCTGCTCCAGTCCTGGGGACAACAGCAGAAGGACCTGGAGCAAATCCAGAGGAATCCATGGAGCTGCTGCAGGGCTGGAGCCCCTCTGCTCTGGAGCCAGGCTGGGAGAGCTGGGAATGATCACCTGGAGAGGAGAAGGATCCAGGGAGAGCTTCCAGCACATTCCAGGGGCTCCAGGAGAGCTGCAGAGGGACTGGGGACAAGGCCTGCAGGGACAGGACACAGGGAATGGCTCCCACTGCCAGAGGGCAGGGATGGATGGGATCTTGGGAATTGGGAATTCCTGGCTGGGCTGGAATTGCCAGAGCAGCTGGGGCTGCCCCTGCATCCCTGGAATGTCCAAGGCCAGGCTGGACACTGGGGCTGGAGCAGCTTGGGATGGTGGGAGGTGTCCCTGTCCATGGATGGCATGGAATGGGATGAGCTTTTTTCCTCCAAGTGCAGCTGGGAGCCAAGAACATCCCAGGAACAGCACAGGCGGTGCCTGAGCCCTCGGGGAACCCCCATCCCAAGGATCTGGGAGAGTTCCCAAAGAGGATGAGGTTGGAAGGTGCTTTTTAACGAAGTCAGGGACAGGGAGCAGAGGAGGATCAGTTCCTGTCCCTCAGGGGTTGCTCTGGAGGAGCAGGATCAGGGATCAGGGCGATGCTGCCAGGCTTTAATCAGGAAATCAGTGGAGAGGTGGAAGCTGGGCTGGTGGGGGTTTGGCAGAGGTGGCCGTGTGGGGGTTGATGAGATTTTGCTGTGAGTCGCCAACTTCTCCTCACGTCTTGATGAACACAGGGGAAGGGGGGCTCTTCCCAAATCCCTGGGATCCTCCCATATAATTTGAGTCCAGAATTTCTCAGGGTTCCCAAATGCTTCAGTATCTTCCTTTGCCTTTTCTGCAGTTCAGGAATAACCCTTCACTCTACTGAGACCATCAATAATTCAATTTATATCAACCTGGGACTGCCGTGACCTCCCCTCTGTCTTGTTTGCAGCAACAAAATCAAACACAGTGGGCAAAATAAATACAAACTCTGCCAAGTCACCTTGAGGGGGCCTCAGAAATCCCAGAATTCCTATGGAGCTGTAGAAATCTTGGACATTGTTGGATATATGATTCCTCCTGCAGGCTGGAGGAAACCAAACCTGCTCATTGGGTGTTTTAGTGTCACTCTGGGCTCTGTTTGGGGTGGCAAGGTAAGGATTTATCAAAGGTTGGATTGGGTGGTCTGGGAAGTCTCTTCCAACCCCAGTGATTCCAGGATCTGTAGGATATGGAGCAGCACTTTGCGCTGTGTGTACCTCTAAAAATCACAGCTTTGCCTTTTGAGGTTTCACCTACTGAAGGAAACACCTGGTGAACTTCAGGAAGTGGCTCAGAAACCCAAACTTCCCGAGCTGATATTCAAACCCTTAAACCACTTTCCTCCTTTCCTGGCCCAGTCTTTCCCTTTCCCTCACTTGCTCAGCCTCGCGGGAGCCGCTGGCAGAGCACCAGCTGCACGTTTGTGACAAAAATCAGCAAAGCAGGAGAGGGCTGAGATAAAGCTTCACCGAGCTGCTGCTCACGCCTGGGTTTTTGCCCCCCCTTCCCCAGAGCACGGTGATCGTGGAGAAGACAGTGCAGGACCTGATGGACCTCATGCACGACCTGAGCGCCTACTCGGACCAGTTCCTCAACATGGTGTGCGTGAAGCTGCAGGAGTACAAGGACACCTGCACCCTGGCCTACAGGTACAGCCCCGGGGGGAATGGCTGCTCTTTGGCCTTGGCTGTTGTCTGGGTTTGAACAGGCAGGTGTCTGCTGAGGAAGGCAGGAGCCTCCCCTGAAACTGAAAATGCAAACCCCCTCCCTCTGAATTGTTATCATTTTGAAATTAAAGGGCTCCCAGGCAAAGATATGGGAATAGGAATAACAGTTCCTAACTAGGAAAATTAAAAATACAAATGCAATAGTACAAAAAAGAAAACAACCCACTGCCAGAGTCAGAACAGAGCTGGCAGCCTGTGGGTCAGGGAGGTGGCAGCAGTGCCATTCCATGGGGGCTCAGCCCTCCTGCAGTGCCAGCTGTGCTTCTGCTGGAGCAGGATCCTGGACAAGGCTGGAGTTTTCCTCTGGAGCTCCAGGGCTGCTGGAGATGGGCCTGGGCTCCCTCTGGGAATGCAGTGGGGCAGAAAGCTGCTCCTCTGGGAATGCAGTGGGGCAGAAAGCTGCTCCTCTGGGAATGCAGTGGGCAAAGGCTGCTGTGGTGTTGCAGGAGTCAGATTGGATCCAGGTAGGAATGCTTGGCTCCTGCCCTGGGCACAGCATCTCCCCATGGGATGCTGGAATTTTCTCAGTCATGCAGGGACACTCAGTGGCCATGGACAGAAGAGATCTCCTGGAGGGAGGATTGGCTGTGGGAGAGATAAAGAAAAAACTGCCCCATGGACAGCAGAGAGCTGCCCCATCGGATAGGAATAGAACACACACCCCCATTTCTGCCAGCAGTGGTCAGGAGTGGTCAAGGGTGTTTCCTTCTAGGGATAAAAAAGCTGGAATAATGGTCAGTGGAATTATGGGGAGTTGTGGTTTCACAGTGGATTTATCCACATCACAGCATGGTTTAGGGTCTTGAGATGTGGATGGCAGTGGTGGTAGAGTTTAGAAATTACTCCAGTTCTTCCCTTAGTCAGGCAGGATGAGACCTTCCAGGGCCTAAAGGGGCTCCAGGAGAGCTGCACAGGGACTGGGGACAAGGCCTGCAGGGACAGGACACAGGGAATGGCTCCCACTGCCAGAGGGCAGGGATGGATGGGATCTTGGGAATTGGGAATTCCTGGCTGGGCTGGAATTGCCAGAGCAGCTGGGGCTGCCCCTGCATCCCTGGAATGTCCAAGGCCAGGCTGGGCAGGGTTTGGATCACCCTGGGACAGTGGGAGGTGTCCCTGCCATGGCAGGGGGTAGAAGTGGATGGTCCCTTCCAACCCAAACCATTCCATAATTCCATGCTAAAATGTGACCTCGAGTTGGCCACTGAGAGTCTTAAGTGTCATCTTTAAAAATAAATGGCTGAATGTGACTTTTTCTCTTTGGTAAAGTAATTCAGATTCTTCGTTTGAACATTTTCAAGGAATTCAGCTTTATTTGAATTAATTCCATTGAGATTTGGGTATTCAGGTCTCGTTGCAATTTAGGGCTATTTCCTCTCATCTTGAAATTTCTAAGTTGCAGTAGGAGAGGTTTGGATTGGATATTAGAAAAAATTTCTTCCCTGAAACATTGGTCAGGCATTGGAAGGAGCTGCCCAGGGCAGGGGTGGAGTCCCTGTCCCTGGGGGGATTCAAAGTCCTGTGGATGTGACACTTGGGGACACTTGGCAGTGCTGGGGGTGGTTGGATTCCATCCTAGAGGCCTTTTCCAACCTAAAACATTCAGTGATTTTAGGAATCAGTAACCACGTGAATCCACACACTGGGTTTGGTGAAAGATTCCCAAAACAATTCTGTAATCTGGCAGGGAGTCACCAAATGCTCTGTCCTTGTCCCACTGGCATTTTGGGATGATCCACCCCTAACATTCCCCAACCAGAGCACAGAAGATCGAGGCACCACAGTCCATAGCCATGGATGTGTTTGGGTTTAAACCCTTCAAGTACTTGATTTATCAGAGATTTCCTGGGTGAATATCAATAAATAACTTCTAAGGGCATCCCAGTTATCCATCTGTAAAACGACCCTCCTGGACAGGAAAACCAGGATCACGCCTCATCCCATGGGGATAAGTAATTCCATTAAAAAACCACTACAAGATGCTGCAGGAATGTGGGCTGGAATAGCTGCTCTATATCATCCCCTCCGTGGCTATTGAGCCTGAAAAAGCCCTTGTGCTTCCTGACCAAGAAATTACTTCCCATTGCCTGATTTTATTCAGGAAAAACTTCATCCGGCAAATGGGCTCATCATCATCATCATAATTATTATTATTAACAATAGCAGTGAGCAGAGGATAAACTTTGCCTGAACACCCCCCTAAATCGAGAACTGCTTGTGTGCCATTGTCCAAAATATTCCTTTTTCACCCAAAACTTCCCTGCCTGGAGCCAGACAATGGATTTGATTTGTTTGGCTTGAACTTGACGGTCCTTCCTTCCTTTGCCATTCCTGGCTTTGGCACCTGCTGAGGGCTAATTAGGACAACGCTAATTTGGCCATCTCCTGATTGCAGCGAGAGGAAAAAAAAACAGGAAACGTTCTCGTTTTGCTGCTGGCAAAGGACTGAAATAGAAATCCGTACCCATTCCCGGGAATGCAGGGGAGCGGAGCAGCTCCCGGCCCTCCCGCTTCCATCCGCGGGGATGTTATGCCCTCTGCAGGGATCCGGGCTCCACACAGCCCTGCCCTTTGCTCCAGGGTTTTCCCTGAGGTGTTGGGATGGATAAATCCTGGTGTTGGCAAAGTTGGTGGAGTCAGGATTATTTACAGCTCCTTAAAATCAGGACGAACTCCTTGGAGCTGGGAGTCGATCCCACCCGGCAAAGCTGGCGGAGCAAGGGCTCTTCTTGGGATGGCAAAGAGTGAGAATTTGGGAAGGCAGAGAGGTGTTTTTGTAGGGTTTGTTCCTTCAGGGGGAATGTGAGCAAATGTGGGTGAAAAGCATCCAAAGGGAGGCTCCTCCAGGCAGGATTCGATCCGGAGTTCTCTGCGGGAACAGCTCGGGAAGGACGTCAGCACTGGGAAATGCACAGCTGAGATTGTTCATGTCTGAGCTCCCTTTGGCTCGTGTTTTCCAGGGATTTAAAAAGAAAAATATCAAACCTAAGGGGGCTGGATGGGATTGGACATTCCTATAAATAGCAGCTCTCGTGTGTTAATTGATGACGAATTTTGGGAGTTCAGCGTAGGTGAGGTGCCTCCTGCAAATCGCATTTTTGTCCAAAATTCCCATTCCAGTTTGCCACCCAAACTGTTTACAAATGTCAGCTCTGATTTCTGACTAATTGATGAGAGGCTGGGGCTGAAAATGCAAATAAAACTGGGAGATGGAGCCCCCAAACCTCCTGCCGTGCTGGCAGCACTTCCCAGTCGTGTCCAACCCCCGTCTCCAGCAGATTTCCAGGAGAGCAGCTCAACTCCGAAGTTTAAAACCATTTTATGTTAAAAACCTGAGTAGAAAACCATTTTTGTGGGATTTTTGGAGATACTGAAAGGAAAAACCTGCCCAGTTCACAGTTGCTGCCCTTAACATGAGCCCTTCTTTTTAATCCTCTGCCAACACCCTTCTCCAACAAAGTTTGCTGCATCAAATGCAAAAATTCACCTCTTTCCATGTTTTTCTACATAATTTTGCCAATATTATCAATGTCCACGTTGAAGTTGCACATTTTTATTTTGCTGTCCACTCTAAGCTCTGTCTTGTGTGTCCACCCCCTTCTTCCCCATCTTCATCCTCACCTTGTTCATTTTTGAACCTCTCTGAAGGTTCTGAATCCCTCACCCAGATGAGTCTTTTTTGTCTTAAAAGGAGATGGGCATCACCAAAATGTGGTTCAGAGAGTTTAAAAAGTGATTAAATCCTTTGGAGGTGCCCAGCTCCCTCTTTGGAGGCAGCTTCTGGCGACCGACCTCCTTTGGCTGAACTCTCTCAGCTAAATTTGGGGGGAAAAAATGGGAAATAACTGGGCCTGGATCGATCAAAATGGTGAAGAAAAGAAACCCCTCCTGCTTTCCAGCCAGGCAAAGTAAATCTAAGCCCCCTTTTTACTGAGAAAGAGCAGATTAATTCAGCCAAAATGGGGCAGCCAAACAGGAATTTTTGATTCCCCGGGAAATGCTTTTGCTGCTTTTTAGTGACACCTTCCCCTCCTTGCATGAACTTTTGGGGTTTAAGTTGCCTTTTTGGCTCTTTCTGGGGCAAAGGTGTCCCCTCAGGCTGTGGGTGCCTGGCCCAGCTGCTTTTTAACCCTTGGCAGCATGAGCTCAGCATGGAAACATCACTTTGGCAGTGAGAAGAGGGAAAAAATCATCCAAAAATCCACCTGGCACAAGGCAGAGGAGCCCAATTAGCCCCCGTGGCTTCCAGATGTTTCCTGCTGGAAAGCCACCCCCCCCCCCCAGCTGTGTCCAGGGATATTCCCATATTATTTCCCATAAGAGAAATGATTCCTCAGAGTGTAGGATTGGTACCTGGGAAGGTGTGACACACACCAGGATTTTGGCCACGGCATCAAAGCTGTCTCTCCTTCACCAGCAGGCTGGGAATGGGAAAGATTTTGGGAAAGACATATCCAGGATAGCTGTCCAGACTGATATTCCATATTTTAAGATGTCTGCTCCGCAATAAAAGGGGTTTTTTTTCCATAATTTTTCCTGCCTCTGTCCTCTGAGGGGGATGGAGCAGCTGGATCCAGCCAAGGTCAGCTCCCTATGGCAGCAGCAGGAAAAATTATGGAGGAGTTTGGGATTAGGAGCTGGGAGTGCAAGGAAGAGTTTTGAGCTGTACTAAAAGATGTCACCCTGTCCTGGGATAATTCACTCAAGGACACAAATTGGATGGACACTGACTGAAGGTTCAGAGGGGGAACACTGGCTGAGAAGCTGGGAAGAAAATGTGGGGAAAAGGAGTTGGGAACAGCTGGGTGTCCATGGGAGATCGGGGATGTTCCACCCTTTTCAGCATCTTCTTGAGGGGGTAGTTGGAGTAAAACCAACATCAGTAAAAATCAGGAGGTGTTGGAGCCCTGGGAAAGAGTGGGGATGTAATTCCAAGGGATCCAGGCAGTGCTTGGGGCTGTTCCATGGATTACTTTGGAGCTTGCTGATTTCATTGGATCCATGGATCTTGTCCATGGACTCCCCTGGATCCCTGGAATGTCCAAGGCCAGGTTGGACAGGGCTTGGAGCACCCAGGGACAGTGGGAGCTGTCCCTGCCCATGGCAGGGGTGGATCTGGATGGGCTTTAAGGTCCCTTCCAACTCAAACCATTCCAGGATTCCATGGATCCATGGGTAGCACCAAAAGGTGAGGAAAGCAGGAATTGTGGATTAGGCTCTTGGAAAACTCTGACCCCGGAAAAGCAAGGACAGCAGGCTGGGTTTGCAGCTTGTCAGAGCATCCCAACATCCTCCCCCGTCTCCCCCCCCAGCGCTGACTCCACAAACAATTGGGATTTTGAGGATAATAAGGATCATAAAACAGAGAGGTGGCTCTGTGTCTCTCCATCAGGACGCTCCCAAAGATGCCCTGGAGTCGTGGGTGTCTGAAGGGCCACGATAAGGCTGGAAATAATTGAAGAGAGCAAACAGTGGACGTGGAGAGAGCTGAGCTGAGAGGGGAAATAACGGGGAGTAATGGGATGAAATGGAGGAAAATAAAACACGAGCTCGGTATCAGGAGTTTTTTTATCCAAGAGTTGGATTTGTTCAAGTGTGAAATAGACTCCCAAGGGAAGGAGAGTATTACTGCAGTCTATTAAATGTGCAGAGGACAAAGCCCTGGCTGATGTGTTCCCTGGAACAGTTGTCTTGCCTTGGCACAGCAATGCCCAGATATCATCAAATCCCCCTTTTCCATCCCAGATGTCAGAGCTGCTGGTGGAGCTCTTTTATCCCCCTCAGTTTTCACCAGGGTGAAAAATAAAAGACCTTTTTTTTAAATTTTTTTTCCCCCCCTGAGTGGAAAAACACCACCTCCCTCCCAGCAGCAGAAGGCCAAACAGGAATGTTGACGCCGAGGTCTTGTGTGGCTGGAAACAAAGCTCAGCCTTTTGTGTGTGACAGATTGAACGTGAAACTTGAAGGGAAGGAAAATTTGTTTGTAAGTGCATGTGACAAATTCGTTTTCACAAATCCTGTGTGGTTCCTGAGCTGAGCTTGTTTTCCTGGCGGATGGGGAAAGGGTGGGATGAGACATGAGCTGTTCTCTTCAGGATGGATCAGAGCTGGCTCCTGTCTCGGTGCCTCTCTTGTTGTTTTCCTTTGCAAAACGCAGATGCTCGGGGTGTTGTTGTTTTTATTTCTATTTATTCCCCAAATCAGCACCTGAATGCTGCTGACACCTCATCTCTGCCCCAGCATTCCAGCCTGGATCAGGGAGAGTGTGGCTGGAATGGCTCTGCCAGGTCCGTGTCAGGGGGTGCTGGGCTGTGGCAGTGGCTCTGTTGGCTCAGTCCATTCCAGCCTGGAGCCAGCTTGGAAGAGCTGGGAATGTTCACCTGGAGAGGAGAAGGATCCAGGGAGAGCTTCCAGCACATTCCAGGCCCTAAAGGGGCTCCAGGAGAGCTGCAGAGGGACTGGGGACAAGGCCTGCAGGGACAGGACCCAGGGAATGGCTCCCACTGCCAGAGGGCAGGGATGGATGGGATCTTGGGAATTTGGAATTCCTGGCTGGGCTGGAATTGCCAGAGCAGCTGGGGCTGCCCCTGCATCCCTGGAATGTCCAAGGCCAGGCTGGACAGGACTTGGAGCAGCCTGGGACAGTGAGAGGTGTCCCTGCCCATGGGATTGGGGGTGGAAATGAGAATCTTTAAGATCCTGGATTGACCTTACAGCATCCCATTTGTTTCCTGAAATTCCCAGTCAGGAATTCAAATAATTTACCCTGCCAAAAACATGAAACAGGGAAATTCTTCCCAATTGGAATCCGGTGCAATCCCTGACTCAGTTTCCCACATAGGATTTAGGTGGAATCTCCGTCAGGAGATGCTTTGGATGACTTGGAAAGAAGATCCTTCATTCCCCTTCCTTGCTTCACCCCTGGTCCCCAGGCTGGGCCAGCTGTGGGGGGAGGTGGTGGCTCCCAGCCAGGTGTTCTGGGCTAGCCCCACCTTGCAGTGACCCCACCATGGGCAGAGGCTGCTGAGCTCCACGACGTTCCAGAGGAAAATGATCCATGGAGACACCAGTGCAGGGTGACCTCCTCCAGCTGGGTGCCCAACTGAATTCCCAGGGTTGGAGAATTTAGGAAAATGGCCCTTTCCCCCTTAAAAGATGTCTCAAAGTCCATCAGGAGTTGTGTGTTTAAGGGAATTTCCTACCCTGTCCACCCGCCTTGCTGTCCCCTCCATGTGTGGGATTCCTCTCCGGATCCTTTCCTCACTGCTCAACCCCCATTTGTGTGATATGGAGTGTAACAAATAAGACAGAATGAAATGAAAAGTGGCCCAAAAAGCAGGATTTGCTCCTCTCTTAAGGTGTTGTTGCCTCTTTCCCTGCAGGACCATCGTGCAGTCGGATGAGAAGCTGGTGATCAGCGCGTCCTGGGCCAAGGACGACGACATCAGCCGGCTCCTGAAATCCCTGCCCAACTGGAGCAACATGGCTCAGCCCAAGCAGCTGAGGCCCAAGAGAGAGGAGGAGGAGGATTTCATAAGGTAAAATATTGTGGGAAGGTGTGAAAGGGTTTCAAGGAGAGCGGCAGCAAAAAGTAGGAACAAGTTTATGGTGTTTTCGTAGATGTCGCGTCCACAGGCGTGAGGAGAATCATGGAATTATTTGGGAAATGGGAAAGACTTTGGAGATCATCGAGTCCAACCATTCCCAGCCCTGCCAAGGCCACCACTGCCCATGTCCCCAGGTGCCACATCCACAGGGCTTTGCAATCCCTCCAGGGCTGGGGACTCCACCCCTGCCCTGGGCGGCGTTTTGGGGGAAGAAATCTTCCCAATATCCAACCTAAGCTTCTCCTGGTGCAATTCCTGCTCACTCTGTTGTTCAGACAAAGCCATTTGGAGAGTTGTCTTTGTGATCCAAGTGCCAGGGAAGTGCCTGGGACTGGGGAAGGAAAGGATTGTTTTGAATCCAGGCAAATCCAATCCTGCTGGTTGGTGCTGCTCTGATCACCCACGTGATGAAGGGAGCAGCATTTTCTGACCTAAAGGAGGGGCCAGCTGGTTGTACTGGGCAGGAATTCCCAAAATCAGTGCTGTCAAAGGAATCTTTAATTTCAGCCACGACCACGGTGGACTTTCCCCTCCATCCCAACTCCAGGAACTAACTCAGGGAAGCAAATGAAAAATTCCCGTATTTCCAGCAGGAATTCTTTCGGAGACAACTCTCTGTGCCCAAAACCAGGTTGTTCCTACCTTTCATGCCAGTGAAAGGCTGGAAGGAGGCAGATTCCCTTCCCCTGCTCGCTGGGAATGGCTCAGCTCCTGTGAGATTCCAAAGCCTGCACATCCCCATCCCTATTCATCACTTCCTTGATTGGCACTTGGCTGTAAAACTGGAGGAGGAGGAGGAGGAGAAGCTGTTGAAAATAACAAGTCTAATTTGCCCAGATTGTCATTTCCCTCCTTCCCTGCCTGGAAGCCCCGTGACAGGGAGGATGCAGCCTGGAGAGGATGGGATTTGTGGGGTCACAGAAGGGTTTGCAGCTTGGGCAGGGATTTAAAACATCCCCAGTGGAGCAGGGGGAGGCTGCAGAGCCCTTGAGGTCTCTGTGCAGTCCCCGAGTTGAATTTCATGGATTCAGTCCTCACCTGCTTTCACATTTACCCTTCATTTCCTCACCTGGGAAGCCCCTCCTGGCTCTCCCTGTGATTCCTGATCCAGCAGTGTGGGATAGCAAAGCTCCAATGGGCTCTGCTGGCTGAGTAGAAACTCCTGGCCAGGCAAAAACAGATGGCCAAGCTCAGCCTGATGCTGACAGAACCAACATTTTCATCCTAATATGCATTTTATTCCATTCATTCCATTCTCCTGGCCATTAATTGAAGTATTTTGTGACAGTGGATCAGAGGAGCTCCAATGGCAAGCCTTTAGGAAAAGGCTATTAAGCCATCCACACTGAATTTCCTGGGAAAAGCTCCTGTGCCGTGGCTTTTTTTCAGCCCAGGCTTTAGGACAAAGATCTTTTCTCAGTGTCTGTTTGCACAGAGCATCATCTGCTAAGCCCCAGTTCCTCCCAGTGCCCTGTGAACGCTCCTGTAGCATTAATTTAAATCATAATAATTGCTCTGGGCCAGATTTAGCCATTGATGGCTTAGAAACTTCCTCCAGGATGAGTGGTGGTTGAATAGATCCCTCCTGAAAGCTTCAAAATAAAATTAATTGCTCGTCCAATTTTTTGTCATCCTCTTCCCATTTAAGCAGCCTTTTCCCAGCCTTTTCTCCTAATACAAAGGAACATGATTTCTTCACTGCTGCTGCTGCTTCTTTCTCTTGGCACTGCTGATGAATTGGGAATAATTCTGCCTGGACACTGCAGTGGAGCCAAAGGGAAGCAGGTCCTGTGGAATCCTTGGTTAGCAGAGAATGGGAGAGCTCATTTCATTATCATTTAACCTGTAAGATATTTAAAATTTCAATATTTGGTGTTCATGGGCCCTAATTCTTGGTTAGCAGGGCAGGACTACACACCCCTTCCTGGTAAAGGAGGTTCAAGCCTCATAAAATTTGGGAAAATTTTTTTTTTTTTTTTTTTTTGGATGTGGAACTACTCAGCAGCATCCCTTTATGAATATTGGTAAATTAAAACTAATCCTGAAAGTTCACCAGCAGTTTTTTGTCCCATAGCAGCAAAAGAGATCCATACCCAGCTTTCCTTCCCTCCCCAGCCTTCCTGTAACTCATTTGTTTAACTAAAAAGAATACAAACAAACAAACAAACAAAAATCTTTGCAAAAAATAATCCTCTGCCTGTGGACAGAGATTGATTTTGTTGTCTTAACCCCTCGCTGTCTCCTGAGTGAGGAGATGTCAGAAGGCACCAGCAGAATTTCCCATTAATATTCCAGTGGGATTGGGCAGCCAGAGGGACCTGCTGGAGCATTTTAGAGGAGCTCAGAGCTTGGTGAGTGTAGAGGTTTTGGTTTGCTAATTTAAGATTTTTTCGATTTTAAAATTTTCTAATTAATGTGCTGATGAGTGTGGTGGGCTTTAGTGTTGGTCAATTATTAGTGCACTTATTTCATGTTGTGAGATAGGATTAGGGGAAAGGTAAAGTAGGTTTAAAGCATTTTAAAGGGTATAAAGAAAATTTTATTAAAAGTAACTGAAAGAAAAAAAGTAGTAAGAATCGAAACAAACTAGATTTCCTCCCATTCCAAACCACAACAGTGAGAAACAGGCTGCCCTAATCTCTGGAGAAAGGGGATCCCACAGTTCATTCCCCAGGCAGAGGTGCTGCTGATAAACCCCAAAGATGTTCCCAGCTCTGCCTTGGAGAGGGAAAAGAGCTTGGATTCAACTTATATTACTAATATTGTTAAAAAAAAATTTAAAATCAGTTTTAAAAAATATTAGTAATAACACCATGTGTCATTAACTTTCATATCTTTATACAGTTTTACAACACAAAACTAACCAATATTTTATTTCTCATATCAAACCACACCCTTCACTTCCAAGATTCATAACAGAAAATCCTGATTTTCTGTCCCCGATTCCACATTCCTCAGGGGGCTTTGCTTTCCATTCCAGGGCTGCTTTTGGCAAAGAATCCGAAGTTCTGATCGGGAATTTGGGAGACAAGCTGATCCCTCAGCAGGAGATCCTGCGGGACGTCAGCGACCTCAAAGCCTTGGCCAACCTGCACGAGAGCCTGGAGTGGCTGGCAGGACGCACCAAGGCAGCTTTCTCCAGCCTCTCAGCATCCCAGAGTGAGTAACTCCCACGGGAAAGCTCTGCCTGGGGATTGGAGCAGCAGGAATGGGGGGGGGTTTTGGCAGGAATGAGCAGCTTTTGTTCCCGCTCCCCCAGCAGGTTTGTGTCAGAGGGAGGCAGAAAGCAAAGCAGCTGCGGCTCTTTGTTCCTCCTGGGGGCTCCAGGAGCATCACTTCTGTCCGGGTTTGGAAGGGCTAAGCAAGGCAGGAGCCTCTCCTGAAATGGAAAATGCAAACCCCCTCCCTCCGAATTATTATAATTTTGAAATTAAGAGGCTCTCAGGCAAAGATATGGGAGTAGGAATAACAGTTCTTTACTAGGAAAATTAAAAATACAAATGCAATAGTACAAAAAAGAAAACAACCCACTGCCAGAGTCAGAACAGAGCTGGCAGCCTGTGGGTCAGGGAGGTGGCAGCAGTGCCATTCCATGGGGGCTCAGCCCTCCTGCAGTGCCAGCTGTGCTTCTGCTGGAGCAGGGATCCTGGACAAGGCTGGAGTTTTCCTCTGAAGGTTGTTGTAGATGTCGGCGAATGCTGATGTCTGACTTAGTTCAGAAGGCTGAATGATTTCTTTATTATAATTATGCTATAAAACATTAATATACTGTATAAAAGAGGATACTAAATACTACATGCTACTTTCTCTATCATCTCTAACTCACAACTCGTGACCCTGCTCGCCAGACGCAGGTGGATCCGATTTGCCATCAGGCCCAAACAATCCACCATGATCCAACCAAGATAAACAATTCTCCAAACACGTTCCACATGGGAAAAACAAGGAGCAGAAATAGAAATTGTTTTCTCTTTCATTTCTCTCTGTGCACCTTTATGAAAAATCCTGAGAGAGAGAGAAATGTGCTTGCCACAGAAGGTCAAACTCTTTAAGTTTCCCTCCCAGTGACATCACACAGTTCTATCCAAACTCCACCCCCACAATCCCAGTTCTGTCATTCCATTTTGGAAGCTTCTCCACAGCCTCAGGTGAAATGCAGTGTTCTCTTGGGGGTCAGTGCCTGGCAGCACAGAAAACCTAAAATTCTCAGCTGACCGGCTTCCAACAACCTTTGTCTTGGTTTGAGCTCTTCCTCCTGCCCAGCATCCCTGGAATTAAATCTTGCGTGTTTTACAAATCCTGAACAAGCCCTGCTGTCTCGGGATGTGCAAGGGGACAGCTGAGGAGCTGGAAAAGGAAAAGCATGGAATAAATAATCCACACAGCTCGAGGGGATGCCAGGACTCGGGGGAATGTGGTGAGGATAGAAGGAATTTCTGCAGTTTGGTTTGGAAATTTGCAGCAGAATCCTGGGGGAAAGTGCCCAGGGCTGGGGGCAGCTGAGCTCTCCTGGGACGTGGGAGATGAAAATCAGCTCAAACTTTTTTTTTTTTTTTTTTTTCTCTGGGAAATCATGAGGGAAATTTGCTGGTGCTGAACAAAGCCACAGTGTTTTGTGTCTGTTAAATCATTCTTGTCAGCAGAGCCTCTCTGGGTGACTGAAATCCGTCCTGTGGTTCTAACTCTGCTCTAGAGCAGGACTTTAAACTCCTCACTCAGCTTCCCATGGATCAGATCCTTTGGATCCAGAAGGAAAATTAAGGTCATACAACCCGTGAACAATTAAAACCCAAATTACTCCAGGTAGCTTTAATATTCCTGTAACCCAGACTTTGACTCCTCAATACCTGGGTGACAACACTTGCTCTGTTCCAGCGTTTTTTTGTTATTAAACAAATAACAAAATTAAACAAAACCCAGTGGGAAACGCTATCAAAGTTCAGTAGACAAATATTTATTTAGTTACTAGGAGAGTTCTTGGGGCTGAGGATTTATGTTCTAACAGTCAGAGCTGTTAAAACAAAGCATCATTTATAATTTGAGGTCTGGTTGAAACTCAGGTTTTTTAATAAATCAATATTTTCCAGATATTAAAGGGCACGAGCATGACTTTCAGGCCTGGGAGAGGACGTTCCACGCAGCGGTGAATAAACATAAAAGCACAAAGTGTAATATTTCACTTGGCAGCGTCCTCCTGACAATAAAAATTCATCTTCCTTTGTAATAACTTCATCCTAAAACGTCTGTACACAAATGCCAGGAGTGTCTGGAACAAGGGGAGGAAGGGGCACTGGTAGGAAATGACAGAGGCTGGCCTGACCTCCTGCTTATAAATGAAATTTTCATCCTTTGATTGTTTCTCTTTTTTGCCCCAACAACTTGAGATTCAGTCCTGGTCCCACTCAGGGCATCACCCAAGTGTTCAGTGAGTGATCAGGACCTGAATTTTTGGTGGAATGCCAGAAATTCCCTAATCCCAACAAGCCCACGTGGAGGTGGTGGCCCTGGGGGAAGGCAGCAGTTTTTCCAGCACAGCTTCCTTGGATACAAATAATAAATATATTTTATTACATTTTTATATTTATATATATATCAAATATATTATAAAAATATATTTTATAAATAAAAAAATATATTATAAATAAAAGTATATTACAAAATATATTAAAATATATTTAATATTTGTAATATTTTTGTTTTATAATAAATATAATTTATAAAATTAGAAATAATAAATTCCCTCGGTCACCACAGCTCTGAACATCCTGAAAGCACAAGGTGGAGCTGGGCAGGTCTGATTTTGGGAACCCTAAAAAGAGGCGTGACCTGCTGGTGGCTTTGGGGTGAGGCTGTCAAAGGCCCCTTCCCAGAGATAAAAATTCAATAATCTTTGGCTGTGGACGTGCCACAATTATCCCTCATTTAAACCCAGCCTTGCTAATGGAGAGTTTTATCAGGCTGGGCAGTCTCTGCACTGTTCATTATTTGGTGTTTGCTGAGCTGATGGCTCTTCCATGGCTCTGCCCTTATCTGCTCCCCTTCAGAATTGGATTTTTTATTTCCCAAACCAGCCAGATATGACAAAGTCATTTCCTTCTGCTCTTGTCTTTTGAGGGAATACAAACTCCTTTTTAACAAAAACCATTTAAGGATTAAAATTGCTGGGAGAAGGTGAATTTGCTGAGGAAGTCGAGTCACTTTTAAAGGGGTTTTATAGGAAAATGGAAGTTGGGTTTCCCCTCCTCATCTTCTGTGCTGCAGACACAAACTCATCCTTTTCCCTTCAGGAGCTTCAGCATCCTGAGGTTCCCTGAATATTTTAGAGAAGGAATTATTATGAGCCACGAAGGAGTTGGGACAATCTTTTTAAAGATTTTAAACATTTTAAAGACCATTGCTTGTTTGTAGGGAGGAGGATGAAAGATGAGCTGTTGGCTTCTGGAGTTGGAGCTGCCCTTTAAATTCAGCTGCTCTTGGCACCTGGTGACTTGGGACTGCTGAGATCACCAGGGAATGGCTGACAGGCTTCAACTCAGAGCTGGGAATTGCTTTGGCATGGAATCAAATGGTTCCAGTGGGAAGGGACCTTAAATCCCATCCAGTGCCACCCCTGCCATGGCAGGGACACCTCCCACTGTCCCCATGTCCAGCCTGGCCTTGGACATTCCAGGGATGCAGGGGCAGCCCCAGCTGCTCTGGCAATTCCAGCCCAGCCAGGAATTCCCAGTTCCCAAGATCCCATCCATCCCTGCCCTCTGGCAGTGGGAGCCATTCCCTGTGTCCTGTCCCTGCAGGCCTTGTCCCCAGTCCCTCTGCAGCTCTCCTGGAGCCCCTTTAGGCCCTGAGCTCTTCCAGCTCAGCTAAATCACAATTGCCTTTTGTCACAGTACAAAGCAACACTCTCCATTTTCAGAAAGCTCCAAACTGGTTTTATTCTAGCACGCCTGCTTTTTATGCATTCTTACAAAACTCATAAATTTACACTTACTGATCACAAGAGACAAACAAAGTGCTCATTGGAACAGGCAGTTGCACCTTCTCTTATTTTTCCTTCTTGCTTTCTTGGTTTCTGTCGCTGTTGGACTCAAAATGAGCTCACAGAAGTTTGGTAAGTTCAAAAGAGAAAAAGAGCCAGTTTTATTTCTGACCTTGCAATATATAGAATTCCAAAAGTGACAGTGGATTGGAGGGTGGAATTGCCACCTCCCCAACCACACTGGTCAAACCAACAGTCCATCAATTCTCTCCTCCCACAAAGAATGCAAAACAATCATTATTTACATGGACAGGGCGTGAGAACTCCAGTGGAAACATGTAAACATTATCAGAAGGTATAAGAAGCTTTATGAGAACTTTAAAACTTTCAAAAGAACTACGAAAGAAAACATAATGCTTTTAAAAATCAGGGCAACAGGTTTCCAAGTCAACAACCTTGGTAGGAAATTCTTTCGGGGTAAACATGGATTCTTTTATCAAACATGGATACTCTTATCAAACACGGATCCTCTTATCAAATATGGATCCTGTTATCAAACATGGATCCTTTTATCAAACATGGATCCTGTTATCAAACATGGATCCTTTTATCAAATATGGATCCTCTTATCAAACATGGATCCTTTTATCAAACATGGATCCTGTTATCAAACATGGATTCTTTTATCAAACATGGATCCTCTTATCAAACACGGATCCTGTTATCAAACATGGATCCTTTTATCAAACATGGATCCTCTTATCAAACATGGATCCTGTTATCAAACATGGATCCTTTTATCAAACATGGATCCTCTTATCAAATATGGATCCTCTTATCAAACATGGATCCTTTTATCAAACATGGATCCTCTTATCAAACATGGATCCTCTTACCAAACACAGATCCTCTTATCAAACTTCTCTCTGGCTCACAGAAGTCACTGTAAAACCTCTTCCACAGTCTTTCTCTTCCAGAAGGTTCATTGGAATTAAACTTTTTGCCTTGGCTGTCACGGCTCAGCAGCTGCCCTTCCCTCAGCCCCTTCGTGTGGAGAAACCTTTATTTGCCCAGCGTGTCGTGTTCACCTTCTCTGTGTGGGCCTTGCCCGGGTCACCCTGGATGAGTAATACCAGCATTTTAATGCATTTCCAGTTCTGACTGGAAAAACAGCCACCGGCCTGAGGTGGGACCTCCTGTCCTGCCACTGCCTCCTCCACAAAGGGAAAATCTCTTCAGGAACACACCCTGAGGCCATTCTACCTCTTCACTGCGGTATCCAGTGCCCACGGCAGATATTTTCTCCTCAAATTCCCTAAATTCCAAGGGGCTGTGGAGGACGTTTTCCCCTTTTTCCTCTGCAGATGGGCAGCGCTTCCCCCACAGTCCCGGTTTGGGTGAGCTACGACTTCCATCCAAAGCAGGGGAGGAAAAAATGAGGTTTTCTACAGCTTTTAACCAAAATCCCGCATTTCTATGCCACCGCCTGCCTTTATTAATGATAACACTGAGCATTTGCATCTCATTTTCCAGCCACAGATCTCAAAATGCTTTCCAAGGCTTACTGAGGGCCATTAGAGCATCCTGGGATCATCAGCTTTGCTTCCCCCGAGCCTGGAGTGGGCTTTGATGGCTGAGAGGAGCATCCTGCCCCACTCCAGGAATGATGACTTGGAAATGGACAGCGGAGCCCTTTTCTGCCACATGGAGCTGTCACTTAAAGTCACTTTCAGGCCCCTCCGGAGTGGTGCACAGGGGTTTCAGCACAAATGGAAATCAGGCCCGGTGTGGAGGGGAAATTGCTGCCTTTCATTTGGCAGCCAGGCCACCCAGCAGTGCTGAGCTCGGGCAGGGCTTTGTGTTTAACCCCCTAATGATCTGAATTCAGCTCTTAAATGGGGCTCTATTTCTCTCAAGCTGCAGCTGTTTTATTTTTTTTATTTTATTTTTTTTTCCCTGTCACTGAACTTGTAGCACATCTTGCTGTATTGATTGCTCACGGAGAATTTTTTTTTTTTTTAAAGTTGTATTAATAGAAAACCTTATTTGAAAGCCAGATTAAAGATGATCAACACGAGCCTGCCCCGGGGCAGAGGAAAGGACTCGGTGAATGCTGTGGCTTTGTTATTGCAACAAAAGTAAATTTCTGTCTAAACCAGAAAAAGCTGCACATCTCCACCAAATGCAAACCACCTGCCATTAAATTAACAAGGTAAATCTTGAGTGCTTTGATTATTTGGCGAATATCTGCTGCTCCAATATGACTTAATCTAAACGACAGCTTTTTATTTAAGCTTCATAAATAGCCTTATTTTCCAATATTTCTTCTTTCCCACTGCCTGAGCAGTTGGGGCTCTTCTGGAAGAGCACAAATCCTGGCCAGCTTCCATTCCCAGGTGCTCTGAACCTCCTTTGTGTGATCATGGATGGGCCTGCCCTGGGTGCAGGAATTAACCTGGCCTGGGAGCTGCTGGTGGTGGACAAAGTCACTCAGTTCCTGTTGGTTCTGAGGAGAAGCAGAGGAATAGAAGGAAAAGCTCTTTTTGGGCATTTCACCTGCTTGGCCATGGTTCGTGTCCACAGATCTTTTTGTCCATCCCACAGCTCGGCCTGTTCCTGCTCTGGGATGCTCAGAGATTCCCAGTGTTCTCCACAAACATTGGGAATCTCTGAATCTCTCCAAACCTGTGCCCAGGTTTGGCTTCTCCAAACCCCAGCACGCCCTCAGCGAGCTTGGGGTGGTGTTTAATGAAGGAATGAGGTCCCTGCCTGGTTTCCTGGGTTTCCCAGGTGGGAATGCCCTTGAGCAAGGACAGGGAGCTCTGCCACCCTCACCCGGAGTGAAATGGGGTCTGTCACATCCAAACCAAACCAGGGGTGATCAGCTGCTAATTAATCACCATTTATAGCTTTGATAGAACTACAAATGTACTCAGACTTAGCAAAGCTGCTGCAAACAGCTGGGAGAGCTCAGAGCCCCTGGCAGGGCCTAAAGGCCCAGGAGAGCTGCAGAGGGACTGGGGACAAGGCTGGAGGGACAGGACACAGGGAATGGCTCCCACTGCCAGAGGGTGATGCCTTGTGAAGGCTGAGCTGGAGCAGAGGCTGGGCAGAGCTAAAGAATAAAGCAGGGATTTATTCCAAGGATCTCCTCCATGGATCCACCTTGGGCAGCACCAGAGCCCAGCCAGGGCTGCACCCAAATGAACCAAAATGGTCCCAAAATGCACGAGCGCTCCCGGGGGCTCTCACTGGGATCAGCTCTGCTCCATTTGCACCTTGCAGTTCATTGTCCCATTCCAGCTTTAGCCCATGCACTCCCATCCTGCTTGTTTTTCTCTCTCCAGCCCACGCTGTTTGTGCTCCTGGGCCTGAGCTTTGGATCATTTGTCCTTGGTGCCCAGCTGGAGCAGGAATTGTTTTGTCTCCCTGCTCTGTGCAGAGAGCTCGCCATCCCATAATGTGAAGCTCAGACCCACACACTAAAGCAGTTCAGAATCTGAAAAATATAAAAGCCAAACCTTGAGGCATCAAGGGCAGGGATGGATGGGATCTTGGGAATTGGGAATTCCTGGCTGGGCTGGAATTGCCAGAGCAGCTGGGGCTGCCCCTGCATGCCTGGAATGTCCAAGGCCAGGCTGGGCACTGGGGCTGGAGCAGCCTGGGACAGTGGGAGGTGTCCCTGCCATGGGATTGGAACTGGATGGGATTTAAGGTCCCTTCCCACCCAAACCATTCCAGGATTCTGCAGCCAAGAGCTGAGCAGAGCAATTCAGGCAGAGGACAAGAGTCCAGCTAAGTGTCCCTCTTGGCTAAGTTGACTTTTGGAGGACTAAAACCATGGAAAAAGTGGGATAGCAAAGTGTTAAAACACCTTCAAGACCAGCAGGGACCTGCTGACTTCACAAAGATAAAATGCCTGGTTTGATTTAACTGAGCACAAGGAGATTGTTTTGGTTTATTTTAGAATTTTGGCACGAAAATTTCATAGCTTATAAATGGCTCTGCTTTGCTGGAGCTCGGGGATTGAAACCACACAGTCCCCAGTTACCCAAAAGCTCCTGTTTTCCCATCAAAGTGATCTCCTGGTGCCTTCCAGAGCTTTTTTATTATTATTTATTTTTTTTTCCGCTGGAATGTCTGCAGTGAAGCTTTTCCCATGGATCCCCAGCCTCAGCGCTTTCCATGAAATATTTAATGGGATGAGGAAATCAGCCGCTGTTTCCCTGGCCTGGCTGCTCATTTATGGGTTGTTGTGGGAGACAGCGCCGGGGATCGATCCGTGGGGTCAGCACTTAATTCGCCATCATCATTACGCTAATTACCCTCGTTCCGTCCTTCCTTCCTCCCACCCACCAGCCCTAAACGCGGGGGATTGTCATGGAAATAAGTGACCCAATTAGCAAAGCTTTCCAGACCGTTTTGCAGCCGGGATCCCCGCGTGAGCAATGCCAGGAAATCGGGATTTGTGGGAATGGCTCCAAGGAGCCTGCTGGCCACTCCTGTTGGCTCATCCCATTTCAGTCTTGTTATCTCTTTTCTGGAGAAAACCATTCCCTGGTGGCAAAGATCGGGAGCAGAAAGTCCTCCCTGCTCCTTGCCCTGCTCCGGAGGGGGCGAAATAATTGGTGAAATTACGGGATGGGGACTCAAAATCCCAGCCGGGCTTTGACCACACCGTTGGGTCACCCTGCTCTCACCAGCACTTAAATCCCTCTGGGATTTGGGGGAATGGCTCTTAAATAACCAGGAATTGTGGAGAAATCAGGCTGAGTCTGATCACCCTGGTGCTTGTCCCTTTTTCTTTCCCGTTCTTCACCCTGAATTTGAGAATTCTTCATCCTTCTCATGGATGTTCCCATTCCCCACCTGCCTCTGGATTCCCTTGGACAAAACTCATTCTTTGTGTTCCAGGCCTCTGGGCTGCTCCTCTTGCTTTGCAAACCAATCTCTTAAAAACAAACAGCCCTCAAAAAAACCCACTTTTATCTATAATTGATTAATTATATTTATAATTAATTAATTGCATCTATAATTTTATCTATAATTGATTATTATAATGGATTTTATCGATAATTATCTATTTTTTTTGTCCAAAAACAAGATTGCTAAGGATCTGTTTCACTGTATTTATTTTCATTATGCTCTTACTCCTGGGCATCAGGACACTGATTAACTTGAGGAATTTTATTCCTTTCTCTTCCACTGAGTCAAACAGACTGGGAGATTTAAGGTTCTTTTGCAAATCCATCCCTCTGAAGGCCCAGAGAAATCCTGCAGGGAAGTTTTGAGGGCATTTTTTGGGGAGGTGCAGCTCAGTATCCTGGAGGACTCTGAGGAAAAGGGGGATGAGTTTTTGGTTTGCTGTAGATTGATGGAAGTGTCTACACTGACTTGTGATATTCCCTGTTTTTAAGTAAAATTTGGTGAAGCACATTGGGAAACACAAACAGGCAAAAAAAAAAAAAAAAAAAAAAAATCCTTCCCAGAAGCTCAGAAGAAGCTGAAAGGACTTTTAAAAATCAAGTAACTTCTGAGATAATCGAATTCAGCCCAGGAAATAATAATTCTGAGAAGGGCAAGTTCTGGGAAAGTTACATCATAAATGACTGAAAACAGGAAAAATTAACACAGAGGAATTTTCCCAGTTGAGGAACAGCAAATCCTGGACTTTTTAGGGAATCCTACCATAGTGAAATCAACTCTGTTCCTAATCCTGTGTTAGCATCCTGCTCTTCATTCTCCCTGCACAATTTTGCTTCCTTCAGTTTAAAAAAAAAAAATCTTATTAGTGAAAAACACCTGATCTTTGGAGTTTTTTTAATGAACCAATTGGTTTTGGGTGGCTTTCAAGCCTTTTCCAGACTGCAAAGTGCTTAAAGAAAAGTGTGGATCAACCAATGGAGCTCGAACCTCTGAAGTTGCCCCTCTATTTTATTTAACAGATTCCTTTCTCCCCTCCACAATAATCCTTTTTTTTTTTTTTTTTTTTTTTTTTCCCAAGGCTGCATCTTTGCAGAAAACAAACCCACTTTTTGGAGGAGTTATTGCCTTTTTTTAAAGCGCTAATTTCCTGGGGAAATTTATGCCCGGCAGCAGCGGAGGCAGGCGAGGAGCTCCGCAGGCAGCGCTAACGAGACAATTCATTAAGTGTCGAGTGTACACACGCCGTAAAAAAACATTAATTCCCCAAATGAAAAACTAATAGAGTGTTTAGGCTGCTCTTTATCACCAGTGACAGTCTGGGCTCTGCTCATCATTAGTGTTTACCCAGCTGATGGGGGCTGCAGCTCTTCCTTGCCACCTCAAAGGCTTTTTTTTCCAGCTTTGCCCCTTCTCCTGCACTTGGATTTTAAGGAAATTCTCAGTGCCAGCCCTTCATTTTTGTCTTCTTGCTTTCCTTTTCCTTCTTTCTCGCTTTTTTTTTTTTTTTTTCCCTTTCCCTGTGTCCCTGTCAGAAGCTCGAGGAGATTTGCAAGGGGAAATCCCTTCCTTAAATCTCCTCCAGCACATCCCTAATTTTTCTCTGAGAAAACAGGACTCATTAGTGGAAATTTATTAATGAGCAGCTCTCCCTGAGCTCGTTTCCTCTTCACTTCTGTTTGTCCTACAAGTGTAGCTTCGTCCCTTTGGCACCAGTGAGTGCCCTTGCCACTGATCCCAGTAAAAGGTGAATTCCCAGTAAAATGCTGGGAATTTGGACAATTTAGACATCCCAAATCCAGGTGTGAGGTGCCAGATACCTTGAAGGTTGGACTGATGGCCTTTAAAGTTCCCGCCCAACATTCTTGCATCCCTTCCATTCCATGATCTTGGAAGTCTTGGGAGAAATCATTCCTTTGAGTGTTTTATTTCCCTGGATTTTATCCCTACAAAAGAGAACAATTTAGGTAAAAAGCAGTAATATCTGGGTGAATATTTGAAGTATTTGTTTATATCTAAGAGGCCCAAATATTCACACCTCAGAGAAGAAGCACCCCAAAATCCAGCTTTGCTTCCTGAATTCCCATCACTCTGAAATGAATCCTCTGGGAGAATCAAAATCCAGCTCCAGCTTTTATGGCTCATTCCAGTCCTTTCCTAGAGAGCTGGAATTCCCAAATGGACCAATTTAGGAGAAGGCAGTGACTGATCTGTACCCCAAAGTCCCTTTTTGGTGGGGCATGGACACCTTGGTGACATTCCTGTCCCCTCACAAAGTTTTCCTCACCAGCAGCATCTTTCTCTTTCCCAGCTGAGTCCAGAGGGACACATAGAGGTGGCTTTTAAATAATGAAATATTTAAAAATTACTAATTTTTTTCATGCTTTTTGGGTGTGCAAGTCAGAGGTTTCCTGGCAGAAATCCCGCTGAAATAAGTCCTTGATGTTGGATCTGATGTTCACACCCTACTCCTTTAAAAAATAATCACATCTCTCATTCTGCTTGGCTTCACCCAAAGTTTTTTCCTTGAAACACCAGATATTCTCCTTTTTGAAGGTGTTTTAGTAGCGATTTCGTGGCCTTGTGGCATCATCTCCTCGTGGTGCTAAAAGCTGTGGGAACGGGGAGGCCCTGCTGGAATGGCAGTGAGGGATAAAATCTCGTTTTCCAGGTTTTTACCTGCTGGGAACTCAAGCACTGAAAGTGGTGCCTGACATCCCCAGGAAAGTCTCCAGCAGAGAGAAGAGTTAGCCCTGACTCTCCAAAGGCTTAATCCAGCACCTTCCCCATGACAAATTCCCTTTTCCCTGTGTTTTTTTTTGGAGTTACCTCTTCTGGAGAGGAAGGGAAGGAGAAATTCAAATTTAAGGAGCTGCGAACTGGTGCTTAAATTCAGCAGGAGTTTCTTGCTGCATCTCTCTCCCAAAGAAGAGGGATTTTCCCCCAGCAGGGCTGTAAAATGTCTCTGTGAGCCTTTCCTTGCCCCCATAGAAGAAATTAGGGAATGCTGTGCAAATCCTGAGCATTTTGGAAGTTCCTTCCTCAGGTTCATGGCGCAGAGTTTGTCTCCTTGGATTGATTTTGCTCCTGGTGCTGTTAAACCACTGGGATGTGTCAGTGGTCACTCTGCTCACGCCTGAGTGGCTCCAGGGGTTTTGTTTAAAATTCCAGAGGTCTGGCAATCTGCATCCATCCATTTACAACCTGCCAGCAGGCACCGTGGAACCACAGAGTGACTGAAATCCTGGGTGGCAAGGCCTGTGCTGAGTTTATTTTCCTCTGAGGGAGAGGATTTGGCTGTGATTTCAGCCAGGGAGGAGAAATCCCAAACAAAGCTGGGACTTTTATCCAGCAGCATGGAAAATTCACCTTCAAATTCAGCCTGGGAAGGCTCCAGGATGGTCAGGGCCAGCGGAGCAGGACATTGGCCAGGGTCTTGTGGTGGCCAGGTGGGCTCATGCTCAGCTGGGTGGAAACAGGTTAGGAAGGAGGAGAAGGGGAAGAAGAATTGGATGCCTGGTCTGTTTTGCCAGCATTCCAGATTTTTTCCCCCCTTTTCCCAGCATTTCAGCAGAGATCCCTCCCTTTGTTTCAGAGTGTGGTGGGTCCACAGCCACAGGAAGGCTCAGCCTTTGCCCTTTGGGCAACTCCACAGCCAGCTCTACATGGCATTTTCTACTCAAAGCCCTTCAATAATTTAGGCTCTGGTTATTTTTTGCTGCTCCAGCTCATTTGTTGGCTTCGTGCTGCCAAGGATGATGGAGTAAAACTATCTGGAGTGAGACTTAAAGGAATGGGATTTTCTCTTCTGGATGTCCAAAGAAGAAAGGAAAATTGATGGGCTCCGAAAAGCTTCCTTTGAGCTCCAAAAGCAAAAAAAAAAAACACAGGAGAAATTCAGATTCACCCCCCAAAAAAAACCCCACCTGAGCCTCCTCCCTGCCAGGGGGCCCCAGAAGGATTTGAGTGCTTTAAACAGGGAGCAGATTGTGCCCGTCTCCCTCCTCCCCTTATCTCCACTGACAAATATAATTACAGCTTCACTTAAAGTGCCGCAAGTGAATTGTGGAGAGGAGAAAAAATGGTGTGTGCATCTGCCTGCAGCAGGAAGGAGCTGACTCCTGCTTTTCTGGGATGGCTCCATCCATCTCCAGCACTTCCAGGGTGGCATCTCCAGACAGAGCTGGCTCGGCTAAAGAGAGATGATTCCTGCACCACGTGCATCTCCAGGAGGATAAAAACTTCTCAAAACGTAGGAATTTGGGCTTAAAAAAAATGATGGTACAGGTGGGGTTTTCTGCTTTCCTGTCACCAGGTAATTTTCCCTAGACCTGACCCTGAGCTGAAGTCCTGCCACCCTCCAGGGTCACTTGGAGGACAAACAGCTCTCCCCAAGTGCCTCCTGAGAGTCCTGGGATAATCTGGAATTAGAGCTTGTGTAAATAAGCCCCTCACCCCCTCGCTGGTAATTTAATTTTCTTGGTGGGACAGAGCTCAGTGAGCAGAGAGGGGCTGGGAGGACTCTCAGGGAAGGGGAATCCTCATCATTCCCAACCCACCCAGGCTGGATTGTCACCCTCGTTTCCCTCTTTATTTATTCCCCTTTCACACTCCAGGCCAGTTCATCATTTCCAGCAGTATTCACCAGGCTGGGAATTTCTCGGTGTTCCTTGGTTCAAAAAATGACTTCATGAATTTTGCTGTGACCTCAGGAGTTGCTGAGAGGGGTTAATTCCTGGAGTTAATTCATGGAATGGGTTGGGTTGGAAGAGACCTCAAAGATCACATCATTCCAACCATGGTCAGGGACACCTCCCACTGTCCCAGGGTGCTCCAAGCCCTGTCCAGCCTGACCTTGGACACTTCCAGGGATGCAGGGGCAGCCAGAGCTGCTCTGGGCATCAGAGATCATCTACTTCCACGTTCTGTGATTTCCACATTTAATTGTACAGTTCCCTCCTGTTTGTTCACCTCTGCTTTAATTTGTTTTGCACAAAAATAATTGGGGTTTTTATCCCCTCACTTTGCTTTTTTTTTTTTTTTTTCCTCTTTTCAGGCTGGATCTGAGGGTGTGTTTAATTTTAGGCCAATTATTTTTCGTGTTTAATCCAAAGTTCCTCTCCCAAAGCAGGGCTGTGGCTGTACAAAAGTCACATTTCTTGAAATCAGCATGACTCCAATTGGAATTTGATTGTCAGCAGCTCCTTGGGAATGCACAGATCCTTCCTGGGATGTGTTGGATTTGGGAAGGGTCTGGAGCAGCTGAAGGAGATGGGAAAGGGGCTCAGCCTGGAGAAAATGATCCTGTGATTCAACAAAGAGGGAAAGAATAATGTTGCCATGTAAAGAAGCAAATATAAATCATCAGTGAATAGGGTTAGGCTGGAAATTCAATCCCAAACTTTACCTTCCCTGTTGCAGAAGCATTTTGAAGGAGCCAGCAAGGGTAGAAATCACTGATATGTCACAGGAATCTCTACTTGAGGCCATGTGACACAGGGGTTGTGGGGATGGGACTTGGAGATCCAGGAGATCTCCTCACAATCCCATTATTTCATTTGAGTGTTTCAGGGCAGCCTGATTTCAGGCTCTGCTGACCACCCCAGCCAGGATGTCAGCTCCAAAGTGCTGCTTGAATGAGGCCTTGAACTCGGGTATTTGGGATGCACTTCCCCAGATCAGGGTGGAATGTAGGGTTACAGGGGTTTTTTTCTTGTTATGGAGCTGCTTCTGCAGCTCCAGTGGCTGCAGGGAGGAGCTTCAGGGCTCAGCCCTGGGATAGAATACAAGAGGTGAAGTGATGGAGCTGGAGCTGCTCTGGTGGCTGGGATAAAATCCCAGAAGGTTTTTTCAGGGAGGTTTCAGTGGGAAGGAAACCACCCATGAGCAGCTCATGGGTGTTGCCTGTGGTTTAATTCATTTTTACAGCCCCGAGGGATGAAGTTATGGAGTTAGACCTGCACTCATGGCTGGGATAAAATCCCAGAAGGTTTTTCAGGGAGGTTTCAGTGGGAAGGAAACCACCCATGAGCAGCTCATGGGTGTTGCCTGTGGTTTAATTGCTTTTTACTGCCCAAGAGCTGTGGTTAAGGAACAAAACCAAAGCAAGGCTCCTCTGAAGGGATGGGGACTCACCTGAGGGACATTGTGGTGACCAAAAAGGACCCTCCCACCTGTGGGTGCCTTGGCTCCCAAGCAGCTCCTCTCTCCCAGCAGAGGGAGATAAACACTCCTGGACTCTGCAGCCACAGGAATTCTCAGCCCAGAGCAACCTCTTCCCAGGAAAATGTCTCCTGGTGGTTGATGAAACCTCTCAGATCCACCTGGGAGTTCAATCCATTGCAGGAGTGTAGGAATATGTAAAAGACTTTAGAAAGTGCAAAAAGGCCTCAGAAAATAGACATTAAGCTTAGAAAAGCTGGGAAATTTCAAAACCTTCTCATGGGAAGCTAGGAAGTGAAGAACCAAGTGAATACATTTATATTTATCATAAGGAACAAGAAAGAACAAGAACTTACTGATAGTTCAAGATGTGAAAAGTCCTAGATATATGCTCTGCAAAGATAAAGAAAAAGTTTCAATCTTAAATAGTGAATTATTGTGTATTGTTTGAGGTCCTTTTGTTAATGTTAAACCCACGTGGGTCCTTTTCTTATTGGTCAGAGTATAATGACTTCACACCTTTTGTTTTACACTATTGGTTCAAAAAATATGTAGAAAAAGGCTTTGCACGGGCTGCCAATGAGACAGAGTAAAAATTTAACAGGGTAGAAATCCGTTTGGATTTAGGTGAAATGTGCCACTTTGAGCTTGCTAACACAAGTAAAATATGCTGTTTAGTCTGGTAACTGCAGCACTAGCAAAACTGCCCCAGCTGAGGAGAAAGAATGCAAATTTCCAATCTAAAGAGATAAGAGATAAGAAAGACTCTTCAGACCTTGAAACAGACAGACCCAGGAGTTCTCTCTGTGCTTTCTGACAAAAACTGAGTACAAGTGTAACTGGCTGTAAGGTGAAATCAGAGGAATGAATATGCATGAACCTATGGTGAAATTCTATGAATGTGTAAATTAGCTAGAGTAATAAAAAAGGATTGGGAGTTTTCAGGGGCACGCATGCCCTTTGAAGGGAAATCCTGGCGTGCGCCCGGCGCTGTAATAAAAAAACATACCGTGCCCTACAAATCGATTGGAATTGTGGGGTCTTGATTTTTCACTGCAATTCACCATCTTGCCTCTGCTCTGGATTTGCATGGATGTCTTTGTTTCCCTGTGTCTCTTGCTTTTTGCTTGTGTGATACAGACAGATGATAAATCCTAAGTCTGCAGCCAGTCGGGGTCCCGTGTTGTTGGTGAGACACGGACCCGTCCGGCAGACAGGAGCACTTTTGTCCTTGATCCACTCCTGAATCACAGGTGGAGGGAACATCCAGAGCTGGGATGGGAGCACACAGGAGGCTCTGGATGGGGTGGAGAACGTCCCAAATTTAACTCTTCTCTCTTGGCAGCCATGTCCCCAGGCCAGGACAGCCATGCCAGCCTGGAACACCTTCCCGCATCCGAGCAGATCCCAAATTTAACTCTTCTCTCTCGGCAGCCGTGTCCCCAGGCCAGGACAGCCATGCCAGCCTGGAACACCTTCCTGCATCCGAGCAGATCCCAAATTTAACTCTTCTCTCTCGGCAGCCATGTCCCCAGGCCAGGACAGCCATGCCAGCCTGGAACACCTTCCTGCATCCGAGCAGATCCTGCAGAGCCTGAGTGAGCTGGCCAGGTCCTTCCAGGAGATGGCCGATCGCTGCCTGCTGGTGCTGCACTTGGAAGTCAGGTAAAAACCTGGGGTTTGGGGATGGAAGGGGATCTTGGGAGTCTGCAGGTGAAGATCATGCCCAGAGGAGACAAATAAACTTGTCCACAGCAGCATCAAAGGTTAGTCCAGGAATGCCAGACCTCCAAATCGTGGATGGCCAAATGTGGGGTGGAGGCAGGGTACTAAAAGTGGTATTTCCTAGGGAGGTTTGTATCTCAACTAAAAGAGAATTTAGGAAGAAATTCCTTAATGTGGGTGTGGTGAGGTCCTACCAGAGCAGCTGTGGCTGCCCCTGGATCCCTGGAGTGTCCAAGGCCAGGCTGGACAGGGCTTGGAGCACCCTGGGATAGTGGGAGGTGTCCCTGCCCATGGCAGGGGTGACACTGGATGATCTTGCGGGTCCCTCCAACACAACCCACTCTGTGATTCCATTATTATAGTTCAGAGACCAGGAAAAATGTGATTTTCAGGGACTTCATCCTTCCAAAACAACACAATGGTGTTTTCACAGTCTAACAGGTGTCTCCACAGTTTGGTGGGGTTTTTTTGGGATTGCAAATAGGAGCTTCTCCTCCTACTTTTTCAAACAGTAACAGGAACTGGAGCTGGATTGTTTTCAAGGGCTGGGTAATTTCATGAAGTCTCTGCCTTCACATGCAAAGATCAAAGGCAGCAAATCCCTTTCTTCAGGCTGCCAGCTGCCCACTCCAGGGCTGGGAAGATGCTTTTCCCTGGAGAACTGTTTAGGCCAGGTGTATTTTCGTTGCTTCCCATGGCTCTGAGGCATCAAATAGAAGGGGAATGTCAGAGATTTGATGGATCATCAATTTGTTCTTCGGTGACACATCCCAAGCCACGCCGTGTCCCCGTGTGCTCTGCTGGAGTCAGCGTGGAGCTCTGGAAAAAAAAATCCACATTAATTCTGAAGGAGTGTCAGCACTCCTTCATCCTGCCATCCATCACCTGCTGGGCTTGGAAGGATTTGAGGAAAAGGTGGTGGAAGTATGGAAATGGAGCAGTTTTCTAGCTGGGCTGAAGTAACCCAGACTCTTGGGATGGGTTTCTGGCCTCTGTGGCTTTTTGTCACATTTGGGTTAAGCAAAAATCCCTAGAATGGAATTCAGGGGTAAATTCCAAGGGAATTTATCAAGGGATAAACTCTGCTGTAATTTAGGGCAGAGCACTGCCCAGCTCCTCCAGTGCTTCCAACAGGAGCCAAGTTTGGAGCTGTGAATTCACCAAACCACGTCACCGTGTCCAAAGGGTGGAAGGGATTGAGGAGAGGTGCTGACATCAGGAAAACCCCAGCGGGGTGGGAGCTTCCCTGGATCCCTCACTCCGCATTTCCAACCACCTGCAGTAACAGAGAACAATCCCAGTCCCTCTGGTGCCTGTTCCCAGCAGGATTCTCTGATCCTGCACCCATTCCCTGGATCTGCCATGTCCAAGGTGCACAGCGCAGTGGGAATCCATCCACGGAATCCCTGTGGTTTGAGAGGCACTCAGAGCACGTTTGGGAAGAGCCTGGGAATTTATCCCACCTCTGGCTGCTGCAGGTGCAACCTGAGGAGACACCAAAACAGACAGGGATTTGGGAATTGGCTCCATGAATTCTCCAGGAATTTTTGGGAATTCCACACAATTATCCCCTGACTTTCCCCTACCTCAGAACCCCCGTTCATTGCAGATGCAGGTTGGTGTTGTCTTCTCCTCCTCCAGTGCCCCTGGGCATGACCCTGAGGTCACTGAGATCCTGCTCCTTGGATTTGGATGTGCTTCCTTAAAGGAGACATTTGGCACACTCAGGTCATTCACCAAGCCATGGAATCACATCCTACAGTCCTGCAAAGGTTTGGGTTGGAAAGGACCTTAAAGATCATCCAGTGCCATGGGCAGGGGCACCTTCTCCTATCCCAGGTTGCTCCAAGCCCCATCCAGACTGGGAATGGAAGCAGCTTTTGTTGGAATAACCATGAAATTTTAGACTACTTAATGTCTGTTACAGGATTTTCATATTTTAAAACAATATAAAAAATTATATATAAGATGCTTTTACTCTGGGGATTACCCTAAACTGGACTTGCTTGTGATGGCCACCTCAAGGGTGTTCTCCAGGGAATATGGAAACCAGGACATCTCTGTCACAGCTTTGGGCCACTCTGGTGTGAGCTTCCTGTCCCCATGTGCTGACCCTGAGTTATGCCCCAAATGCCAGGGATTCTCCCTCAGGCTTTGATTTGTTCCCCTGGCAGGTAAATCTCAGAACCATGGAATCGTTTAGGTTGGAAAAGACCTTTAAGATCATGAGGTCCAACCATTCCCAGCTCTGACCCTGTCCCCAAGTGCCACATCCACAGGGCTTTAAATCCCTCCAGGGATGGGGACTCCAGCACTGCCCTGGGCAGCCTGTGCAGGGCTGGACGACCCTTTCCATGAAGGAATTTTCCCTAAATCCAACTTAAACCTCTCCTGGTGGAAGTAGAACCCAACCCTGTTCCCCCTGGGTGATTACAAAAGCAGAAGGAGCTCTGCTATGGATTTTTTCTGGACACAGCTCTTTCCTCTCAGGCTTTGAGAGAAATGACTTAATTACGGTTTTTTGCGGAGTCCTAAGAGGGGATTAAGCTGCATGGAATTTCTCCTTCCATGGAGGGGGTAAAATTGGGATTTAACTTCATGGAATTTCTCTTTCCATGGAGGGGTTAAAGTTGGGATTTAACTGCGTGGAATTTCTCCTTCCGTGGAGGGGTTAAAGTTGGGATTTAACTGCGTGGAATTTCTCCTTCTGTGGAGGGATGATGGTTGGGCACATTGGGATTTGACTGCATGGAATTTCTCTTTCCATGGAGGGGTTAAAGTTGGGATTTAACTGCATGGAATTTCTCTTTCCATGGAGGGGTTAAAGTTGGGATTTAACTGCGTGGAATTTCTCTTTCCATGGAGGGATGATGGTTGGGCACATTGGGATTTGACTGCATGGAATTTATCCTTCCATGGAGGGGGTAAAGTTGGGATTTAACTGCGTGGAATTTCTCTTTCCATGAAGGGAGATGGTTGGGCATGTTGGGATTTGACTGCATGGAATTTCTCCTTCCATGGAGGGATGATGGTTGGGCATGTTGGTGAACAGGAAGGAGTTGCAGTAGTGTGAAGAGTTTGGGAATAGGCACCATCTTGGAATGTTAATGATCATTCCATGACCCCTGGCTCGTTGGTCATGCCAGTTATCCCTTTTATGAGGTTTTCATGGAAGGAGTTCTTGTTGGAGGACTGGTATTGTATGGGAAGTTGGGGAATCTTGGGAAAATTCAGCGGGATGATGGAGGTGAGATCTGTCACCAAGGATCTGTTGGGTCCATCCCTGAAGATGGGACAACGACAAGAGGAGGACGCCTTTAACACAGACACCACCACCCATCTCATGAAGTTACTTTTTCACCAGCTTGAGGAAGGGAAAAACCACTTTGCATCCCACAAACACTTTAAAACGGGGGTTGTTGCATTGTGATGTTCCTCCCTCGTGCCTCACAGGGTTCACTGTTTCCACTACCTGATCCCTCTGGCCAAACAAGGGAATTATGCCATCGTGGCCAACGTGGAGAGCATGGACTACGACCCGCTGGTGGTGCGGCTCAACAAGGACATCAGCGCCATCGAGGAGGCCATGAGTGCCAGCCTGCAGCAGCACAAGTTCCAGTACATCTTTGAAGGTCAGGCACTTCCCAAGCCTTCCTCCATAAAGGGTTTTCCATTCTCATCCCAAAGCTCCACGGGGTTCCTGTCAGGGATGAAGCAGAGTGAGGTGCTGCTGTCACCTACAGAGCATCGATGAGTGAGAACCGTGTGGGAGAGCTGGGGGTGCTCACCTGGAGAGGAGAAGGATCCAGGGAGAGCTTCCAGCACATTCCAGGCCCTAAAGGGGCTCCAGGAGAGCTGCAGAGGGACTGGGGACAAGGCCTGCAGGGACAGGACACAGGGAATGGCTCCCACTGCCAGAGGGCAGGGACGGATGGGATCTTGGGAATTAGGAATTCCTGGCTGGGCTGGAATTGCCAGAGCAGCTGGGGCTGCCCCTGCATCCCTGGAATGTCCAAGGCCAGGCTGGACACTGGGGCTGGAGCAGCCTGGGACAGTGGGAGGTGTCCCTGCCATGGCAGGGGTGGCACTGGAGGGGCTTTGAGGTCCCAAACCATCCTGGGATTCCGTGATTCCCTGTTTGTTCAAGAAGAGGGAAATGACTCCACACAGAGCCATGGGGACCACTCACATCCTGTTGAAGTTTAAATTCATACTCAAGGTCCTCCTGAATCTCAGGCACCTCTTAAACCCTGGTCTGGGCTTTACAGATTTCCCATACTGGCTCCCTGTACATGAATTAGATCCTTAATTTAGACTTTTAATTGGCCTCTGGGCTTGCCCAGACCTGTGCAGTGCAAATCAGGCTGGGTTCTTGCTCTTTGTAATGTGGCACGAGTGGATGCATCATTTTGGGGGTGCCTGTGTCCCTTAGCCCCCAGCTGTGCCCTTCTGACATCCTTCAGGCACAGGAAACTGTTCAGGACTGATCAGAGAGGGGTTGTACATCAGGGGCATTGGAATGCAGCTCATTCCTGCTCCTGGAGACTGAATTTCCCAGGAAAAACAGGGAGAACACCACCCTGGATAACAGGTTAAAATCCTGTGGTTTTACAGGAGCTGCAGTGACCCATTGCTCTGCCCAGACAGGGAGAGAGACTGGCAGGGACATTATGCAAAGCCTGCTTAAAGATCAGTGGTCGTGATAACACAGCTCTAACTTTTGGGGCAGTTTTGTGTTTTTACTAAAGAGGTGGAAAGTCCTAAACTGCACCATGAAGGTTACTGAGGGTTTCCAGGTAAAATCCAATTATCCCTCGATCCAGCTCACAGGCACCACTTAACAGTGCTCATTTTGGGGGTTTTACCATGAATTATTGGCACTAAACCTCTTCCCCCTTGCAGGCTTGGGCCACCTCATCTCCTGCATCCTCATCAACGGCGCCCACTACTTCAAGCGCATCAGCGAGTCCGGCATCAAGAAGATGTGCAGGAACATCTTCATCCTGCAGCAGAACCTGACCAACATCACCATGTCCCGGGAGGCCGACCTGGACTTCGCCAGGTGAGCACAAACCTTGCCTTTTGTCACTCTTCTGGTGCCCACAGGAGCTGAGGTGGCTCCTTCCGAAAAGTCTCGGGTGGCCAGGTGAGTGGCAAGTTCAACAGCTGGAGGTGTTGGAGGCAATTTTGGCTTTCCTTTGGTTGAACAGCGTTCAGAGGGACATGGGATCATGGAATCAGGGGGGTTGTTAAGGTTAGGGAAGATCTCCAAGGTCATCAAGTCCAAGCGTGCTGCTAAAAGCTGTGGGAACGGGGAGGCCCTGCTGGAATGGCAGTGAGGGATAAAATCTCATTTTCCAGGTTTTTACCTGCTGGGAACTCAAGCACTGAAAGTGGTGCCTGAGATCCCCAGGAAAGTCTCCAGCAGAGAGAAGAGTTAGCCCTGACTCCCCAAAGGCTTAATCCAGCACCTGCCCCGTGACAAATTCCCTTTTCCCTGTGTGTTTTTTTTTGGAGTTACCTCTTCTGGAGAGGAAGGGAAGGAGAAATTCAAATTTAAGGAGCTGCGAACTGGTGCTTAAATTCAGCAGGAGTTTCTTGCTGCATCTCTCTCCCAAAGAAGAGGGATTTTCCCCCAGCAGGGCTGTAAAATGTCTCTGTGAGCCTTTCCTTGCCCCCATAGAAGAAATTAGGGAATGCTGTGCAAATCCTGAGCATTTTGGAAGTTCCTTCCTCAGGTTCAGGGCGCAGAGTTTGTCTCCTTGGACTGATTTTGCTCAATTGAATTGATTTTGCACATCAGCCTTGGATTGATTTTGCACATCAGCCTCAACTTCACATCAGTTGAGGCTGATGTGAAGTCCCACCAAAGTGTCTGTGCTTGGCACTTCCTTGGGGCTTCTCCAAAACCAAAAGCTTCCAGAGGTGGTGGGTAGAACTTAAACAGGATGACACTGGGGCTTGGATTTATTCCCAGGTCAAAAATATTTTGGTTTGTTGAAGGCTCAGGGCCACCAGATCCAGGTTGGCTTGAAGGGACATCTCCCTCGAGTTCTGTTACCTTGAAATAGCAGGAACAGCAAAAAAAAAACCCCAAAACTGTGTGTGACAGACCCCCTGCAAACCTCTCCCACATTATGGGGTTTCTTCACTCAGGGAGGACTGAGGGATAAGCAGGTGAAGGCGAGCCCTGAGCAGTGGTTTTGGCAGCTGGACTCAGGGCTGGCTGCAGGGAGCTCCTCAGCTGATCCTGTCTGGGTCAGGAGGGGACAGCTGAGCCCAGGAACTGCCAAAGGAAAGGTCTGGAACTTGGAAATGGAGGAATGGGGTCAAATGAGAGAGGTTTGTGTGAAACTTGGATCTGACCCACCACAAACTCTTGGTGCCATCACTTGGCCGCTGCTGCTGGAGGCTGAATTCGGAGGGAGGTTTGAACTGCCTGGATGAGGAGTGTGACTGACTGCCTCATCTGTTTGGGATCTCATCTGGGGATGGATCATTGCTGAATCCATTTCTTCAGATCAGCATTGGCATGGGGAAGCAGTGGATGCTGAGGCCCGCAGGACAGGGAGGGAGGAAGATCCATGAGAAACTCTGCAAGGAATAAACTCCCCAGATTTAATATTTTCTTTCTTGAATGGTTGTCCTGTGGTGAAGGAATTTTCCTGATATCCAACCCTAACCTCCTCTGGCACGACTCAAGGCCATTTCCTTGTGTCCTGTCCCTTGTTCCTTGGGGGCAGAGCCTGACCCCCACCCTCCCACAGCAGCTTTGTGCAGAACTCTTCCCATCTAATCAATTCAGCAACATTTCTTTTATTCCTTTCACAGCTTCATCACTTCCCTCTTTTCTTCTGGGGCGTAATTCCATGCTCTGTTTGATTGCTTAGCTCTTCAGATGACTCCTGAAAGTGTAAATGTTTATTACCCAGACTCTCCTTTGACATAAACAAGGCTCTGGTGCATCCAAGCCCTGCCCTGCTCACCTGAATTCACAATCACCTGAGCAAGGTTCTCACGTCACCCCAGGGACTCCACGGTACCCAGGTCTACTCAAGCTGTTAAATAAACATAACAACTCCCCTCCAGAAAGCATAAAACAACATCAGGCTGGGATAAAAGTGATTTGTGCCTCTGTGATATGGCTCAGGTGGGAATCTGTAAATGCTCTGTGCTGTGGATAACTCTCAGTTTGGCCTTTTCCAAGATAAAGTGGTTTTTTTATGTAGAGGAGCAGTGGCTGAGCTGATGGAGAAATCCAGGGATAAATTCCCTTCCTGCTTCATTTCTCCAGGGAACTGGAGGGTCATGAGTGGGACAGGATATTTCTGTGTCCATGATCCTGAGGCTTCCAGCAGCAATTAGCCACAATTAACAATCAATGCAGCGCTCTCCACACAGCCCCTCTCCATGCCTTGAATCTGAATTCTGGAGCAGGTCCCTTTTCTCAAAGTGAACCTCTTTGAAATCAGTTTGTAGGAAAGACCAGACCAGTTGAGAAAGGACCAAAAGTTTTTTGAAGGTTTTCCTGAGCGTTGTGCTTTTGGGTTTTTTTTAATTATTATTTTATTTTTCACTTCTGCTATGGTCTTCAAGGCTTTTTAGAGGCCTCAGAGAACACTGGGCTTCCCTTTCTCCTCTGCTCAGTGACTTCAGGCAGTAGAAATCCCAACCAGGGAAGCTGGAAGGGGAAACCCTTTCTCCTCTGAAGCCAAAATCACGTGGAGGATTCTCAGCAAGCCCAGGTAACACTTGTTGGTCCTGGTGAGGCTTTTGCTGTTTAAACCCCATTTTTCCAAAGCTTTGTAGCCTGCAGGTGACAACAGCAGCGTTTGCTGCTTTGGGAGCAGTCCCGTGGCAAGGAGAAAATGTGTTTTAAATGAGTTTTGCTCTCAGATTCTCAGTTCAAGGCAGGGAAAGCCTCAGCAGAGCATCACAAGGCGGAGCTGGAGCACGTTTCCACTGGAAAAAAAAAAAAAAATTAAATTGCCAAGTGGTCTGAGGAGTTTTTAACACCAAGAGAAAGGCTGGTTCTGACTGCTGAGGTGTCACAAAGGATTTGTGGCATTTGCTAAATTTCCTGCAAATATTAATAGGTTTTTCACTCCTGTGTGTGTTCAATATCTAGGCCAGCAGAAATGCAGGAGGTTGTTGGGGCTTCCACTGCTTTATTAAGGAAAAAGCAGGATTTTCTCCCTGTGGAACATCCAGGCATGTGCTGCAAAGTCTGGGACTGAGCATGACTTCCAAATGCCTCCAAATTACCGAAGTTTCACACCCATAATTAGATTTATGGCATGAAAGGGATAAAAGCTTCAAATTTGAATTCCTACTCAGGTCCTTTCCCTTGTGTCTTCTTTCCTCCTCTCCCTCTATCCCCACCCGAAATTCTCTGGGATTTTATGAAGATTTCACCAGAGGTAGTCACAAAGGGTGAGGATTCTGCTTCAGACTCAGCCTCAAACTAAAAAAAAAAAAAAAATCTGTGAAAAAAAGGGACTTTCTGAGTCATACAAGTGTTAACACTGAGTGTTCTGGAGAGTGAGCTGAGGTGGTTGCAAGGGGAACAGAGAGAGCAGGGATGAAATGGGAACATTTTCTCTAACAAGTGCCACTGTGACCTCGGAAATTAAGGAAATGAGCAGTGCTGTCATTGTCCCTGGGTCTCAGTGTCCTCCCTGCCTCAGGTGGTGGCAGCAGAGGGATCCAGAGGTGTCCCCAGCCCTGGAGAGAGTTGGAGCTTTCCCCGTGCTGCCATTCCAGGTGTTCCCGGGGCCACCCCTCCTGCAGGGACCAGGAATCTTTTCCTGCTGTTGATGACATTTCCAGGGCTATTGGCTGGGACATTTCCATCAGAGCTCCACTTGTTCCTGGCTTGGCCATCAATAAACCCAAATCATGGACTCACAGGGTCATGGAAGCTGGAAAAGATTTCCCAGACCATCGAGTCCAAGCTGTGCCCGACCCCCACCTGTCCCCAGCCCAGAGCTCTGTGTGAGGTTCCTTGGACACCTCCAGGGACAGGGATTCCAAACCTCCCTGGACAGCTCCTTCCAATGTTTAACAACTCTTATGGAGAAGGAATTTTCCCTAAAATCCCCCCAGACCCTCCCCTGGCCCAGCCTGAGGCCGATGCCTCTCCTCCTGTCCCTGTTCCCTGGAGCACAGCCCGACCCCCCCGGCTGTCCCCTCCTGGCAGGGACTTGTGCAGAGCCACAAGGTCCCCCCTGAGCCTCCTTTGCTCCAGGCTCAGCCCCTTCCCAGCTCCCTCAGCCTCTCCAGACCCTTCCCAGCTCCTTCCCTGGACCCTCTCCATCCCCTCAGTGGGGCTGGGGAATGCTCCCATCACTCAAACCCCGTCTTTATTCCAAGGCCAGGTTGGACGGGGCTTGGAGCACCCTGGGATGGTGGAAGATGTCCCTGTCTGTGGCACGGGGTGGCACTGGGTGATCCTTCAACTCCCTTCTCACCCAAACTGTTCCATGATCCCGTGAAAGGGGAGGATGGGAAGGTTTAGGATGGAGGATGCAGCTGGAGCTTGAGCTTTTATCAAACCCACGTCAAGCCCTGCATCACTGCCGGGCCGGGTACCAGGGCTGTGCTGCCAGGTTTGCCTCCTCGGCGCTCAGGGCTCCTGTCCTGCCAGGCTGGGCAGCTTTTTGTTCGGTTATCCCCAGATTTCTGCCGTTCGCCGCTGATCAGGGATCAGCAATGACCTGCTGCCATCTGCTGGGAGCTGCCGAGGGAAGGGGAAGCATTCCAACATCCCCGTGCTCCGCAGGAAGACTTTTCATTGCCAAATCTCATTTCTCTGTCTGCTTTTACTCTCTTGTGCCTGGGTGCCCAGGTTGCCTGAGGGTGGAGGGGATCTTCCTCTGAGAGCCATCTTTGAGCTCGAATTGTGTGTGGAGAGCATCAGGCCCAGCAAATCCTGACCCGGATCCCTTTGTTCCCTGCAGAGCTCCTGAGATGCTGCCTGTGGGTGAGGGAAGTATCTCAGATGTTCTCCTTGGGGCTGCCCTCAAGCCAGGACTAAATTTGGGGTGTTTAAGATCATTCAGTTTGAGTAAAACCCACATTAGCTGAGTACACAGGGCACTCTATTCCCCCATTTCTTTGAAAGGTAAAAATCCCCAAATCTTCACAGTCTGGATCCCAGGAAGTCCCTTCCCTCCAGGGGATGAGGACCAGAACAGGCTCTGGAGGAAAATCTTCCCTTTGGCAGCGTGGGAAAGCTGTGCTGTCCCCATCACAGACTGGATGAGATGGGGAGCGTGTCCTCGTTTGGGCTTGCAGCTTTTAATTAACAAAGCTGCTTTAGTTTTCAATTAAGGACTCGGTTACAACAAAATCCCTATTTTCTTTCCCTTTCTTTTCCGCCTTGTTTGCTCCCCCCTGTAGTTTCCGCTGAGCTTTGATCTCAGCGCAGGTTTAATTAGCTGTAATTAGCGGTTTCACCGCATTAACCAAAAATCCCGATCGCGGGAGGATTAAAAACCATCCCTCAGCTTGATGGCCTCATCCCCACCTTCCTCCTTTTTCTTCTCCAGGGGGATTTAGGGGATCAGAGGGTCCCTGTGTGGCCTTTCCCCAGACGGGTGCATCCCAGTGATCCACCTTTTTATGGGATCACTGAAACTCCCCGGAGCAATTCACCCACCCGTGGATTTCATTCCCAGTTAAATCTGCAGCTGCCAGGGGTTTTAGGATGGCACCAGTCTGTGCCTTCACAGCACTCCTTAGAGCATTTCTTGGGGTGTCTCCCTGCTTTCGGTACACTTGGAATCATGGAATTGTTTAGGTTGGAAAAGCCCTCTAAGATCATTGAGTCCAGCACTGCCAAGGCCACCAGTGCCCCAAGTCCCCCAAGTGCCACAGCCACATGGATTTTAAATCCCTCCAGGAATGGGGGCTCCAGCACTGCCCTGGGCAGCCTTTTTGGGAAGGAATTTTCCCAAAATCCACCCTGAGGCTCCCCTGGCCCAGCCCGAGGCCGTTCCCTCTCCTCCTGTCCCTGTTCCCTGGAGCACAGCCCGACCCCCCCCGGCTGTCCCCTCCTGGCAGGGACTTGTGCAGAGCCACAAGGTCCCCCCTGAGCCTCCTTTGCTCCAGGCTCAGCCCCTTCCCAGCTCCCTCAGCTTTTCCTGGTCCCTTCCCCAGATCCTTTGGCCTTTTCAGCCAAGTGCCTGCTCCAGGTTTCCCAAACTTCCAACTTTTCCTGGCCTTCAGGAGCTCCTGGAAGCTGAGGCGTGGCCAAGTCCTTTGCTGAAACTTCCCAGCACGGGGTGGAGAGGAGATTTTGGAATATTTTGGAGCTTTTGGAAGTTGTGGCTCTGCTCTGAGGAAACCCTGCTCTTCCCCATGGATGTGCCCAGTCCTTCTCCTCAGGGCTGCTCTCAAATATTCCTCGCCAGGCCAACCCTTGAGGAGGTCACGGAGCACCCACTCTCCTTGGGGATCGCTCCAAGTGCCAGAAGGAATCATCTGAAAGTATCAGCAGGCTCTGGAAGGCACCAGTCCTGCTCAGCCTCAGTGTTGACTCAATGTTTTATTTTGATCAGGCTTTTCAGCCCTTCCCCGAGGCGCTTTTAATCTTCGCTCTGTAACCTTTAAAAGAGAGAGGTTTTCGTGGCCTCCACAATGATTTTCATTGCCTGGACAGGGATGTCTGAGCTGCTCCGAGTAAAGAGATTAATTCAATTTTCCTAAACTGGAAATGGACTGAAAAACTGAGAGGCTTCATTGACTTTTCCTCGCTCGCTTCGTGGCGTGTTAGAGAAACAATCAATGGGGTGAACTTCTCAGCCAGCAGAAACCTGGTGTTCCCATTTCCAGGGAACCGGCTCGGGAAGATGGGAATAAACATTTTTAAGAAGTCTGTTTTGGCCAGAGCACGTTCCTCCTCTGCCTTAAAACCATCAGGATATATTCTCCTGGAAATGAGTTACAAACAAATCCCTCATTTATCCCCGAGGTGACAGTCTTTTGCTGATATGTGCTTTCTGGAGACTAATAAGTTTTGAATGTCAGTGGTGGCGGGGGGAGAAAAAAAAAAATCAAAGTAATTACTTTGTGTTCCCAAGCTCCTTATTTGTGTAGGTGCCTGTGTGTTTATCTCCCTCTGTCATGCTGCATTGCTAATGGTAATTAAAGGCAAGGGATTTTTCTTGCTGGAAGTTTTTTCTTCTTATTTTCCACCTTTAGTGATTTTGGCCTTGGCGATGATGCTTTGCCACCGGCCAGTTACTTGTGGAAGTGCTTTAATAGAAGGTCTGAGTTCAGGAAACTCTGCTTGCCCAGCTGGAATTGGATCCTTTTGTTTATCCAGGCCTGTGGAGTGTGAGGTGGGCATTGCTTTTTTTCAGGCCGGGGTTTGAAACCACGTCCTGGACGTGTCAGTCCTGGTGGCCACTGTCACCTCTGTGGTGGCTCTGGGAAATCGTGGAGAACTCGTCAATATTTGCTTTATTTTGCACAGAATTTGGGTTGTGGGTTGTGGTCCCAAAAATAGGGAGCAAACCCACACGGTCCGTGGTCAGCAGTGGGGTGGGATGGGCTCCCCACGGGCTCTGGATCCTTGGGAAACCCACCCAGGACACGTGGGCTGGGCTCAAGGGGTGGGACAGGGGGTTCTGCCAGCTTCCCAGCCTTGCAGGGGACTTCAGTTTCTCCCTGCACTTCATTTTCCACAGGAAACATGGAAGACGTTTTGTTGGGAAGAGGTTTTGGCTGGGAAGAGGCCACAGGGCTTTCCCCACAGGCCCTCCCAGGCTGCAGAGTCTTAGACCAGGTCTAAAGTCTGGATCAGGAGGCCAAAACTGCAGATCCAGACGGTGTCCAGGTTCTGCTAAGTTTTTCACCCCACAGAAATATGAGTTTGAGTGTGAAAGCTCATTTTTAGGTCCAGGTAAAGCCTCTGTGTGTGTGGTGGATCCACTGCTGGCTTTATCAGGATTTTGGATTTTGTGTGCACAGAGAGCGGCTTTATTTGTGGGCTTGCTCTAAAACTTCCGTAGGAACATTCCAGCAAATCCTTTCCTCTCTGTCCCATCCAAGGACCTTCCCCTGATTCCCTGCACTTCCACAGCTCCAGGCTCTGGAAATCCCATGGAGCAAAACACGAGGGGTTGGGCTGGAGACAACGGAGGCAGCAGCGTGCAGGGATGGCAATGGGACCCAGTGGAACTGGAAATGGGATCCAGTGGAATCCAGGCGAGGAAGAAGAGGGAATTACATTGGTTTTCCTTAATGAAAAGAGTTTTTTTTTGCTTTAGAGTAGCCAAGAGTGGCACCTCGCAGCACAAGGAACGGGTTTCAGTGGATCATCTTTGTTTGGAATCAGGGAAGCATTTGGGTTGGAAAAGCCCTCTGAGGTCATGGAGCCCAACCCTTTACCTGTCACTGCCAAGGCCACCCCTGAGCCTGTCCCCAAGTGCCACATCCACACGGCTTTGAAATCCCTCCAGGCATGGGGCCTCCACCAAGGCTGGAAAAGCCTTTTGGGGAAGAAGCTTTCCCTGATACCCAACTTAAAAATCTCCTGGAACTTGAGGTTGCTGCCTCTTGTTTTGTCAGCTTGGGAGAAGAGCCCAGCCCTCAGACTGAGCTTGAGCAAACATCCAGAGCCATGCCATGGGATGTTCCCATGTTCCCATGTATGGGAATGTGAACTCCCATGTCTGAGCTCTCCCATATGACTTTGGATCTCCTATTTGGGTTAGAAACTGCTTTTTTCTCCCGTGCTAAAAGGTGCTGGATACTGTTCTGGGAGGTTCTGATGAAATTCCCAACAAGCAGCTTTAAGGGAAAGGACAGATTCTTTTAAGAACGGAATTTGTGTGACACACACACAGAAAAGAAACGCCAAAAAAAAAAAAAAAAAAAAAAAAAAAAGGAAGAACCATCAGTGTGTCAGGAGCAGCCATCCCAGGCGTTTGTCTGCAGCTGAAGGAAAGGTAAATATCGGATTGTCAGCTGGAGATGCATCTCTGTTGCCTGGCTCCCACCTGCAAATGGCAGCGATTAGGAAAATGTCCTGCCTTTTTCACAGGAGGCGGCATCTTCCCAGCACGAGCCAGAGAGGCACAGGCGGGCCCGGAGGAGCAGATTGCTTTGCCCTGTCAGTCAGATCTCATTAGGACCTGCCGAGCCCCAGACCCCCTTATCAGCTCGGGAATTGCTGATCCCGGGGCTGGCTGGTGCTGCTGGAGTCACTGCTCATCACTTCCCTGGGCTCTGCAGTCACAGCTGCCACCGCGCTCTCCTCTCTCTTCATTAGAGTAAGGCAGGAGTGAAGCTTTCAGCCTGCTGGAATCAGAAATGTGTCCCTTGGAAGGGGTGGGAGCGGGCAGGGAGTGGCTGGGAGGGAGGAAAATGCCCGTGTTGGGACACAGAGGGACAGTGAGGACATGGCCAGGTCTGGGCACGGGGCTTGCGAGGTGAGAGAAGGGAAAAGGGAAAAGGGAAGGGAAAAGGGAAGGGAAATGGGAAAAGGGAAGGGAAATGGGAAAAGGGAAGGGAAATGGGAGAAGGGAAGGGAAATGGGAGAAGGGAAGGGAAATGGGAGAAGGGAAGGGAAATGGGAGAAGGGAAGGGAAATGGGAGAAGGGAAGGGAAATGGGAAAAGGGAAGGGAAATGGGAGAAGGGAAGGGAAATGGGAAAAGGGAAGGGAAATGGGAAAAGGGAAGGGAAAAGGGAAAAGGGAAGGGAAAAGGGAAAAGGGAAGGGAAAAGGGAAAAGGGAAGGGAAAAGGGAAAAGGGAAGGGAAAAGGGAAAAGGGAAGGGAAAAGGGAAAAGGGAAGGGAAAAGGGAAAAGGGAAAAGGGAAGGGAAGGGAAGGGAAGGGAAGGGAAGGGAAGGGAAGGGAAGGGAAGGGAAGGGAAGGGAAGGGAAGGGAAGGGAAGGGAAGGGAAGGGAAGGGAAGGGAAGGGAAGGGAAGGGAAGGGAAGGGAAGGGAAGGGAAGGGAAGGGAAGGGAAGGGAAGGGAAGGGAAGGGAAGGGAAGGGGTCCCAAGGCCAATTCCTGGTGAGATAGAGGAGGGAAAATGGAAACTGAGGAAAGGACAGGATTAGCAGAACTGAGAGGACCAACAGGCTCAAGCCATGACACAGGATTGGGGTAGAGCAGGGATGGCAGCAGGTGTAGCCCAGGAACAGCAGGGTTCCAGCCCTTTAAGTCGTTCTTTAAGGGAGGTCTGGACTGGATTTAGGAACATTTTTTTTTCCCAGAAAGGGTTGCAAAGCACTGGCACAGCTGCCCAGGGCACTGATGGAGTCACCATCCCTGGAAGAGTTCAAAACCATGTGGATGTGGCACTTGGGGATAAGGGTTAGTGGTGACCATGGTGGTGAAATGGTTGCACTGGACACTTGAATTTTGGCAGGTTGAGATACATTCCTCCATTTCCTCTATAGTTAATTACTCTTTAATCAACAAGATCTTTAACTCATTGATTTTTGGTCTGGCTTGGAGGTTTTAGCCAGCTCAGGGCTGGTGGTGAGTCCAGGTGCAAAGCCACAATTTCAGCTAGGAATAATCCTAAATAATCCTAAATAAGGATTTCCACCAGCTGCATTCTGCAACCAGGAGTTTCATCCTTCACCACCTGCTGAGGAGCCATGCCTGGGGATGTGCTGGTCATTCCAGGTGGTGGGATCTGTAACATTCCCAGCTATCACATCTTATCCTCAGGGTTTATTCCCAAAAAAAGTCCCAAGATGATTTTTCCACCTTTTAAATGCTGAGAGCTGGGGCTGCTGCTGCTGGGGGACACCTGGGGACCTTCCTTTATCACTGGTGCTGAAGGATTGACAGATGATTATGGGGGGAATTTGCCCTCATGCCAGTGAATGTTCTCAACAATCAGCCCTCTCCTGGCTCTGGGATCACAGAATCATGGAATGGTTTGGGTTGGAAGAGATCCTAAAGCCCATCCAGTTTCATTCACCTTTCCCTACCCCAGGGTGCTCCAAGTGCCTCACAATAAACCCTTTCCTCCTAAAACCAAATCCAGATCTCACCTCTTTTAGTTTAAAACCTTCCTTTTGTCCTGTCACTATCTGCGGCCTGTGTAAAAAGTTGCTTTCCATCTTTTTTTTTTTTTTTATTCATTCTCTTCAAGGATTTAAGGCTGCAAAGAGTTTGGGATGTAACCAAGATTTTATGGGCTCCATGGAGTCAGCTGGGGACAAGATGCCCCCTCAGCAGTTTCTGACCCATGGAGGAACAGCTCCACATCATCTTCTTCCCTCCCTTACTCCCCTTTCCTCCCTCTTCAGCTGTGCAGTGAGATCTTATTTGGGGGATTCAGCCTTCCCCATGGTGATCCCCAGGAGCTTTCCCGGGAAAGGCATGATCCATCCAAGCTGGATTTCGGTGTGATTGCCATAATTACCCTCTGACTTCCACCCTCGAGTGAGATGAGACGGCCCAAAAGGAGAGAGCTGTGATTTTTGCAGTAAAAAAAAAGAAAAAAAAAAAACAAAAAACAAACAGACTGAGAAATTATTCTTGAAGTGCCAAAGGCGAGAGGCTCCGGGGCAGGAATGAGCGGGGAATGCAGATCAGGCAACGCCGTCTATCCAAGGTGGAGCCTCTGCTGGGGCTGACATTAAAAATTCTGACTCAAATGCAGGAAACATGGAGTGAAGGAGGTGAATTATTGATGGGGAGCAGGGATTACCATATCTGACAGATGGAGACTGTCTGAGAACGTTTTGCAGAGTGGCATCTGCACCGTGCCTGATTGGCGTCCCTGAACTTTCGCGCGTCAGATGTCGAATATCAACACACAAACTCTGATGCAGCAATTAAATCTGTCCTCTGATGAACCTGGGCCTCGTAGCCAGGAGGCATCCACACATTCAGATAAAGTCCAAATGCCTCGATTCTTATTTTTTAGGGAGATATCTGAATAATTACATCCAGAGCACTGCATTGATGATGTCAACATTTAGATATATTCAGGAAATTATGTGCAACGTATCATGTCTTACTCCAATTCTACTGAGGGCTGTAAAGCTCCCCTTGTCTTTTATACTTTGTATTCCAGATTTGAGCTCAAATAATAGAGAAACTCTAAAATTCAGCTGCCACCTCACGTCACAGAGGTGCATTAACACCTAAAGCTGAAATGGGTCTCTCAAGTAGATCTTCTGCAGAAGTTGTAAATCAAACACGGATTCCATGTTGTCATGTGTGGAAAAACAAAGAGGAGAAGGAAAGAAGTGCAAATAAGAGCAAGTTTGATGCTTTGGTGGGGAACAGCTTGGATTGGGAAGAAGCAAGATATAAAATATGTCTTTTTTTAATAGGATTCAGTGCCTTCGGATCCTGGCTTGTTTTCCTAAGCCCAGCCCAACATGGGAAATAGGTGAATTTTTCTGCCATCTGTTAAAAGTGGGGTGCTGGGGGAAATTCAGATTTCCTTCATGGAGAATGTGCAGATTTTGGGAATCGTCAGGAAAATGTGCTTTTAGTCCCTGGAGGGGCTTTCAGGGGTGGAATCTGGGATTGGTTTCTCAAGGAGCATCACTATTAGGAAAAATCTCTTCAACCAAAGAAGGGCAGGGCTGGAATACCCATCTCTGGAGGGATTGAAAGCCATGTGGGTGTGACATTTGGGGACGTGGTCAGTGGTGGCCTTGGCAGTGCTGGGAATGGTTGGACTGGATGATCTCAAAGGGCTTTTGAATGGTTTCGTGATTCCATGATTCTGTGGGGTGGCTCTTGTTGGGTGGGATCCACCCCGTTGGATCACAGAACGGATGAGGTTGGATGGGACCATGGTGGGATGCTTGGTCCTTCTCACCCTCAAAGCAGTCTTTGAGAGAACAGAGAAGTTCTGGATGCAGTGTCTCCAAAGTGCTTCGGGAAATTCTCGAATGGGAATTGCGAGAGGTTGATAAATGAATAAATTACTAGGGAAAACTCCAGGTTCAGCTCTCGCAGCAGAGTCCTTTGGAGAGCCTGGAGGTTTTGTGCAGTTGAAGATGCGTCTCTGGGAGGAGATGAAAAGCAGTTCAGAGAATTGCTGTGCTTTTGATGGCTCTGAACTACCTCCAGTGCAGGGATTCTCTTCTCACTCTGTGGGGACCAGTTTTGTTTCCAAGGAGCTGCTGTTGCTCTGCAGTGGAGTCTGTCCGTGAAAAGTGACGAGCAAAGGGATGCAACTCCCAAGATATTCCATGAGTAAAACTTGTTTTTTCCATGCAGTGAAGAGTGGAGATAGAAACCCCATATACTCTGGGTTTTACCCTGCACTGACATCGCCTTGATAATATTTTCATTATGCTCAGGTTTGTGCTGTCTGGCAAAAAAAAATACTGTAAGTGAAGCTCTGTTGGATGAAAAAGTTGGGATAATTGGAGCTAAACCCACCAGGAATGGCCAGAAGAGGCCACAGCTGTGCTGCACACGGCAGTGTGGGAGCTGCTCTTTTAGTGGTGGTGGGTTTCAATCCCTCTAAATACGACTTTTGCCCTCAGAATGATAGAGAGGGAAAAGCAATTTCAACCAAAAATTCTGGAAATGAGCAGCAGCTGCCCATAAAAACCTGTGGCCTCAAACCTGGAGGTTTCCAAGCATCGGGAGAAGCTGGGATGAAATGTTCCCCAGGCGAGTGGCCACCACAGAAAGCAAGGAGGAGAGGGTTGAAGCTCTGAATCCCTCATCCAGGAGATCCACAGTTCCATGCTGGTGTCCACCACTTCTGGACATCTCAGATTTTGGCATTGAACCCATCCTGGTTTTTTTCTGCCATAGTTACTACACGGGCTCGTTGGACCTGACCACAGCTACTACAACTTAATGAACCTGACCACAGCTACTACTGGAGCATGACACACAACCACCGACCACAACGACTGCAGGCAAAATTGACTTGATGAACGCAGCCACAGCCTACCACAAGATACTGACTTGTTGGACCCAACCACGACCTACCCCAGGCAGACATTGACTTTTGGAACCCAACCATGACCTACCCCAGGTAGACATTGACTTGTTGGACTCAACCATGACCTACCCCAGGCAGACATTGACTTGTGGAACCCAACCATGACCTACCCCAGGTAGACATTGACTTTTGGAACCCAACCATGACCTGCCCCAGACAGACATTTGGAACCCAACCATGACTTATCTCAGGTAGACATCAATTTTAGAACCCAACCATGACCTACCCCAGGCAGACATTGACCTGTGGAACCCAACCATGACCTACCCCAGGCAGACATTGACCTGTGGAACCCAACCATGACCTACCCCAGGCAGACATTAACTTTTGGAACCCAACCATGACCTACCCCAGGCAGACATTGACTTTTGGAACCCAACCATGACTTATCTCAGGTAGACATCAATTTTAGAACCCAACCATGACCTACCCCAGGCAGACATTGACCTGTGGAACCCAACCATGGCCTAACCCAGGCAGACATTGACCTGTGGAACCCAACCATGACCTACCCCAGGCAGACATTGACTTTTGGAACCCAACCATGACCTGCCCCAGACAGACATTTGGAACCCAACCATGACTTATCTCAGGTAGACATCAATTTTAGAACCCAACCATGACCTACCCCAGGCAGACATTGACCTGTGGAACCCAACCATGGCCTGCCTCAGGCAGACATTGACTTGTTGGACCCAACCATGACCTACCCCAGGCAGACATTGACTTGTTGGACCTAACCATGACCTACCCCTGGTAGACATTGACCTGTGGAACCCAACCATGACCTACTACTGGCAAACATTGACCTGAGAGCCCTACTTGAGCTTCTGCCCCAGTTCTGACTGTTCTGTCCCCATCAGGCAGATCCCATCGTGTCCTTCACCCATCGGCAGCTCCCAACCATCCCTAGTTTATCAAAGCTCAGCTGCCACCACCCCAGTCACGTCCAGTTCCACGTCACTTGATCCTAAATAAAGCTGGGGGCTTGCCGCAGTGATTGTTGTTCCCAAAGGGAAGTGAAAATCGTGGGATTTTTTTGCTGACTGGAGCAATCTCTGCCGCACTTTCTGTGGAAGTGCTGACTCCCTCTTCTTTCAGGCTACATTCATTTCCACGTTCCCTCCAATTTATGCATGAGGCAAGGGGAAAAATCCCTTAATATTCCTTATAAACTGGCAGATGGTATAGATAATTTTTTTTTTTTTAACTATATGCAGTAAAATGCAAATGTGTGTGGCTTATTTGCAAATGCTGGCATTAATAACTGACATTTAAACAGGTCAGATTAACACTTTTACTGATCTATTAAAAAGAATCTTTTCCAATCATTTGCACACTCAAAATCAATTTTAATACAACATGTAAATTGAATTTAATTTTTTTACACAAAATTGCATTTATCTTCCTAAGCCATTAAATTTACTATTTAATATGTACTTTCCAGCTCACTTGGCTAGAATTTCATTGCTCTTTATCTGTATAAATTTAATTAGCCTTGATATCATCAGTATATTATAGAACTAATTAAAGATTTAGATAAGTGCTGAGGGTGCTTGTTTAATACCCTGTAAAGTTCCATTTGGAGAGCGAGAATTTCCATCTTTCATTAGGATCAGCCGGTTTGGAGCTACAAGGAGTGGCTCAGACATTGTTTTTTGAAGAATTATTTAATGGGCTTTAATGGATTTATCCTTCCTTTGAAAAGCTGTGTAATTGCTGTGTCTCACTGCACGCTGGGAGGGGGCTCGGAGGTGTTCAGGGATTGGGTTTAAGTGCTCCGTGCACGTGGGGATGCTCAGAGATCCCCATTCCCAGAATCCCAGGATTGTTCAGGTGGGAAAAGCCCTCCAAGCTCTGCCCGATGCCCACCTTGTCACCAGCCCAGAGCCCTGAGTGCCACATCCTTGGACACCTCCAGGGATGGGGACTCCAAACCTCCCTGGGCAGCCTTTTCCAATGTTTACCAACTTTTTCCATGAGGAAATTCCTTCTGATCTCCCACCTGAGCCTCCCCTGGAGCTCGTGTTCCCAGCAGGGCAGCGTTGTCCAAGTGATGAGCCCTGGGAGGAAGGGAAAAGGAAATAAGAAGGAAATATTAATGAGAAAATAATAGATAAGGCAGATAAATGGCAGGATAAAAAGGAGGAGGGAGAATGGGAGAGAGATTTGGAGGGGGTGGTGATGTTCTGCACGTCCCTTACCCTTCCCTTTGCTAATTAATTCTGCATTTAAGAGGTGATTTCTCATCTGTCTTTGACAAAAAGCTCTGCAGTGGTGGCAAACCCAGTGACAGAGCTGCATGTGGCACCCAGAGGTGTTGGCTGGGGGGTTTTTGTCCAAAATGGCTTTGTCTGTGTAAGAAAGCAACCCCCAGGTGAGCTGATTTGTATGTAGGGCTTCATACGCTGTCTCTGTGGTTTAAACTTTAAAAGGGAAAATAATTGGATTTTCTAACGAGGCTGTCTCTAATTAGAAGGCTGCACTTGTGCCCTTTTGAATAAATACACTTGTTTTTCTTGCCTGGCTCTGTACCTGATCAGAGCCCTGCGTGGGTACTGAGCAAGGGGTACCCTTCCCACCTCTGATATTTTTTCCTGCCTTGATAAATTACTTAATTTTAATTATTATTCCAGCTTTTTTTTAAAAAAAAAAAAACCAATATTATCCTTCCATCCCTTGATTATTTATTAAGGGCTGTGATTTGCAGAGCTACCACAGGAGCGTGAAGCACCACTGTACTCCAAATTCACTTTTATTTCTTCCTCTCCTGCTTTGCTTCCTTTCCCAAATCATTTCCCATCTCAGAATTTTGCACATTTCGAGTTTTTAAGTGGGGTTTTCCGTGTTCTTGTGCTTTTTTATGTTCTTGTGGTAGCACAGTCCCAGAGCCACCTGTGCCTCCTGCCCCAAATCGTGCCACGTGTGGTGATGGGGCAGCTGCTTCCAAGGGGCTGTGGATGAGGTGAGCGCAGAGAAGATGGAGATCACAGTGATAGGAACATTTTTGGCCTCATTTTGGGGTTTTTTCAGTCCTTGGAGCTATGTAGGAACCATGCAGTCCACGCCATTCCTCACCCCAGGCACGCAGGAGAAGTATCCAGGTCTTGCTGTGGTGTCTGAGAGGAGCTGAGGCTGACCAGAACAGCAAAACCATCTCTGATGTGAACTCTCCTAAAGCACTCTGGGTTCTTCTGGAGGTGCAGAAGGAACATTCCTGTTGTTGGCCCCAGAACTGCTCCGGGTTGATTGAAAATCAAGGAAGAAATCTGAAGGAAAGACAATCAGGATTTACATTCCCTCGTGGGACGATGTCCTGGGGGTGGAGTCCCTTATTTTAGGGTTGTAGCTGCAGTTGAGGATGAGCAGTGGTTGGAAAGAGGAACTGGATCCATCCCTGTGAGTGTCCAAGGCCAGGTTGGAAAAACCTGTGGGATAGGGAAGGTGTCCCAGTTGGAATTTGATGATTTTTAAGGTCCCTTCCAACCCAACCCATCTGTGACTCCGTGAAAAGCCGTGATGCAGCTGTCACCTCCCATCCCTGTTTTCCATCTCGTCATCAGAAGCTCCGGAGCTGGAACCAGCAGCTCCCACATTTGCAGATTTTTGATTTAAAATGCCGCTCACTGATGTGTGTGTGCAAACATCCCCGCAGCCTTCACCAGGTGCAGAAATTGAAGCAATTGCTGCTTTACCTGGATTTTCCTTTGGTGTTCTGAGCTTTCAAAATTGTCTTTGCAAACTCCTGCCTGGAACTCATCTCTCCTGCCCCATCTCCAGTGCCCTATAACCATTCTCAGCTCTTCCCCATTCCCACCTCTAATAACTCCAGAGGGAAACTATATAACTATATTGAAAATAACTCCAATCCCCATGGGATTTTCTTCTTTCAGCCAGGCCTGAAAATCCATTTCTTTTGCATTACTTGACTAAAGTCACCTAATTTCTTGCTGTTCTTTCCTTTTTTTTTTTTTTTTTTTTTTTTTTTTTTTTTTTTTTTTTTTTTTTTGCACTCACTCATCCCCCTCTGTAATTAAATGGCATGGTTCCACCATGATCTTCAAATATCAAAATGGAGTGATTTTATAACCACAGCGTTGGTCTTTTTTATCATCTTCAGTTTCTTGCTTGTCCTGTCTGGTGGTTTTTCATAAAATCACAGCATTTGGGTTGAAAAGGACCTTAAATATCATCCCAACCCCCTGAAATGGGCAGGAACATCTTCCACTATCCCAGGGTGCTCCAACCTGGCCTTGGACACTTCCAGGAACCCAGAGGCAGCCACAGCTGCTCTGGGAATTCTATTCCAGGGTCTCCCCACCCTCATCATAAAATCTTCCTTCTATCCTGTCTCCCTCTCCCCTCATTTAGTTTTTATCCAGATTTTTCCATAAGTGCTTCCTACTTAACCTTTTTGATTTCCCATTAGAGCAGCAATTCCGGGTGCTGCCAAAGCACCTCCCTCACTCATCCCCCAAAAGAGAGGGAGATAAGGGACAGAATTTATATTTCTCCTTTTTTATTTCTTTTTTTTTTGGTTCCCTTTGGCTAATTCAGCGCCCAAACTGGAATTCCTGCCCGGCAAATCCCTTCCTGTCTGATGCAGAGCAGGCCCCCAGCTACATCAGGAAGGGATAATTATAAGTGGGATCCTTTATTCTGAAACATCACCTCCTCTGAAGAAGCAGAGATCAAGTCATTCTCAGGGAAATCAGGATTTCATTTGGAATTCACCTGGCCACCTTTTGAAAACTTTTTTGGGTTAGAGGTGAACATTAGCATTTAAATGGAGAATGGTATTAATAGCCCTCAGAGGAGCTGGGCTCATCCTGATTGCCTTTCCTGAGATTTTTTTTTTTTTTTCCCTAAATGAGAAAGCTTCTTAATTTTTATTCTCTTTCTCCAAGAACAGAGTTCAAGAGACCATTTTTTTAGTATGGATATCTATAGATACATAAGCTCCAAACGTCTCCTTGCAGAATGGGTTCGTGGTTGGCAATTTGCTGTACTTTCTTTCAAAAATGCTGCTTAAAACCTGACAAAACAAGCTGGTTTGGGGGTCAGGTGGATTCTGCACTTTTGGTTTCCCCGTGGGATGTTTTTTTTCCTGCAGGTGGGAACCATTTCCATCCCATTAAAGGGATATTTAACCTTCCCTGTCTGCTCTTAGCACAGAGCTGTTCCTCATGTTGTGGTGGATCTTCCAGGAGCAATTCCAGATGGATAAAGGGAGCAGGGAGAGTTCAGTTTTGTCCCAAAAAATGCCCAAAATTCAAGGTAGCTTTGGACCCAATCCCATTGCCAGTGGTCAGAGGAACAGGCCATGGGTGTCTCGGTTGGGATGTGAGTTCGACACATGAGAAATGGATTTTATTTTTTGAAAAATTAACAATTGTTTGCCACCCAAGCCATCAAAATTAGTTAATTATCCGGTTTGAGCAGGATATTAATGATTTGGGATCCCTCAGGCAGTCCTTCACTCCTCATTCCCCAAAATATGCCATCAACACTGGGGCTGGATGCCAGTGGAGAAGTTTTTTTACCATCCTGAAGAGCTGAAGGCTTGGAGCAGATTAATTCCCTTGTAAAGAGCAACTCTTTATTCCATAGGGATTCAGGAGAGATGCTCCCTAAGAACCTGTTCCATGAGCCTGTTCCAGCCCAACAAATCCCATCGGTGCTTTTCAGCATAACACAAATAAGTGATAACTGAGAGTAAACGTGGAAATAAAATTATTTCTCTGTTGGGATGAGTCCCTGGGGCACTTTGTTCCCATCAGCTGCATTCCCACAATCCTAGAATGAGTCAGGTTGGAAAGGGACCTCCAAAATCATCCCTGCCATGGCACACCTTACATCATCCCAGGCTGCTCCAAGCCTTGTCCAACCTTGGACATTCCAGGGATCCAGAGGCAAGGAAGTTTTGCTCCAAAGCAAAAAAATCCGTGGCCTTCCCAAGGTGACAGAGCACCTTAAAGGGGAAAAAAGGCAAAAAAGGACCAAATCTGCACAAACTGATCACTGGACAAGCCCAGCAGCACAGCCCCATCTTCTCCTCACAGCTCCTTCCTCACCTGTCCTAAATCTGGGCTGGCTGAAGAATTCCTGCACCTCACAAACACGGGATTCATCTGTCACTCTTCTCGGGATCAGATTATTTTTTAATTAAAAATTTCCTCTAAAATAAAAGGGGAGCAAGCGAGGCAGCAGGGAAGGAGCACAAGGTGCGCATTTTTAATTGGGTGCAATTAAAAACCTGCCGCTCCGGCATGGCAGCGCCCGCGGCCAAGCCCGATTTGCATGAGTAATTATTCACTCCATTACAGAGTCTGCTCAACTTTGCCTCCCTTGTCTTTGAAAGTATTAATAAATATTGATCAGACACTCTCCTGTTTGCCTTCGCCCAAGCAGCTCTGATGGACTCAGCCTCTGATGTTATCAAATAATGAAATATGAAAGAGGGAGTGGGATGAGCCTCTTGTTCTGTGATTTTTTATTTAGGCTCCTCGTTTTCCTTTCACAAGTGTGTTTGTCCCTGCCATTATAAACCCTCTTTTGATTATCAAGAGGTGGCTGAGGAAGGCGAGTTGTAAAGGATGGAGGGAATAAATAAATGGAGGACAGGTGAGGGGAATCTGCTCCGTGGAATGCTGGCCAAGTGCTTTGTGGTTTTAAAGCTGAGGTTTAAAAGCAAGGAAAAGAATTAAAAGTTACCAAAGGCTCAGTCTGTCATCTGACAAATGGGTTAATAAATAATTATGTGGGGTTGGCAAACCTAACCAAAGAGCAAATTTAGCTCCCCAAGATCTCTTTTGAGATCTTGGGCATGGCCGAGCACAGGGAAGCTGATTTACCCTTTCCAGATCATCAGCCTGAGGAGGAAAAGCTCCCAGGGCTCAGCCATGGGATGGATATCTGGGGGGAGAAGAGAGGAGGTCAAAGCAGGGGTGGAACTGGATGGGTTTTAAGGTCTCTTTCAATCCAAACCATTCTGTGAATCTCAGCAAAGGGGATTTCTGTAACTTTGACTTTAAGACCTGCCCACATTGGGCACAGGTTACCCAGAGCAGCTGGGGCTGCCCCTGGATCCCTGGAAGTGTCCAAGGCCAGGCTGGACATTGGGGCTTGGAGCAGCCTGGGATGGTAGGAGGTGTCCCTGCCCATGGCAGGGCGTGGAACAAGAGGAGATTTGAGATCCCTTCCAACCCAAACCACTCTGGGATTTTAGGATGATCTTCAGCAGGAAGATGTCTGCGCTTTGTTCAGCTTTGTCTGCTCGTGGCACTGCTGAATAAAAGCAACAGCTCATGGAATTCTGCAAAAGCAGAGGTCCGGACCGCCAAGCACAACTTAACCAGGGTGTTTTTCTCTTTGCAGGCAGTATTACGAGATGCTCTACAACACAGCGGACGAGCTGCTGAACCTGGTGGTGGACCAGGGCGTGAAGTACACGGAGCTGGAGTACATCTACGCCCTGAACCTGCTGCACCGCAGCCAGACGGGTGTGGGGGACCAAACCACGCAGAACATGAGGCTGCAGCGCCTCAAGGAGATCATCTGCGAGCAGGCTGCCATCAAACAGGCCACCAAGGACAAGAAAATCACCACCGTGTGACCCCCGCTGCCACCCACGTCACCCGCGGCTGGCGGGTGGCACCTCCGAGTTCTTTTTGTCGGTTTTGTTCTGTTTCAATCAAAGAAAAAGTGGGAATCTTCCGGGCATTGTGGTGAAGAGGGAAGTGCCATTTGAGATTTGGGGTTGGGGTGGTTTTGGTGTGTATCCACGTGACGCTTCTTCAGTGTTCTCCCAAAAGTGATTCCACAGCAGGAACCCCAGTGGGGTTTGGGGTGGGGTATTCGGCTTTGCTGTGTTGCTGCTGCTTTGCCTGGAGATGTAAAGGGAGCTGTGGGGGAGGAGAAGGGAAAATTTGGTCTTGGAAATTTGGACCACACTAAATAATCAGCACCCTGCCAGTCAATCCCAGACCTGTTGATCACACGTGGGATCTTGATGGTTTGGAGATCTTTCTTGGAGCCTGCTCAGCTCTGCTAGTGCTGTCTCCAGGTTGTACCCACGTGAAGTTTCCCGCTGTTTCCACTGCTAAAAGATGCGATTGTTTGTCCCTTCAGGTGGTGATCAGCCAGTTCTCCACGTGGGAGGTAACACAAGACCATTTGTTTCCACTTCTCCTCTTTCATTATCCCTGAGCCATCTGGCGCCAGCTCCTGCAGGAGAAAATTGCCAATGTAAAATAACAAAAAAGCTTCCTTCTCTTGTCCTGAATAATATCTTTGAGTCCCCCCAGCTCCAGAGATATTTTGTGGCTGTCACTTGATGCACTGGAAGGACAGGCAGGGTTGTTTAGCTCAGCACCAATGATCAGCAAGGGCAGGAAGGGCACCAAATCCAGGGTCTGAGGCACACCCAGGGCACCAATTCTGCCCTGCCTTGACCCTCTAAATTCACCTGGCAAAAGGTTCCTTATTCCTCCAAAATCAGAATCCACTGCATTTGTATTTGCCAAGAAAACTGGGGACCCAGCTGGGTTTCCTGTGCTGAGAAAGGTTCTCTCTGAGCTGTAGGTGCTTTGTGTGTCAACCTTAAAACTGCAGAATTAAAGGATGTTTAAAGGCCCTGGTGGTTTGTCTGGCTATTTTTAAGAACTGTCGTTCCTGAGGTGTTTAAAAGATTCCTTTCCAGGCCCAAATTCAGTGTTCTCCAAGGCTCCATCAGCGCGGAAATGATTTTCTGAGTCACTTGGTCCAACCCTCAGCTACCACAGACCAACTCCAGAGGCTTCTCACCATCCATGTAAGAAGCAGAACCCATCAGTTCTTGTTGTTAGGAATCTTCCGAGGGTTTTTTTCCCTCATTTTATTCATAATCCAAATTTTTCTCGTGTCAATATCGGCCATTAACTGCAGGAGTTCCTCCCTCTCCCTGATGGGTTCGCAGGAGGGGGGAGAATTCCACGAGGGATGTGATGGGGTATTCCTGGAATCACAGATCTGGGTTCACCTGCTCGGACACTGCGACGTGGAGGCCCTGGAATGCTGGATATTCCCTACCCAGACTTTGGGAAAGGGAAAAGGAGCTGCCTGGGACAAGGAAATCCCATTTGAGACCCTTTGAGATGCGAGAGTGATGTGTGAGGAGCTCTGAATTCAGACTGGGCTGCTGTGGCCTGGTGTGCAACTGGTTAATTATTAATTTCTTAATAATCTGAGGCTCTGCTTCGCTGATCTCAGGCTTTGCAGTCCACATTTCCCACCCACCCAGCAGCTGTGCTGGTGGGGGCCAGGACAGATTGGATAAAATCAGGAAAATCTCGTCTTTGGGAGTATTTTTGAGTCTAAAACAAATTATTTAAACTGTTTTTCCTCAAGCTGCTCCTCACGTTGTCCATCACAGCCCCACGAGGTGTGAACAGAGCAGCAGTGACACTCAGGGACTCACCTGAAGCAGGTGGAGAGGAAAGAGAAGATTTTTCAATTGAGGTAATTAGAGTTCGCAATTAACTGGTGTCTCCTCAAGAGCTCAGACTCTCAGTCCTCTCCAAACCTTCATGAGGGAAGTGACTATTCCAGGGATCATACCAAGGAGAAAGGCAGGAGCAGCGTGTGGGATGTGTGAATCCAGACCCCAAGAACCTCATTCCAGGCCCCCAGGGACATTCCCTGCTCCAGCTTCCTCTCTACACCACAAGAACGCTGGACTCCACGATCTTAGAGGGCTTTTCCAACCTTAATTCCAGGATTCTTCCCTGCAGCAGCATCTTAGAATCCTCATCAAAGGATCCTCACTGAATATTTTTTCCTGGGAAGGTGGTTTTGGAAGGAACCACGTTTTCTTCCCACCATGAGTGTAACACACCACGGATGCTGTGATTTTGAAGCACAGAAATCAGGTTGTTTATCACAGAGAGTTGCTCAGCCTGGAGAAAAAGAGGCTCAGGGGAGACCTTCTCACTCTCTACAACTCCCTTACAAGAGGTTGCAGCCAGGTGGGATTTGGTTTCTTCTCCCCTAAGCAACAACCTCAAGTTTTACCAGGAAAGGTTTAGATTGGATATGAGGGAAGAGATCCCCTTGCAAAGTGTTGCTGTTTGTTTCAAACCCTCTCTTCACAAACAGGAGATACCGTGGGTGTGGGGCAGAGATTTTGGGAACAGTTTTTGTTTACAGAGCTGGGTTGTGGGTAGAGACAAGCTGTCGTGGTTGGGAGTAAATAACTCCTCAGACAACGCCCTCACCATGTCCACACACCCCCCCCTCCTCAGCATCCCTCTGCAGCCACACTCGGGGGGCTTCCTCTGGAAGAAGAGGGTGGCTCTGACACACCAGAGGCTCCTGAGGTGTTGGGGAAGTCCCCTGAGGGTACATTTGGTCACCAGGTGTTTGAAGCCCTGGAGTCTCCACACCACCCTTTGGGGTTTGGGCCGAGCCCCACGGTCCCTCATTGGTGCTCAGGTGTCCTCGTGGTCCTGCCCAGCTTTATCAGGCTCTGGCTGTGCTGGATTTATCACTTCTGAGGGATGGAACAGAAGCTCAAGGCTCCTGAGAGCACCAGCCCTTGGGAAACTTTTCTGCCCTCCCAGCATTCATTTTTCCTTTCCTGCTGCCTGGTTCCTGTTTCTCCATCCCAGCTATGGAAATCAGTCACACGGGGCATTTGTAACACATTTGCAGTGGGAGATGGTTTCCCAAAGGGGAAAAACCACAGGAGGGTGTTGGAAACTGTACAAAAATCCTGGGAACCTCCTTTATCTTCGACCTGAGCTGTGCAGAGCACGACCTACCCCAAATCTGCCCTGCAGGAGGGACCTAGTCCTCACTCTGGGATCTCTTACAAGAGCCAGAACATCTCCATCTGTTCTGCATCCAGTGCTGGATCCAACATGAGCAGCACCTGGAGCTGGTCCAGAGGAATCCACGGAGCTGCTCCAGGGCTGGAGCCAGCCTGGCAGAGCTGGGGGTGCTCACCTGGAGAAGGGAAGGCTCCAGGGAGAGCTTCCAGCACATTCCAGGCCCTAAAGGGGCTCCAGGAGAGCTGCAGAGGGACTGGGGACAAGGCCTGCAGGGACAGGACACAGGGAATGGCTCCCACTGCCAGAGGGCAGGGATGGATGGGATCTTGGGAATTGGGAATTCCTGGCTGGGCTGGAATTGCCAGAGCAGCTGGGGCTGCCCCTGCATCCCTGGCAGTGTCCAGGAAGTGTCCCTGGAAGTTGGACACTGGGACGTTAATGTCCCTTCCAACCCAAACCATTCCATGACTGTGTTCCCTTGCACCAATCCTTCCCCACGGATCATTTTGCTGTCCTGACATGACCCTGCAGGACACAACAGTTCTCAGACAAAGCCTGGAGATTCTGTTTTGTAAAGCCCCATGAAATGCCGGCAGCTCTGCCAGGAATCATTCCGGGGAAGTGCTCCTTTGGTGCTTAAAGAGACAAGGAAATACTTCTCCAGACCACAAACCCGAAATGTTTCCATGGGGGCTGTAAATGTTCATGAGGGTTTCACAATTTCCTTTTTACAGCCTCATAATCTTTACTGGGTTTTAATTATCCCACGATCTTGAAGCCTGTGCCAGACACAATAGGAAAGGTGGAAGGAAAAGCAAATTGCTCTGATTCCTTGCATAGCTGGAGTGTCAGCCTCCAGCACGTCCTCTTGGGAAAAAAAAAGGGAAAAAAGAGTTTCTTCCCCTTTTTTATCCTCTTGATTAAGGATGATACAAACCAGTCTGGCAGATATAAATTCATGTATTGGATGTACACACAGGGGCATGGATAGGACAGGGATGGATGGATGGATGGATGGATGGATGGATGGATGGATGGATGGATGGATGGATGGATGGAAGGAAGGACCACCCAGGGATATCAAGGTGTGGATTCCCCCCAGACTCATCACCTGCCATTCACAGACAGCTCTGGCTGGAGAGGTTTGCTGGGGAGCCTTTCCACTGAGGCTCTCTCTTTGTCTTTGACTGCAGCAGTTTTATTTTATTAGCATGAATCATAATTGCAAATCTCGTTCTGGCAGCGGAGGGGAGGGCACTCAGACAGGGAGCAGGGAAGAGGTGCCAAGAGGAAATTAGCACTGCAGTAATGTCGCTTCTATGGCTCTCAGACGAGCAGGGAGCTCTGTTGGAAGTGGAAAGAAGTCGTTTTACAGAGCTGAGACATGGAAAAATCCCACAAATGGCCACTTGCACACCCATCCTGAGGCTTCGGGATCCCTGTGATACACAATCCCTGCTCACCACCGCAGACCTTGGCCACAAAGCTGCCTGTGCTGTAATTCCAGGAATTCATTCCCCAAGGATTCATCCCGCCACACTTTAAATACCCAGTGACCCACATCAGTGCTATCCCAGGAGCAACCTGGGCCTGGATGTCCAAGGCTGAGTGCAGAACAGGGAATGTGGTACCCTGAGGACTCTGCTCCAAAGAGATGATAAATTCCAAAGAAAGCTGAGATCCAGGGAAGCCAAACGTTCTTCAGAACACAGTCCCTGGTGGACTGGCCCTGTTCTTTCATTCCTGGCTGGGAAATTAGGATTCCATCCTAATCCAAGCTGGAGCTGCCCATGCCCTGCAATTCAAGTTCCCGCTTTTGCACTGAGCAGGGAGCGTGCTCAGAAATGAGGTGTTTTACTTTATTTTCCATTCCTTCCTTTGCTGATTGGATCTAACCACCGAGCCAGGAACAACAAAAAGAAACGAGGTGGCTGCGGCCAGCATATAATCATTAAATTTCCTTTTGGATGACCTGTGCGAAATTCATCGGGAGCGATTTACTGGGAAGTTCATTGCATCAGTGTTCATTATTTACTCTGCTAAGCTGAGGCACAGTGGCAATCAGGAGAGAAAATTGGACTCTTCGGGCCTTGGACTTTGGTGTTTGTCATTTCCTCTACTGAGCCGCAGCATGAAATGTGTTTGGCACACACAGATCCCCTCTCAGGCTGCCTCAGCTCATCCCGTGGCACCCAGCCACTGTCAGGAGGAGGAAGCAGGGCTGGGAAAAGGAGAGGGAAACACAAAGCAGTCAGAATCCTGGTGCTGAGCACTTCCAAAGGCCTGTGGTGACTTTAATTAATATTGGGGTTATTTTGTAACCAGCAGGAGCAGGGAGTTCATCCGTCCGCTGTGCTCAGCACAGGTGAGGGCACAGCTCGGGTGCTGTGTCCAGTCCTGGCCCCTCCGTTTGGGAAGGAGCTTGGGACGTGTCCAGAGGGGACAATGAGGCTGGAGAGGGGCTGGGAGCACAAAGCCTGTGAGGAACTGAGCTGGGGGTGCTCAGCCTGGAGAAAAGGAGACTCAGGGCTGGCCTCAGCTCTCTCCACAGCTCCTGAAAGGTGCCTGTGCTCAGCTGGGCTTGGGCTCTGTCTCCAGGCAGCACTGACAGAGCCAGAGCACACAGGCTCAGGCTGAGCCCAGGGAAATTCAGGTTGGATATCAGGAAAAAGCTTTTCCAGAAAGGTGATAAATTCTGGAATGGCTGCCCGGGGAGGTGGTGGGGTCACCACCCCTGGATGTGTTTAAAAAGCCTGGATGTGGCACTGGGTGCCAGGGTCTGCCTGAGCTGTTGGGCTGGGCTGGGCTCGATGCTCTTGGAGGTCTCTCCCAACCCAGGGATTCTAGGAATTCTGGGAATTCCATGGAGCTGCTGCTCTTGCTCCTGGCTGGGTCCCCTCTCCCTGACTGGGCTCTGGCACAGGGAGGCCGAGCCTGAGCTGAGCAGAACCAGGACTAAGGGGAGAGAGAGAGACGGGCCCAGGATGGCCCCAGGGCAGGGACTGTCCCCTGTGCTGGCACTGCTGAGGGACCCCCTGCAATCCTGGGGACAGCTCTGGCCATTCATGGGAAGAAGGGGTTGGAGCACGTCCAGGGAAGGGGATGGAGCTGGGAAGGGTCTGGAGCACCAGGAGAGGCTGAGGGAGCTGGGAAGAGGCTCAGCCTGGAGCAAAGGAGGCTCAGGGGGGACCTTGTGGCTCTGCACAAGTCCCTGCCAGGAGGGGACAGCCGGGGGGGTCGGGCTGTGCTCCAGGGAACAGGGACAGGAGGAGAGGGAACGGCCTCGGGCTGGGCCAGGGGAGGGTCTGGGGGCATTTTGGGAAAAAATTCCTTTCCCAGAGGGGTTGTCCATCCCTGGCACAGCTGCCAGGGATTTAAAATCCAGGTGGATGTGGCACCTGGGGACATGGCTCAGTGGTGGCGTGGGCAGTGCTGGAGAACAGTTGGACTCGATGACCTTTGCGGTCTTCTCCAACAACTCTGTGATGTCCTGAGCCACTCTTGACCCCTCACCTGACACTTCCCAGATTCCTGCTGCCAGCTGTCCCCACATGGGGCCTTCTCCACATTGCAGGCAGCCACCTCTGATGTGACACAGACACTCCTGCTCCAACTCCCCAGTGCAAAATTTTGGGCAGGCTCAGCAAGAAACACAAGAAGATGATGGGGGAATGAGTAAACCCAAACTCTATTGGCTGCAGGGAACTGATTTAAGGAGCTTGGATGTGCTCCCAGCAGGAATCCCAGGAGCACAGCCCTGGGAAGAAGCTGAAAGGAGAGCGTCAAATAAATTCCACCTCTGCCCCACCACCGTGAAAGCCGGACGTGCAAAGCTGAGTTTAATGGGATTTGAGTTTTCTGCTTTCCACCTCACTTCTCTTCCTACTCAGGAGCATTTGGAGTTTCCTCCTTCTCCTCCCCACACCCAGCTGGGTGCTTCTACTGCCTGGAGCTTCCTGAGTGCATTTGTGTGGGGCTTTTACAAGTGCAGAGGGCTGCCCATAAATCTGCTTTGCATGTGGCACGGATTTGGGAGCTGATTCTTTTTATAATTGAACAGTAAATCAATGTATTTAAGGCCACTGTTTGCCATTAACACTCCTGAGTAGGAAGTGCTCCCTCTGTCAATAGTGGGGAGGTTTTATGAGGACAATAACTGCAGATTTACAGCTTCAGCTCTGGGTTTTGGGGTTATTTTTAATGGTCAATCAGTGTTTGCTGTTCCAGAGTCAGGAGAATTTGGGGAACATTTCACACCAGAGCCAAGCAGTGTTTGAAACTCAAACTAAGATGGAATATTTAGGGAAACGTCTCACCCATTTGTGCCCCACTGATGCCTCAGGTTTTAGCTTTTATATTTTTCAGATTCTGAGCTGCTTTAGTGTGCAGTTCTGAGCTTCACATCAGGATGAACTCTCTGCACAGAGCAGGGAGACAAAACAATTCCTGCTCCAGCTGGGCACCAAGGACAAATGATCCAAAGCTCAGGCCCAGGAGCACAAACAGCGTGGGCTGGAGAGAGAAAAACAAGCAGGATGGGAGTGCCTGGGCTAAAGCTGGAATGGGACAATGAACTGCAAGGTGCAAATGGAGCAGAGCTGATCCCAGTGAGAGCCCCCGGGAGCGCTCGTGCATTTTGGGACCATTTTGGTTCCTCTTGGCTGCAGCCCTGGCTGGGCTCTGGTGCTGCCCAAGGTGGATCCATGCAGGAGATCCTTGGAATAAATCCCTGCTTTGTTCTTTAGCTCTGCCCAGCCTCTGCTCCAGCTCAGCCTGCACAAAACATCACCATCAGCCCCATCTCCTGTGGGGGAGACCCGATTCCCTGTGTGCAGGAGGGAAGCAGGGAATGATGACCCTGCAGTTTGAAGAAGGCAAAACCCACAGATGTGGGCTGTCAAACAGGGGTTTGGCAAGGACAACATTCTAGACACCACAAAAGCTTGGAACAGCCCCAGCAGCATGACAGGGAGCAAAACATTGCTGCCCTTGAGGAGCTTCTGCTTGGCTTTGCAGCTCTGCTGATCCAGAATTGTTCTCCTGGGTCACAGCAAACCCCAAAGCCTCCTGATGCCTAAAGAGGCTACCTGGAACAGAGGCTAGGCAGAGCTTGTCTTAGGTTGGGAATGCAGGATGTGGCTGGGTTGTGTGTTCTATCCCATCTGTCAGAGGTGGGGCACTCATCTGCTGTCCATGGGACAGTTTTTTCTTTATCTCTCCCACAGCCAATCCTCCCTCCAGGAGATCTCTTCTGTCCATGGCCACTGAGTGTCCCTGCATGGCTGAGAAAATTCCAGCATCCCATGGGGAGATGCTGTGCCCAGGGCAGGAGCCAAGCATTCCTACCTGGATCCAATCTGACTCCTGCAACACCACAGCAGCCTTTGCCCACTGCATTCCCAGAGGAGCAGCTTTCTGCCCCACTGCATTCCCAGAGGGAGCCCAGGCCCATCTCCAGCAGCCCTGGAGCTCCAGAGGAAAACTCCAGCCTTGTCCAGGATCCTGCTCCAGCAGAAGCACAGCTGGCACTGCAGGAGGGCTGAGCCCCCATGGAATGGCACTGCTGCCACCTCCCTGACCCACAGGCTGCCAGCTCTGTTCTGACTCTGGCAGTGGGTTGTTTTCTTTTTTGTACTATTGCATTTGTATTTTTAATTTCCCTAGCAAAGAACTGTTATTCCTACTCCCATATCTTTGCCTGAGAGCCCCTTAATTTCAAAATTATAATAATTCAGAGGGAGAGGGTTTACATTTTCCATTTCAGGGGAGGCTCCTGCCTTCCTCAGCAGACACCTGCCTTTTCAAACCAAGAGAGAGTTAAATGAATAAAGTAGGGATTTATTAAAGATCTTCACAGGATACACCTTGGGCAGTGCAAGAGCCTGGCTGTGGATGGACCCAAGGTGGACTCTGAGTCACGAGTGTTCACACTTTTATAAGTTTGGTCCATTTCCATATTGGGGTTCATTGTCCAATTCCAGCTCCAGGTGATGCAGCCCCATCCTCCCACACTGCTCTCCTCAATTCCCTGCTGTTTGCACTTTTTGGGCCCAAATCTGCCCAAAACCCAAGCTGTCCTTGGTTCTCGGGATGGAAAAGGATTGTTTTGTCTGACTAAACTGTGAGGAGATCTTGCTGACACTTTTATATGAAGTTCAGAGTCACACACTAATGCAGAATCTGGTAAAATATGAAAGCTAAAACTCCCAAACCCCACTCCCAGACAGGGCTCCCCCTTCCCTTGCAGGGTTTTCTGTCCTTTCTGAGCTCTCTAGCCTGAGCCGTCGCTGCTGGGGGCTGCTCAGTGGAAAAGGAATAAAACCCATTAAGGGTTTTAACATTTATGGCCAGCAAGATAATAAAAGGACGTAATTCGGGGTGGCTTTATTGCACTTATCATAATGTTTCCCTGAAGCACAGAGATAAAAGTCAGCGAGCAATGTCCATAAGGAGTTTTTATATCTCCCTCTTCATTTTTTTTTCCTTAGCAATAACCACCTCACTCAAAGATGGTGTCACTTTACCAGCAAAGACAATTCACTGCAGTAACCCCATCCCCAATATTAAATTGTTTTACTACATGGGTAAATGCTTTCCCCGTGTTTATCTTGCAGGGACATGTATTTGGAGACGTCTCCTCATTTTCCCCTTTATTTTCTGACTTTTCATTCTCATTTCACCCCGTTCTGCAATGGGGAAAAAAAAACAAGGTGGATGTTAGACCCAAAAACTCAAATATCCTTAGCATCTTTATTTCAAATTTGTATTAGGAGCAGATTGCTGTCTGTAAGATACACGTGATATAAAAACAGGACAACACGCAAAGCTATCTCAAAAGCTATAATTTTGCTTTCCCCTGCTGTGACAGTCTCATCTCTCATAATTTCCCAAAAATCTTGTAAAATTATATAGATTTTTTTTTTCCCCCCCATCAGTTCTGAAATTGTGCCTTTCTCTTAAGGAAAAACAGTACTTCACCGCCAACTACGGAGCATTAATGGTGTGTCATGAAAGAAAGTATAATAACAGAAATCTAAATTATATTTATATTTTTCTCTGTGTGTCTATACATATATATATATATATATATATATATATATATATATATATCCCCAGGTCTGCTTCAGTGCAGTTGGAGGCATAAAACTCACTAAAAGTCATCCCTTCAGGCAGGAGAAGAGATACAACCATTTACTGATCCCTAACAACAAGTGTTTTCCCCGTCAATCTTTTCGCCCTGAAATCCCTCTTTTATGCTCTTTTTGTCCCTTTCCCCAATGGGATGGAACAATTACAAGTTATAGGTGGGGTTCTGGGGACTGTGCTCATACAGGTGAGACACGGCACACGTGGAAGCCGTTTGATCCTCAGGGCTGTCAATGTTAATATGCAAATCGGGCTTAATAACGGCCTGGGTTACCTTATGGTTGACCAAAAATTCTTTGGTCACCCTCTACACACTGAGGCGGCTGTAAAGGCTCTGTCTTCGCCAGAGAGCCTTTGCGCGCCTCTTTATCGCCTTAAATTGACATATTTATAATACTTTGTTCTGCGGCGGGAGCGACGCCGAGGGCTGCCTGAGGGAGGCGAACTACAACTCCCAAGATGCTCCGCGGCGAGGCGGACGGAGCGGGTGCGCGCCGCTTTGAGAACTACAATTCCCATGCCGCCCCGCTGCACGCTCTGCGCTCCTATTGGCTGGCGGGGCTGTTGGCGCGAATCGCCGCCCTCGGGCGGCGGCGGCGGCGCTTCCCGTCTCCATGGCAACGCGTAAACAAATGGCGGCGGCCAGGCCTGAGCGGGGACGGCGCCGATAGCGGAGTCTCCTCCGTCTCCTCCCTCCTTATTGCAGCTCATGGCGGGCGGCGAGGAGAACGGGACAGGAGACAGCCTCGGGGAGCCGCTTCCCCCTTCTGACGAGCCGCCGCAGCCCCTCGCTGAGGGGTTCCCCGAGGAGCAGCCGCGGCCCGGCCCGCCTCACCGCCAGGATGAGCAGAAGGAGGACGGCGAGGAGGAAGAGTCGGAGCGCTCAGAGGTTCAGCCCAGGGCTCCCCAGCTGTTTGGGGAGGGGTGTGTGCTCGGGAGGGAACTGCCCTTTTCCCCCCTCAGTGCGGATGTGGGGGAAAGAAGGGCGGCACCTCTCGTTTCTGCCTTTTGTAGGGTTCCTCCCATCCCCGTGGTGTCCAGCGTCCTCCTGGCTTGTCCCCCTCTCTCTCTCTCAGAATCAATTAGATTGGGAAAACAAAACTTTGAAGATTGCCAGTCCTAACCACTTACCCAGCACTGCCAAGTGCTCCTGCCATATAAGATTAAGGATAAACTGGCACATGTATGGCCAAATTAACCCCATTTCCTTTTTGAAGTCCCAGCCCCGAGCTTCAATAAGCCCCAATGGACACGTGTGAATTTTCTCTCCCTGCCCTGCGGAGCTTTAAATCCCAGCACCACAAAATATCACCCCATATTTTGCCTCGTGGAAATTATTCTGTGCTCTCCCTTGCTATAACATGTAGGTGCTATAATGAAATTATTCTATTATTTATCTTGGCACCTGCTGGACTATGCTCTTTTCTGACCCAGAGATGGGGCAGCTGAGAGGTGTTTTAAAAACTTTTATTCCATTTTCAGTCTCATGTGAAGGGTGAGACAATACAGATGTCATAATTCACACCACCACAATCAGAAGCCAATTATTTCTTAATTACAACACATTATAAGTGTTTCTTGGTCTGTCAGCTTTAGCCACACCATGCTGTCGATGCCTTAAAGCCAATGCTCTAAAATCACCCCTCGTGGGTCCTACTGCAATGCATCTTTCACAGTTCTATTTCTCCAAAGTCTCCAGTCTGATTTGCAAGGCCACCCTTTGAAACTTGTTTCCAGTTCCATTTCTCTCTCAGCAATGTCTGTCCCATTCCAGGGCATTTCTAAGCCAGCATTTCTCATCTCAAGGTTTGCATACAGCTGCACACTGTGAGAGCTTTCTGTCAGGCTTTGGGAATTCTCTACCAATCCACTTCCCACATTTCCCCCTCTCTCTTGAGTGGAAAACACTTCTTTGATGGCTTTGTTTATTGTTTGCTGTGTGCAGTGAAGCACACAAGGCACTAGCACTAATATTGTCACTAGAACAACCAATGTATATAAACTAATTTTGTAAACTTCCTTTAGTTAAGGTGTAAAACTCTATATTTTAAATTAGTTGTCTAACTATGATTTATCGTCTGTTTTAATTTGATTTGTCAAATCTCTTCATTTTTGAAGTGGTTTGGTGAATGGTTTTCTGAATGGTCAGGCAGGTCCCTAGGTTAGCAATTGCCCTGTGGCTCCTCGGAGCTGAGAGGAATTTCTCAAACCATTGGCTGATTTTCTCGTTAAACCCACGCCGTGGTTCATTAGTGCCATCTGTCAAGCAGCCTCTTTGGCAAAGATTTGTCCTCTTGAGGAGCAGCACCGAGCTGCTCATGCTGAACAAGTGGGAAGGGCTCCCAGTAATGTGCATTTTGGGGCGCAGCAGCCTGTTGGTGCTGATCTGCTGAGATGTTAACATCCATAATCTGTGGGAAAGCAACAGCTCAGGGAATGGGATCTGTGCTTCTGAATCTGACCTAGAGCAGAGGCAGGGCTAAAGAACAAAGCAGGGATTTATGAAAAGGATCTCCTGCATGGATCCACCTTGGGCAGCACCAGAGCCCAGCCAGGGCTGCACCCAAGAGGAACCAAAATGGTCCCAAAATGCACGAGCGTTCCCGGGGGCTCTCACTGGGATCAGCTCTGCTCCATTTGCACCTTGCAGTTCATTGTCCCATCCAAGCTTTAGCCCAGGCACTCCCATCCTGCTTGTTTTTCTCTCTCCAGCCCACGCTGTTTGTGCTCCTGGGCCTGAGCTTTGGATCATTTGTCCTTGGTGCCCAGCTGGAGCAGGAATTGTTTTGTCTCCCTGCTCTGTGCAGAGAGCTCGCCATCCCATAATGTGAAGCTCAGACCCACACACTAAAGCAGCTCAGAATGTGAAAAAATATAAAAATTAAAACCTTAGGCATCACTTCAACCAGGAGGGAATAAAATTAAAAACCTGATGAACCTTCTCTAATGGATGGAGCTGGCACGTGGCACGTTTCTGTTCAGTGCTTTGAGGGCAGGGTTCACCATTTTTCCCAAAAACAATTTTTCTCAGTGGGGTGCTGAAGCATTGGAAGCAGCATTTCATGGAGGTATTTATCAACCCTGCTCCCACTTGAACCCCAGCAGCCTCTGGATTCTCCCAGGTGTGGAATTTCCTTTCCTAAACCCCCCCTTAATCCATTTTTCCCTTTTCCTGGTGTTTTTTAGGGCCACTTGGAGGGGGTGTTGGATGAAGACACTGCTGCTGAGGGACTCCACACCTTTGGCCGCTCAGCCCTTGGGACTGAATATGTTTATCTTCATCTGTCACTTCCAGTAAGTACAAGCAAAAAAAAAAAAAACAACATGATTTTATGGCGCTTTTCTGCACAAATATTTCCTTTTTTTCAACAGCAAATAGCTGGCCTTGTGAAAAAAAATGTCAAGAGGTAAATTTTTGTCACTGCCTGTTTCATGTGCAGGGTTTTTGATAAGACTCAGAGTGGCTTCTGCTGACTGCCAGAGTGGAGGGGTGTTTGTTTTTTTTTTTTTCATGCATCAGCACTGAGATTTTTGATTTTGATTTTTTTTTTTTAATTACTTTTTCCTAAGCCAGTCCTCAGGTATGAAAAATGTCTCTTCCTCCTTCAGAGGAATGTGTAAAACACCTGGAAATGCTGCATTCAGGAAGTTGAAGTGGTTGTGTCTTTTCAAAGCTCTCTGCTGTCTCTCCCTTTTCCACACAGCTTTGTTTCCCTGGTGTTTTTCCTGACTGCAGCTCTCTTTTTGTTGTTCCAAATTTTTTTTTTTTTTTTTTTTTTTTTTTTTTGCATTTTCTCCATTTCTGGCTGCTCCAACATCACTTTCTGTAGATGTCACCTTGTCCTGCTGCAGCTGGAGGGACCTTGGGGCACCTTTCCCCAGCTGAGCTGAGTTATTAACCAGTTATTAAAATTATGATTAAAATCCCTTCCTTTCCTTTTTTCCAGGGTCGTGAGTTGCGTGACATCAGCATTCTCTCTGGATACATTCACCTGCAGAAAATGGAGCTTTCCTCCAATAAAATTAATGGTATGGAGTAAATAAACTTCAAATTCCTGGGTTGTGAAACAGTTTCAGATGAGAAATGCACTGGACCACGGAGTTTTACTGTCACAAAGCCTGGCTGACGTTTTAATGGTGTCAAACATTCCACAGAACCAGGCTTGATCTCCTCCAAAATACCCAAAATATCCACGGCCCATTAAGAGCAGCAGATGTTTATCAGTGGGAACATGGAGCTTAAACTCTCAGTTTATTCCCCAGAGATAAAACCCCAGCAGATATGTCAAGGTGAAGCTGGACATGTGCAGGCAGCAGAATATTCAAGTTATGCTTGGTTTGGTTTGCCCAGCCTTGAGTTTTCCCTTGTCAGGGTTTTCCACCGGTGTGACAAAAGGTAAAAAAAAAAAAATTACATTTTTTTTTACATTTAGAAAGGTGCCAAATGGAGACTGGGATGAACTCCTTACTTCTCACTCTTTACTTTATTTATTTATTTTTTTTAATTTAACATCAAGTGGAATAAGCTGTGGTGGGGCAACCACAAGTTCCTTTCACTTGAGGAGCTGGAGTCCAAGAATAGCAGCACTTTTGTAAAGCAGCTCCTCTCCCTGCTCATTTTAATAAGAGATTTTTCTTTTTTTTTTTTCTCCTGTGGAGGCCAGATATGAACAGAGCAGGGACTTTTCCATAGCAACCACTCATTTACTCCTCAGTCGTGGCCTAAATGCTTTCCTCCACTAATTGATATCTCAGGCCAGAGTGAATCTGTCATTCCAGAGGTGGATAGAATATAAAAATAAATTCTTGCTTTAAGGCAAGTCAGCTGGCATAATGAAAATTAAATGTCGAACTTGGATATTTATTCTTTGTAGTTTATCATTTTATTTTATTTTTTTTTTCCCTTTAGGAGAAGGTGTTAATATATCTGATTTCTGCACTTTAGGCGTCACTTTCTGAATCTGCAGCTCCAAATTGACTCTTAATTGCTCCAGGATGTAATTATCACATTTTGCTGTGATGATCTTCGCATTCAGGCGCAGGATTTGACATTTTGTTTCATTTTCTAGATCTTTCCTGCATCAGTCACATGCCTTATTTAGTAGAGCTGAATGCTTCCAAAAATGAACTGACCACATATTTCAATTTTAAGGCACCTAAAAACCTCAAGGTAAGTCTGGAAAAAAAAAAAAAAAAAAAAAAAAAAAGAAAAAATTAAAGTTTTAAATTCAAAAACATGTTCTGAATCTAAGTTAGATATATTTGAGCATAGGCAAAATTCAATTTCTATTTCTTTCTTATTCTTTTTTTTCTACCTCAATTCACATTTTCCTTTTCCAAATGTTTGGGTCTGTCTTTTAGTTATGTCTTTTATTTTTTTTATATATATATATTTATTTATGTGTATTTTATTTATATTTTTGTTCATTTATTTGTATTTTATTTATGTCTTTTATTTTCTTCCACACTGAACCCCTGCATGTGGTGGGAAGGTGGAACAAACTCCCAGCCAGAGTTGAGTGCTGAAGAAATAACCCCAAATTCCTCTTTTTTTTAATTTTTTTTTTCCTTTAGGAAGTAGATTTTTCACACAATCAAATCCCAAAAATGAAAGATTTGTCAGCATACCACGCACTTACCAAACTCCTGCTGGATTGTATCCTTTGGGGAATCTTGAATGGGAGAAAAGTTCATTTTATTTAAATTTTCTTCAAATAAATACCTGTTTTCTTTGTATTTTCCCCTTCATGTCACTTTTGTCCTTAGGACTGAGATGAAATTGTAATTCTGGTGCTGAGACTGAGCTTAATTTACTTAAGCACTGATGGTGTTAAATATTTGGGGGATTTTCCTGCTAGAGGAACACAAAAACTCCTTTTTGTATCATGGAAAAGTGAAAAGGGGAGATGTCCCTTACATCTTACCCATTACAGAGGTAATAAATAATAATAATAATAATAATAATAATAATAATAATAATAATAATAATAATAATAGTAAAGGATTTAAAATCTCAAATGTTAACAGGGAATCAGCTTGGAACACTTAAATAAAAAAGGAATTTGTTGTTTCATCTTAGACCCAACTAATTATGCAGGACAAGACTGTTTAGTGAAAATAAAGAGAATTTTTAAGAATTTAGGAATTTTTAAAAAGCATTTTTCTGTCTCTTGCCCATTAAGGAAATTAATCCAATGCCTGCTTCAAATAAAGCACTTGCAAGGCACCTGCTTTATATCATAAAAATATTTTTGATTAAAATAAAAATGATTTATTAGAATAGATGCTATATATGATTACATATGTATAATATATTAAAAGAAATGTAGAAATTTATATATTTAATTTAAATTATAGATTAAACCATATTTAAATATATGGTATTGTAAATATAATGTATGTTATATAAATAAATACATATATATATTATATTATATATAGATTTATTGTTATAATTATATTATAATTAATATTATAATATATTTAATTATTATTAAAATAATTTTTAAAATAAAAAATATTATTTGTGTTATTCCCACTCTACAAAGCCTGCAGGTGACACAAATCCTGTCACAAAATGGCACCAAACCACTCTCCTTTTGCAATCCTAATTTTCCACCACGCAGCAAAAACCTCTCCAGCAAAAGGAGAGAAAATGTTAAAAAAAAAAATATAAAACCAAAGATTTATCTTGTCAGTCTGATCCGTAGGTTTTGATTTGGTTTTGTGCTGCCTTGGATTTCTTTATTTGGTGACATGGGTACAAAAATGTTCTCATATACACGAGAGAAACCCCTAAAACAGGGGAAAAAAATAGGGCAGGATTGGAAATGCAGAATTCAGAATTCTCCTCACCTGGCAGGCAGAACAATCCTATTTTTAATCAGAGATGAAAAAATCCTCCCTGAAATATCCTGCAGAAGCAGAAACCTTTGGCATTCATTTCTCAGTGACAGTAGCTCAACTTTCTTTCCTATTTTTAAGTGAATTATGATACAGATGGTCAGGTCATTATCTCTTTTTTTTTTTTTTTTTTTTTTTTCTGTGCACACCTGACAGCTTTCTAAAGGGAGGAATTGTCCAAACCAGAGATAGACACAACTTGCCCAAAAATAAACGACAAAGCTTTCCAATGAGTCGTTAAAAGGCTAAAATTGAATTTATTTTTATTCAGTGCTGAGCAATTTGCTGCCTCACATTGATGCTTGTGGCTTAAACTTTAATTCAAACTTTTGCCTAACTCCAGTCACATCCCTGGGGCAGAATTTTACCCGATTTTGGGCAGATCCAGAGTCAGGTTCCTCTCACTTCATCCATTTAAAGGAGAAATTGGAGCTGGATCTGTTGTCCAAGGTTCTTTGTTTAGAGAAGTGGAGGAGTTCTGTTAATGCTGAGAGGAATTCTAATTACTTGTACTGCTGTTTTTAACTAGTAGTGCTAATTTAAAATACACTTTCTCCTCTCAGGACAGATGGCCAGGACACACCAGGTATAATTTAAACTGAAACAGCCTCATAAAATTATAACATGAATAATTTCTGTAGGAGCAGTGGGATTTAAACCCCTTCAGGATGAATCCTTTCCTGTCCAGCTCCCCCACGCCATAAACCCAATTTGTTAATTTATCACCTAATTACCGCTCAGGTTTTGTGTTCAGCTCTTTTTTTTTGTTGTTGTTTTTCCTGAAAACTCTGCACAGTTAATGAGATTGAGGAGATCAGAGGGCTGGAGGAGTGTCACAGCCTGACCCAGCTGGGTTTGTCACACAACAGGCTCACTGCCATCAGGGGCCTGCAGAATCTGCCCATCAGAATCCTCAATCTGGTAAGGAAAAAAATCCTTCTGATGGTTTTCCTGCCTCTCTCTTATCCACAGATCCATGCCTTGATAGAAATAAGAAATATAATAAATATGAAGATAATAAATGTATATATAACATATAACATATAATATATAATATATAATATATAATATATAATATATAATATATAATATATTATATATTATATATTATATATTATATATTATATATTATATATTATATATAACATATTATATATTATATATTATATATTATATATTATATATTATACATTATATATTATATATTATATATTATATATTATATATATAATATGATATTATATTATATATATGTATTATATATATTATATATAATATATGTATATATATTATGTATATCATATTATATATAGTATACATATTTTTTGTATATTTGATATTTTATATATATTTATTAATATAGTTATATATTAAATGTTTATATTTTTATATATGCATTATATATAATCTATTAATCTATTATCTATATAATGTATAATATATAATCTATTAATCTATTAGCAATATAATGTATATTGATAATATATATTATATATATTATAGATTGATATATTATATATATCCATATAATGTATATTGATTGTATATATATTATATTATATATAATATAGGCATTCTATACATTCTATATATTATATACATTCTATATATGTCTCTATATAATAGATATTATATATAATAGATATCTCATATATTATATATAATAGACATTTCATATATTATATATAATAGATATTTCACATATTATATATAATAGATATTACATATATTAATAGGTTATAATAAATTTTAGTCAATATAATAAATATGAAGACTATGTTATATATTTATTTATTTATGTTATCGATATAATTATATTAAATCTATATTACTATATTATAATACTTTTTATAAATATAATAAATATTAAGATAATTACATAACAAATTATCAGAAATAGCTGCAATGCCATACATTTTTAAAATTAATAATACAAATGTTGCCCAGAAACACAACCCAAACTTATTTTTACTGCAATCCAGTAAAAAAAAAGCAACAGGCTGCTTTTAAACAGCTTTTACTTTGTAATAAGAAGTGAAAATATTTAATGGGACTTTAAAAATAAGTCCCAAAAAACCTATACAGAGCTTCTATTGGCTACATTATTTTTAAGCACCCACATAAATATTTGAAGTGAGTGAATCAGGAATAGAAATATTCTTTTCCAATCCTTTTAAAAAATTTAAAGGTTTTTCCTCTATTCTGTGAAATTGGATATAGAAAATACCAACTCCGACTGGCCCTTGGCTGCTGCAGTATTCAGGGAAGGTGTCCACATTTAGCATGTTTTGAATAATGTATTCAAATAGTGTTAATAAAATTATATTTCAGATCTATGATACCTCCAGGAGCTCTCGGTGATTCCCTCAGTGGCAATAAATTGGAATTTGGTCTCATTTTTAGTGGAGAAGATTAGCTCAGATTGGCCAAATCCCATCGAAATGCCCTGAAAGGAGCTCTAGGAGTGTGAGGATCTTTTTTTTTTTTTAAATACTTTGAAGCTTTTTTTCTCCTCTCCAAATTTGAGCCACAGCAAGTCCCTCCACCAGTGTGTGCCCTGATTTCCTGGTTTGTTTAAAGGTCTAACGAGAATTCCCATGGGAATCTGCTCTCTCCACAGTTGGGAGATAGTTAAGTTTTCTTAAATATGAACCTGTTCCTCATTTGGGGTTCTTAGGTGCTGATATCAATATTGATAACACCGCCTGTCTTTTTTAATTAGCCACGTGGAAATTACGGGAACAGATTTTAGCGGAGCATTTTCTTTAAAAATTAGAATTAATTAGAATAAAATGCAGTTCTTTTTATTGTTGTTATTTTTATCCCCTCTCTTCCCAGTGATTCAGCTTCCTCTCCCCTTTCCCCTCGAGCTTTTTAGGTTGAAAAGAGTAGAAAGTTCTGAAGTTTGGGAGGAAGACTTCAAAACCTGCAAATCCTCCCTTGCTGTACCAAAAACCCCTTTGTTCCACTCATGTTTGCAAAGAAAAAAAAAATAAATAAATAAGAAGCACAGCTCTAATGAACTGGACCCTTAGGAATTTTCTGTTTTTAAAGGATCAAGCCCCAGATCCCTTTTGTTCACAGAATTTTCTGTGCACCTCTGGCCCAGCATTTTGCAAGTGCAGCTCTGAGCTGTACCCGATTAACCAGAGGTCTAACGAAGCTCAGGAACAGAGGGGGAGCCTCCATGCTATTAATAACCTAATTAAACATTTAAAAGTCAGGAAAAATGTCAAGGACAGACAACTGGATTAACATTAGAGTCAGCTGGCTTATTTATTCCCACAGTTCCTAAATATTTATTAATAGGAGATGAGGCTTCCAAGCTTTTAGCACAAGGTGAGGCTGATGGAAAAATAAAATCTCCAAGGTTATAGAGGAAGAATCCTGTGGAGAGGCCATCTGGGAATGGGTGGGACAGGGATGAGCATGGAGTTGTTATCCCTGCTTGGAGTTTGTGGCAGAAATGAGTCTCTGATTTGTGAGGCCCTGAGGAATGAAACCATCTGGAGGCCAGTTTGAATGAATGAATGAGGCCAGAATGAAACCATCAGGGCCTGGTTTGAAAAAACTCTGAGGGTTTGTTCTCAAAATTTTGGGGCGTTTCATGTGGGAAAGTCCAGATGAATTTACAGGAAAATTGGGGGGTTTTTAATTATTATTTTTTAAATATTTCTGTGCTGTCGCCGACAGTGAATGGAGGCTTCACGTGATGTGCATTAATACAAATTTCTGTATTCCAGAGAGATTTTGGTGTCATATCAGAGAATCAGGGAATCATGGAATGGCTTGGGTTGGAAGGGACCTTCAAGGTCACCCAGTGCCACCCCTGCCATGGCAGAGACACCTCCCACTGTCCCCATGTCCAGCCTGGCCTTGGACATTCCAGGGATGCAGGGGCAGCCCCAGCTGCTCTGGCAATTCCAGCCCAGCCAGGAATTCCCAATTCCCAAGATCCCATCCATCCCTGCTCTCTGGCAGTGGGAGCCATTCCCTGTGTCCTGTCCCTGCAGGCCTTGTCCCCAGTCCCTCTGCAGCTCTCCTGGAGCCCCTTTAGGGCCTGGAATGTGCTGGAAGCTCTCCCTGGATCCTTCTCCTCTCCAGGTGAACATTCCCAGCTCTCCCAGCCTGACATTGGATCCATCTCCTCTCCAATTCATTCATGGACCCAGGGGCTTCACTTGGAATCTCAGGAAACCATGAAGGGTCTCCCTTCCCTTTTCCTCTCTTTTCTATCCCCATTTTCCATAAAAATCCCTCAGGATGGATTCTGAGTGTCCCAAATCCCAGAATCCTGGACCAGTTTGGGTTGGAAGGGACCTCAAAGCTCATTCCAGGGACACCTCCCCTATCCCAAGGCTGCTCCAATCCTTCCTGGGACATTCCAGGGATGCAGGGGCAGCCCCAGCTGCTCTGGCAATTCCAGCCCAGCCAGGAATTCCCAATTCCCAAGATCCCATCCATCCCTGCCCTCTGGCAGTGGGAGCCATTCCCTGTGTCCTGTCCCTGCAGGCCTTGTCCCCAGTCCCTCTGCAGCTCTCCTGGAGCCCCTTTAGGGCCTGGAATGTGCTGGAAGCTCTCCCTGGATCCTTCCCTTCTCCAGGGGATCATTCCCAACCCTCAGCCTGTCTCCTCTCCATCCTACCTTAATTTTTTCATTATTTATTCTGTAATCACAAGTGTAAATAGAGCCATGATTACAGAGGGAAATTCAATGTATTTATGTATATATATTCCATAATTTTCCATGCATCTCTGTGTCCTAAATTTTGAGCTGGATGGTGACAAGAGTGTTCTTGGGCCAATATCAGCTTTTAAAAAATGTTAGAGCTCTTTTTGTTGCTGTTCTCTCTTCAAGGTGAGTTGGAGATAAGCTAATCAAGAAAGAGTTGATTCCCTTTTTCCAGGAGGAGGAATGTGATATATCAGCATGTGCATGAGTCTATTACAGAAAGGCCTATTTGTGACAGGATTCTCCACAAGAAAGGATCCTCAAAGGCAACAAATAACTTTTTTTTTTCCCCTCAGGAATGGTGTTTTCCATAGAGGTTTATCAGCAGGAATGTAACACATCAGGACATGCATGAGGCTAATGCATAAAGGCCTATTTTTTACAGGATCTCCATGACAAAAAATCCTCAAATCCAACAAATAACTCCTTTTTTTTTTTTTTTTTTCCCCTCAGGAATATTGTTTTTCATAGAGGTTTATTTGCAGTTTCTCTGCTTTCATTCTTCTTCCTAGAGCTTTAACCAGATTGAGAAGGTGGATGGGCTGAAGAGCTTGAAAACTCTGCAGAGGGTGGATCTGTCCAACAATAAAATCAACAGTCTGCAAGGCTTGGAGGAACATGACCTACTGGAGGTGATCAACCTGGAGGACAACCAGGTACCAGACTGAGCTCAGCTCCTTCTAACAGCACAGAACATTTTCATTTTTTAACACTCGCTTCCTTGAAGGGCTCCAAAGATCCTCCAGCACTGCAAGAAATGAATATTAAAAAAGCCGAGATTTTTTTCTTTTGGTGTTTCCCACGTTGATTCCTGGTGTCCTCTAAGCCCTTGTTTAATATCTAAGGTGGCTTTTTCTTCACTCAGGTGCCACTTTAGCTCTCTCACACACTGAGAATTTACAGTGCTCCCCTGGGTTTGGCCAGGCAGGGATGAGTTTGCAGATTTTCCACCTCGATTATTCCAGAGGATCTTTATTTACACCACAGCTCTGCTGCTGCCAGGCCTCAGGGGGGGTTGTTAATATCTCTCAGCCCAATTTTATGAGCACAGATTCTTCTGAGCTCTCAGCTGGAAACTCCCTGCAAGGCTGAACTGCAAGAACTCTGTTAAAAAGTGGGTTTTGTTATGCAGCATAATTTTCTGTACTGGAAATCCAATGGCACCATCCAACTCTTTTTGAATTTTGAATGCCAAGCCAAACATTCACAATAATTTTGATATTGATCTTCCAGCATCATTAACTGAAAAAAAAAATCAATTCATGAATCACTTTGACATCAAAGACACGTGAAAAAAAAAAAGATAATCTAAAAAAACAAAAATACACAGCAGCAGTGGAACATTTTCTGTCATTTTTCCCTCCTTGCAAGAGGATTTAATTCAAATCACTGTGCATTCTTTTTCTGCCTGTGTTTAGGCTGACATTTAAAGGTACCTCAATTGCAGCAGACAGGAAACTCTCTAATGGTGTGGTTGTTATTAGCATTAATAACACCACTTCCATTGCCTTATTTATTTTCCACTCTTCTTTGCAGCACATCAAAACTCTTCATTTTACCTCATCAAAACTTGCCTCTTGGAATGACGTCATTGAAACTGTTTAATGATTTCTTCTTTAATAATTTAAAGGGGAGTTTTCATTAATTAACACACGGAGTAACTTCAGCTCACGACCACTCAGAATGTTCTTAAATTCTGTTTTTTTTAAAAAAAATAGGGACAGCAGGTTCAGCTGCAAATGTGTCCCTTGTAAACACTCAGCAATTTTCAACTGTTGATGGCTGGAATTCTGGGGTTTATTTAAGAAATCCACTCAAATCGCAATTAACTTCATCCAAACTGTCCTGGGTGGGGTTATTCTGATCTCAAAGTGAGTTTTGAGTAGGCTGTGGTTGAGGTTTATGTTTTTAGATACTTTAAAAGGATTGAGTACGAATTTGGGAACTCTGGAGGCTTTTAGGTTCAGTTGGGCTTTCAGGATTTAAAAGGGGCTACGAAAGAGATGGAGGGAGGCTTTTTACATGGAAAAACACAGACAGGAGAAAAAGGAGTGCTTCTACACTAAAAGAGGAGAGATTTAAACTGGATTTGGGGATGGGATTCCTGCCTGGGCTGGAATTGCCGTGGATGAGTTTGAAGGTCCTTCCAACCCAACCCATTCCACAATGATTCTCTGATTCCATCTTTGAGCAGAAAACCAGCTTGGTTTGGGCCACACAAACCTTGATTAACCCCAATAACTGAGTGCCCAGCTGAGACCCCAAATAGGCAGGACCCTCTGGACCCCCTGATTTATCCCTCTGGACACATCCAAGGACAAAAATCCTGGTCCTTTTTTAGCCAAGTGCTGCAAGTTCTGTAAGGATGAACTTGAACTTCAGTGAAAAAGAAACTCTTAGAAGGATTTTTTTTTTTTTTAAACTACCCAGCCAGAGCACGAATTTAACTGCAGAATTGCCTCACTCAAGCACATCAGCACATAAAAAGCCAAATGTGTCAGGGGCTTGACATTTGAAAGAACTGGAAAAATGCAGGTGCTTGCAAATTGCTGTGTGGATTATCCTGCTGCTCCAGCTAACAGCCAAGTTGTCTCCTTTTGTGCCTGGAAGTGTCTCATTGAGTGCAGTTAACATGTAAACCCCTTTTGTGATTTAGAATGACTTTTTTTATGCCCAGATTTGAAGCGCAGGCATTAAAATGCTTCATTTTTCCCCCTGCCTAGTTCTCTTGGATTCTGTTGCTGCTGATTTATGCTCTGTTTCTGTCCCTGCTCAGGTGGCTGAGCTCAGTGAGCTTAAATGGATTGGAGATCTGCCTCTCCTCAGGGTTTTAAATCTACTAAAAAACCCTCTACAGGTAAGAAAGAACCAAAAATGAGAACCTAAACCTTGATTTGAATCCTTTTGGCCCCAGTCTCTGTCTCTAGAAGTGTGCAGGTCATTTGTCCTGATTGATCAAAGACATTTCTATCCCAACCCTTGTGATTTCTAAATTTTGTGTGAATTTTACAGTCATTCCCAATGCCAGAAAGAAGAAAAATATTAAGAGTTTAATTTTTTCTTGTAACTGCCAGGTTTTTATTGGCTTTTATGAGGCTGGTCTGTCATGGCACACAATGAAATTACCAGGAAAAAGTACCTGAAATAGACTATTCCTGATTTTCCCTCATCTGAAAGGCTTTTCCTGCTGAGATGTCCTTCTCCTTAGCAAAGTCTGATCAAATCCCTTTCCATTTTTAAATTCCCATCACAGCCTTTTGAATATTGTGGTTGCAAACTCTTGAACAATTCAGCTTTTGCTCCAGCAGCTGAGTTGTGAAGGGTCAGTTTGGGCAGTGTCTTGACACCCTTCAGGGTAAAAAAAACCCTTTCATTTTGCAATGTATTAAGGCAAATTTAATTCTAGCCGATTGGAATTAAATATTGGCTGGATGAAATTAAGTCTATTTTGTCAAAATGGAGACTTTTTTCTCTCAGGAAAAAGATAATTATCGGCTCTTGGCGATTTTCATGTTGCTCCAAGTCACAGAACTGGATCTCAAAAAGGTTTCAGTGGAAGAAAAGGTAAGCAAACATCATTTCATTCTTGAAGTTTTCTAAATAAATAATACAAAATCCAGACTTGCAGTTGTAGCAAGTCTGCTTGACAGAAATTCTCTTGGATTGGAAACCTTTCCCTGCTGTGGTGCCTCAACTGGAATTTGGTTGCTGCATGTGCTGTTTGGGGCACATTTTGTGTTCATAAAGGGAAATTTCCATGTTTTACTGGAAGGAGGAGATAATTCCATGAAAAGCATGGAAGGGAGAGGCAGGTGGATGCTCTTTTTCCAGTCTCACCATTCCCAGGTGATTTCTCCCAGTCTCGTTTCTCCTCTGAAAAATGGAATTTTTTGATTCTCTGCAGCTTTCTTATGATATTTGAGGAATTCTAGGAAAATTCTTCCACATAATCTGATGGAATATATTATAAATATATGTGTTATTGTTATTATCATCATTATTATTATTATTATTATTATTATTATTATTATTATTATTATTATATTGGCTACAGTGGGCACTGAGATCAACCTTTGTGCCCCACACCCCATTTTGGTGCTGAATTAATTCATAACTGAGTAACCTGATGGAAAAAATCCAGGATTTAGTAACTCAGAAATTTGTATTTTTATTGTGACTCTGTTTTCTGGGATCATCCACAACAAGCTGGAGCCTTCCCAGTGGGCCCAAGCCATGCTGGAACTGCTGTATTTCAGGGAATTATCCTTTTAAAATTATTCCTTTCAGGAAATCCATCACTCCCAACTTAATCTGTTTAAATTTTGGGGTTCTTGTTTAGTGCCAAGCTCTCTCCATCCTGAACACACTCTGATACCAGAGTGTAATTAACCCCAACTACCCAAGATGCTGATCTTATTCTTTGTCTTATGTGCCAGCCTCTCAATATAATTTTGAATATATTAATGAAATTTTTCCTTTTTATGGACTGTAAAAGTAAACCTGAGTGACTGGTTTAGACCAGCATTTAATTTCTGAGTGATAAAAGTTGTTTCACAAAGTCCTCTCCTCGTGTCATTTTAGGATGCCTCCTCTTAGCCTCAAGAATTCTCTTGGCAAACTGAATTTGGAGGCAGCAGCTCTGTGTCTCACTGACACAAAATGGATGTGCAGGAACGTGGGTTAGATCAGGAGTGTTGGAAGTGGAATTCCTGCTTGTCCAACTCACCACGTTTGGTTCTCACCGTGGAATAGTCTTGCAAAGTTAATAATATTAATAATAATCCTTCCTTCAGGATATCCTGATGTGCACCAGGATCCCAGCCACTAATTCAGAACAAAGGACCAAGTTAGAGCTAAAATTAAATTATTCTCCTCCTCCTGCTTTCCCCTGAATAGTGGGGACGTGGAGTTCTGAGTTCTGAATGCTTCCCCTCCTATTTCCCCATGCTGCTGGCTAATTAAAACAGGCATGGCTGCCACACAGCCATGGCATTCCAGGCTGGAAATGGATTATCCAGGCATGGATTATCTGTCCAACCTTTCTTGGGAAAAGCACAGGCAACACAAAATGGCCCAGCCAAATCCTAAAAGTGACCAGCATTGGTGAATCCACCACTTCCCAGGGGAAATTAACACAGAATCCAGAATGGTTTGGGTTGGAAGGGACCTCAAAGCCCATCCAGTCCCACCATCCCAGCTTGTTCCAAGTCCCATCCAACCTCCTCTTGATTATTCCAAAGGCTGATCGGTCTCACTGTGGAAATTTTGTCTCATGTCCCATTGGAATTGCCTCAGTCGTTCTTAACCTATTTCTGGGCCTTAATAACCCCCAAAATACACAACTCGTTAGTGGTCAGCAGAGTTTCAGCAGGATGGATGGAGGGAATCCTTGGAGTCTGAGTGCTCTCCCTCCCAGCAAAGACAGGAATGCATGGTCAGGAGTTTGCTCACAATGTTCATGCCCATCCTGTAATAAACGAGTGGCTTCAGAACTCAGGGATTTAAGTTTGGCCCCTTCCACCAGTGCTGAGAGGATGCAAATTAATGGGTAATTAAAACCTGCTTTTGCGTCATATGTGGCATCCTGTTTTCTTCCTGGGGAAAGGTTGACTGCATTAAAGATGTTGAGCTCTGGCTGGCTGCCTTCCATCCATCCATCCATCCATCCATCCATCCCTCATCCATCCATCCATCCATCCATCCATCCATCCCTCATCCATCCATCCATCCATCCATCCATCCATCCCTCATCCATCCATCCATCCATCCATCCATCCATCATCTATCCATCCCTCATTCATCCATCCATCCATCCATCCATCCATCCCTCATCCATCCATCCATCCATCCATCCATCCATCCCTCATCCATCCATCCATCCATCCATCCATCCATCCATCCATCCCTCATTCATCCATCCATCCATCCATCCATCCATCCATCCATCCCTCATCCATCCATCCATCCATCCATCCATCCCTCATTCATCCATCCATCCATCCATCCATCCATCCATCCATCCATCCCTCATTCATCCATCCATCCATCCATCCATCCATCCCTCATCCATCCATCCATCCCTCATTCATCCATCCATCCATCCATCCATCCATCCATCCATCCATCCCTCATTCATCCATCCATCCATCCATCCATCATCCATCCCTCATCCATCCATCCATCCATCCCTCATCCATCCATCATCCATCCATCCATCCAATCCATCCATCATCCATCCATCCATCCATCCCTCATCCATCCATCATCCATCCATCCATCCATCCACCCATCATCCATCCATCCCTCATCCATCCATCCATCCTCCATCCATCCATCCATCCATCCATCCATCCCTCATCCATCCATCCATCATCCATCCATCATCCATCCATCCATCCATCCATCCATCCATCCATCCATCCATCCCTCATCCACCCATCATCCATCCATCCCTCATCCATCCATCCATCATCCATCCATCATCCATCCATCCATCCATCCATCCATCCATCCATCATCCATCCATCCATCCATCCACCCATCATCCATCCATCCATCATCCATCCATCCATCCATCCATCCATCCATCCATCCATCCATCCATCCTCCATCCCTCATCCATCCATCCATCATCCATCCATCCATCCATCCATCCATCCATCCATCATCCATCATCCATCCATCCATCCATTCATCCATCCATCCATCCATCCATCCATCCATCCATCCATCCATCATCCATCCATCCCTCAAATCATCCTTCAATGCCCAGGGAAGATTTCTGCTCCCAGCCAAGCCCAGCACAAAGCCTGGCCCTCAGGAACACGAAGCCACCCTTATTCCTGGTGATCACCCAAGAGTTTTGCGCCTGGAAACAATTCCATCACTCCTCCCCTTCCTTTCCCCCCCCTCCTCTAAATTTTGGGAACAGGTGACTGCTGTGAATGAAGAGGACCCTCCTCCAGAAGTTGTGGCTGCTGAAGATCACAGGATTCAGACTTTGAACAACATTCGGCAGCCCCAGCGAGTCCTGGCCAGGTGAGTTCATTTCACAGCCGCTCCTGACGGTGGCACTCGAGTAAAGCAGAATTTTGTCACGTTCACAGGGACATTTTTCCCGAGGAGAACTCCTGCTGGATTCTGTCAGCAGCCTGGAAACGAGGCAAATCTGATTTGGTTCAAACTGATGATGAAACGAAGCTCGTCATTCACCTCTAAAGTCTGAGACAGATTGTCCACGGCTCCACTCCCTTTCCTCAATCTGTTGGAGCAGATGGGCATTTGCACCACAAATGAGAGATGCAAAATTCCTCCCCGTGCCCAAAGGCGCTGGAAAAATCCCTGGAGGCAGCAGAGAGCTGCAGAACTTCTCCTTCCCCTTCTGCCGGTGCCTTCTCTCCCCACTGCTGGCATCCTGTCGGGATAAAATGATTTTATTCGGGGGCTTTGGGGCACATTTTGTGTTCATAAAGGGAAATTTCCATGTTTTACTGGAAGGAGGAGACGATTCCAGGAAAAGCATGGAAGGGAGAGGCAGGTGGATGCTCTTTTTCCAGTCTCACCATTCCCAGGTGACTTCTCCCAGTCTCATTCCTCCTCTGAAAAATGGAAATTTTTGCTGCTCTGCAGCTTTGTTATGATATTTGAGGAATTCTTGGAAAATTCTTCCACATAATCTGATGGAATACACTATAAATATATGTGGATGATGATGATGATTATTATTAATTTTGGCTACAGTGGGCACTGAGATCAACCTTTGTGCCCCACACCCCATTTTGGTGCTGAATTAATTCATAACTGAGTAACCTGATGGAAAAAATCCAGGATTTAGTAACTCAGAAATTTGTATTTTTATTGTGACTCTGTTTTCTGGGATCATTCATGAAAAACAGGAGCCTTCCCAGTAGTGACAACAGCTCTGAGAATTCTTTTAAAAACAAAACCCCTAAGATTTATTTATTTTTGCAAGGATGGAGATTTCTTAAAATAAAAACACAAAATTGGCTTATTTTTCTTCTTTAAAAAAAAAAAAAAAAAAAAAAAACCCTAAAGGCACAGATTTTTTTTCCAGGGCTGTGTTTAAATATTTGCTTAGTGAATTTTGGATTGATGGAAAGAAGGAATTCTGCCTTCTGCCAGAGGAATCGTGCACACCAACACAAAAACATCAGCCCAGCCTTTGTGGGACTGCCCCAAAATTTGTTAATGACGCTCGTGCTCAGCTGGAGAGCACTCCAGAGTCATTAATGAAATCTTCCTAATGATTATTGCCCTTTCCACCCTAAAATGCTTTTTGGAACCAGACTGGGGGAGTTCATTTGCATCTCTCTTCCTCCATCAGGTTATAATTAATTCTGGGTTAGTGATATCTTTATTATTGCAAACAAAACCTGAAAACAAAAAGTTTTGTTCTTGCCTATCCTGCAGGCACAAAGCATTGAATTTCCTATTCTTTTCTTCACTCTCTCAATTTGTGATTTTATCTGTAATTATGTGGTAACACACAAGTGAATATTATGGGTATTTTCCCCTCCTAGAGATGCAGGTGACATTTGAAAATGTTGCTCAGAGTGACCACAGCTACGTGGGGAGCAGAAATTTAATTTAATCTGCAGTCTGTTGGGCCAGGACAGGATGATTTTTGGTACCTGGCTGTTGAGGAGGAACCCAATCAGAGAAGCACCAGAGCATGATTCTTTTTGACAATTAAAATAATTAATCATTGGAACAATTTACCAAGAGTTCTCCACAACTGGAAGGTTTTTAATTCAAATATGATCTCGTGGAACCCCAGGTATCGGGCTGGAAACAGGAACCAACTTGGGGAATTCCAAGTGGGATGAGGGGAGGGTGATAATCCCTTCTGCCCTTAAAATTGATTAATCTTTCACAGCAGTGCCCACAAAGATAAAAAAAAAATTGAATTATGAGTCTAAACCTTTTCCAGAATCTTCTTCCAAGCTGTAGGAACCCCCAAACTTTTTGTGTTGAGAACCAAGAAGGGGTGATGTGATGAAGGACAGGATTATGGAAATGTTCTCCTGATGAAATAATAAATCCCAGGAATGTGAGAACGTGGGGAATCAGGAATGTATTGAAGAGAATTTGAATTTTGAGCATGATCTGATCAAGGGATGATTTATTGGGTGTAACATTTCCTTGAAGAAGGAGAGACGCCAGAGGAAATTCTGCATTTTCCAAGCCTGAAACTGGAACCAACTTGGGGAATTCCAAGTGGGATGAGAGGAGGATGATTTAGATAATCAAAATAGTCCCTTCTGGCCTTAAAACTTATTGATCTTTCACAGCAGTGCCCGCAAAGATAAAGAAATTCGAATTATGAGTCCAAAACTTTTCCAGAATCTTCTTCCAAGCTGTAGAAACCCCCAAACTTTTTGTGTTGAGAACCAAGGAGTTCTCAATGTGATGAAAGACAGAATTATGGAAATGTTCTCCTGATGAAATAATAAATCCCAGGAATGTGAGAACGTGGGGAATCAGGAATTTATTGAAGAGAATTTGAATTTTGAGTGTGATTTTGTGGAGTGATGATTTATTGGGGTGTTATTGGGTGCAACATTTCCTCATAGAAGGAAAGATGCCAGAGAAATTCTGCATTTTCTAGGCCTGAAACTGGAACCAACTTGGGGAATTCCAAGTGGGATGAGGGGAGGGTGATAATCCCTTCTGCCCTTAAAATTGATTAATCTTTCACAGCAGTGCCCACAAAGATAAAGAAATTTGAATTATAAGCCCAAAACTCTTCCGGAATCTTCTTCCAAGCTGTAGGAACCCCCAAACTTTCAGTGTTGAGAACCAAGAAGGGGTGATGTGATGAAGGACAGGATTATGGAAATGTTCTCCTGATGAAATAATAAATCCCAGGAATGTGAGAACGTGGGGAATCAGGAATTTATTGAAGAGAATTTGAATTTTGAGTGTGATTTTGTGGAGTGATGATTTATTGGGGTGTTATTGGGTGCAACATTTCCTTATAGAAGGAAAGATGCCAGAGGAATTCTTCATTTTCCAAGCCTGAAACTGGAACCAACTTGGGGAATTCCAAGTGGGATGAGGGGACAATGGTTCAGCTCATCAAAATAATCCCTTTTGGCCTTAAAATTGATTAATCTTTCATAACAGTGCCCACAAAGATAAAGAAATTTGAATTACGAGCCCAAAACTTTTCCAGAATCTTCTTCCAAGCTGTAGGAACCCCAAATCTTTCAGCCTATCTGAGTGGGTTTTTTTCTATTTAATTGAAAAATTTTAACATCTTTGCCCAGCACAGGACATGGAATTCATGCAGGAGAGTGGAAAAATCTGTAGGATTGAGTTTATTCCAGGTTTATTCCAGTTATCCTGCTCGTTAAAATATTCCCACCTCTGGAAAAAAAAAACTCCTCAGCAAATCCCAGCCCTTTAGAAAAGGCTTCAAATCAGGTGAGATCAGAGCAAAAATAACATTATTCCTCATGAAAAAGAGGCTTTAATGCAGATTTTGGTGCTATTTTTACATTCGGAACACCTCAAGTTTTGTCCACGCTGTGAACAAGGTGAGATGAGTTGAAGGGGTGATAAAATCTCTGCCAAGCTTTCTAAAAAGCTGCTGAAATTTGATTTTTAGGTGATTTAATGGCCTCTGGTTTTCGTTTTTTGCAGCACTTTGCCTGGTTTTGATGAACCCTACCCCATGTTGGTGTTACTGGGCCCTGTGGCCGGGGGGAGGAGGCAACTTTCTCTCAAAATTTGCAGACAATTCAAGAATTTCTTCAGATTTGGGTAAGTTCTGCTCCCTGAGCTTAAAAAAAAACACCAAAGGATCAAGGTTGGAATTGCTGCTGGTTTGGTTTGTGGTTTTTTTTTTTTTTTTTTGTAAAGAAATTAAAAACAAAGAATTTTGCTGCGTTTTTGTCTCTTCCCAAGGCTTGATTGGCTGAAGTCATTAATGAGAGAAAAGCTGTTTAAATTATCAAATTAGGTAAACAGAAAACAAAACAAACAAACAAATGAACACGCAAATCAAAACTGAAAACAACCAAACTAAAACAAAACAAACAAATGAAAAATCACAGACCAAAACAGGAAACAAAGAAACAAAAAAAACTAAAACATAAAAACCAGAAACCAAAACAGAAAAAAAAAAGCCAACAAAACAAAAAATAACAATAAAAAAGCAAAAAAACCCCACAGGCCAAAAAAAAAAATAAAGCCAAAACCCCGAAAAACCATAGCCAAAACCAAAAAAACTTACAAACCAAAATAAAAAAGACCCCAAAACCCAAAAAAAAAAAAAAACCAAAAAAAAACAAACCAACAATAAGCCCAAAAAAACCAAAAATAACCAAAAAACTACACAAAACCCTAAAAAAAATCTCAAAAAAAAATTCAAACAAATAAAAAAAAACACAAAAAAAAAAAAATCAAAACCTGCTCTGCATTCCCTTATTCCCCATTTATTTATGGTGCTAATTTATCCATTCATTTTCTATTTTAAGGGAAAAATCTGTATTGCCACTGTAAAAATTCCTTTTTCCCCCCCCCTTTCTTTCAACTCATATTTTAGAAATTTCAAATTCAACTCCATTTGAAAATTTCCAAACATTCTGTGTGGGCAGTTTTTGGTTTTTTTGGGTTTTTTTTTTTTAAGAGCATTTTTACATTGTGTGTTTTATTCCCTACAACATCCATTAATGAAGGGGAAAATAAAAATAGGAAGAGACAGACCCTTAACAGAGCAGAAAATTGCAACCATAAAGCAAAGTTGTATTTTTAATTATTCAGGGGAGATTTGAGCAATTTTCTGCCTGGAAATTTCAAACATTCTGCTCATTAAAAATGGATTTTATGCAAGATACTCTGGCAGTCTGAATGTAAACATGGCCCTGCAATTAAAAAGGGCTGAAATGTGTAAAAATTGCAGGAAATCAAGTGAAATTGGCCCCTCCAACCATCTGCCTGGTGCTCAGCAGTGACCTTTGGAGCTGGGTGTGTTTGGTGTTATCCCAGAAAAAAATTAAGGAATTTTACAGAGCCTGTGTGCAACTCGCTGCTCTCATTTTTTTGGGGGGGAAAAAAGTGCCACCCTCTGATGCTGACACTGAATTTCTTACTGGTTTCCAGCCCAGCTCCATGGGATAAGGGAGCAGAAATGGCAAAGTAGAAATGAGGAGAAAAATCTGGTTTTCAAACAGAACGGGAGCCACTGAATACTGCAGTATTTAATTGTTACCTGCATTAATTAGATGGCATTTTGGGGTTTTTAGGGGGATTTTTAGTGGGTTTTTAGTGTTTTACCCTGGTGGCTGAAGTTTATCCTTATGGGATGGCAGAGAATTCCTTTCCCTGCCATTTATCCCACTTGAATGGCAAAGCAGAAATGAGGAGAAAAATCTGATTTTCAAACAGAACGGGAGCCACTGAATACTGCAGTATTTAATTGTTACCTGCATTAATTAGATGGCATTTTGGGGTTTTCTTGGGGATTTTGGGGGTTTTTTTTAGTGGGTTTTTAGTGTTTCACCCTGGTGGCTGAAGTTTATCCTCATGGGATGGCAGGGAATTCCTTTCCCAGCCTTTATTCCCACTTGAATGGCAAAGTAGAAAAGAGGAGAAAAATCTGATTTCCAAACAGAACCAAAGCCACTGAATACTTCAGTCTTTAATTGTTATCTGCATTAATTAACTGGGGTTTTGGGGTTTTTAGGGGAATTTTTTAGTGGGTTTTTAGTGTTTTACCCTGGTTGCTGAAGTTTATCCTTATGGGATGGCAGGGAATTCCTTTCCCAGCCTTTATTCCCACTTGAATGGCAAAGCAGAAAAGAGGAGAAAAATCTGATTTCCAAACAGAGCAAGAGCCAGTGAATACTTGAGTCTCAAATTGTTACCTGCATTAATTAGATGGCATTTTGGGGGTTTTTTACTGGGTTTTTAGTGTTTCATCCTGGTGGCTGAAGTTTATCCTTATGGGATGGCAGGGAATTCCTTTCCCAGCCTTTATTCCCACTTGAATGGCAAAGCAGAAAAGAGGAGAAAAATCTGATTTTCAAACAGAGTAAGAGCCAGTGAATACTTGAGTTTCAAATTGTTACCTGCATTAATTAGATGGAGTTTGGGGGTTTTCTTGGGGATTTTTGGGTTTTTTTTTAGTGGGTTTTTAGTGTTTCACCCTGGTGGCTGAAGTTTATCCTCATGGGATGGCAGGGAATTCCTTTCCCTGCCTTTTATCCCACTTGAATGGCAAAGCAGAAAAGAGGAGAAAAATCTGATTTTCAAACAGAACCAGACCCACTGAATACTGCAGTATTAAGTTACCACCTGCATTAATAATGTGGGTTTTGGGTTTTTTTTTAGTGTGTTTTAATGTTTCACCCTGGTGGCTGAGGTTTATCCTCATGGGATGGCAGGGAATTCCTTTCCCAGCCTTTATTACCACTTGAATGGCAAAGCAGAAAAGAGGAGAAAAATCTGATTTCCAAACAGAACCAGAGCCACTGAATACTGCAGTATTTAATTGTTACCTGCATTAATTAACTGGGGTTTTGGGGTTTTTAGGGGAATTTTTTTGTGGGTTTTTAGTGTTTCATCCTAGTGGCTGAAGTTTATCCTTATGGGATGACAGGGAATTCCTTTCCCTGCCATTTATCCCACTTGAATGGCAAAGCAGAAATGAGGAGAAAAATCTGATTTCCAAACAGAACCAGAGCCACTGAATACTTGAGTCTTTAATTGTTACCTGCATTAATTAACTGGGGTTTTGGGGTTTTTAGGGGAATTTTTTTGTGGGTTTTTAGTGTTTCATCCTAGTGGCTGAAGTTTATCCTTATGGGATGGCAGGGAATTCCTTTCCCAGCCTTTATTCCCACTTGAATGGCAAAGCAGAAATGAGGAGAGAAATCTGGTTTTCAAATATAACCAAACCCACAGAATAATTCAGGCTCTAATTGTTACCTGCATGAATTAGCTGGGTTTTGGGATTTTTTGGGGATGCTTTTGGTTTTTTTTTTTTGCTGGGCTTTTAGTGTTTTGTCCTGATGTGAAGCTCAGGTAGCTGAAGTTTTTACTTTCCCTGCATTTTATCCCACTTTTCTCCCCATTTTCAGGATTGTTTCTCCCCTTCCCGTTAGGCATCTCTTTAAAAATTGGACTTTTGAAGCTCTTTCTTAACCTCACAGTTCAGCCCAGCTGCTTTTCCACATTTAGGATTTGACTTTATATCATCCCCAAGCTGACAGAATTGGGAAAAAAATGGGTTCATCATTTCTCAGTCCCAGGCTGCTGTGACAGCTTCAGCTCAGGCCATCCTGGCCTGGGGAGGGATTTATAGCCAAAATACCACGTTACATTTAACTTTTTTTCCGGTGTATTTATGGGTTAATCTTTCAAATACGCAGCATTTAGGGGTGTGATTTGCACCTCTTTCTATTTCTCATATTTCTTTGCTGCTTAAAAATAAAATTATTTCTAGTTTCCCTGCTTTCCTCCCCCCTCCCACTGCTATTCCAGGGATTGAAAACAGGTTATTTCTTTATTATCCCATAAATCTCCCAGGCCCTGCCACACCACCAGGACAGCTTATTTTGGGGAAGAAAACAGATTCGATTATTATTTCATTTCTCAAGAAGAATTTGACAAAATGGTGAACACAGTAAGTACCTGACTCCTGTCCTTGTAGCTTTTTTCCTTCTCCCATAGTGAACTCAACCTCTCTGTGCAAGCCTGATTTATTTTATTTTTTATATTAGGTTCGTGCCTGGGTGTGAATGTTTATTCACTCTCAGTTGTGGTTTTAAGTTTATAGACAGAAACCACAAATTTCTGTTAGATTTGTGCTGTCTTTTCTCCTGTAAATGAATTTATAGAAACCACTAGATGGGCAAAATGGCCAGTGGGGAATATTTAAATAATAGTATAACAAAGAAATAAACTTATTTTCAGGCACAAATATAGCGTGGGGTTTATTGGTTTTATTTTTTCAACATTTTCCAGCAACCCTGCAGGGAATTCCTTGGAAGTTTAGCAAATCCCCCCCTAAAGGAGTGAGTTTTCTCTGAAGGATTTCTGCCTCCAGCTGCTCTTTTTGATGCCTTTTGCAACAAAACTTTGCCTTGAAAAGCCACAACAGAGCCCATTATTTGTATTGATACCAAAAGGGGGAAGCCAGCAGAGCCTGAAACAACTGAGCTGGCCCTTCATGATAACAATTATCAAGGAGTTCAATTTTTAAAACATAAAATAATCTGCTTCCATCTCTCCAGGGCTGCAGAACTTTGAAATGCCTCAGCCAGCTCCACGTTCCCCTTGCAGATGTGTTGCAGTTCTTCCTTTCCCTTGAGATCTCCCATTTTTGTTATAAATCCACCAGAAGGAAGCCCCTTGCTTTGGATGTTCCTTTCCAGTGGGAAGGAATAACCCAGGAATGCTGTCAGCACTTTGTTGCCAGGATTTTGGAATTTGATTATCCATGGACAAGGCACAAGCCCAGATATGGGGGCTCTTTTCTGCTGATTTCAGGCTCTCAGTGCCCTCATTAATGCTGATTTAAACAGGAAGAAACTTTGTAGGGAGAGAAATCAGGGAAATCTAAAGTGTTTCACTCATTTGAGGAAGTTGTTCCCATTGGAGTGTTTCCCTTGGCATTATCCTTGTTCTGAATTTCAGGGGAAATTTCTGGTAACCTACAAATACAGTGGCCACAGCTATGGACTGGGAAGAGACACGGTGGAATCCATAGCCAGGGAGGGGCTGGCTACCTGTGTCCACCTGGAAATTGAGGTGAGGATCACCTGGGTGGGGCCATTTCTTCATGGGATTTGGGACAGGACAAAGGGAATGGGCTCAAGTTGTGCCAGGGGAGGCTCAGGTTGGATACTGGGGGAAATTTCTTCCTGGAAAGGATTGGAACAGGCAGTGGTGGAGTCTCCATCCCTGGAATTGTTCAAGAAACACGAGGATGTGGCACTTGGGGACATGGGTCAGTGGTGGCCTTAGCAGTGCTGGGGGAATGATTTTGGAGGGCTTTTCCAACCTTGGTTTAGTCAGAAGGATCCCTCTGCTGATCTGCTGTTTAAATTTTCAATTTCTGGTTGATTTTTTCAGCATCACCAGCACTTCCCATTTGTCTTGGTTTGTACAGACAGGTGTCTGCTGAGGAAGGCAGGAGCCTCCCCTGAAATGGAAAATGTAAACCCCCTCCCTCCAAATTGTTATAATTCTGAAATTAAGGGGCTCTCAGGCAAAGATATGGGAATAGGAATAACAGTTCTTTACTAGGGAAATTAAAAATACAAATGCCATAGTACAAAAAAGAAAACAACCCACTGCCAGAGTCAGAACAGAGCTGGCAGCCTGTGGGTCAGGGAGGTGGCAGCAGTGCCATTCCATGGGGGCTCAGCCCTCCTGCAGTGCCAGCTGTGCTTCTGCTGGAGCAGGATCCTGGACAAGGCTGGAGTTTTCCTCTGGAGCTCCAGGGCTGCTGGAGATGGGCCTGGGCTCCCTCTGGGAATGCAGTGGGGCAGAAAGCTGCTCCTCTGGGAATGCAGTGGGCAAAGGCTGCTGTGCTGTTGCAGGAGTCAGATTGGATCCAGGTAGGAATGCTTGGCTCCTGCCCTGGGCACAGCATCTCCCCATGGGATGCTGGAATTTTCTCAGCCATGCAGGGACACTCAGTGGCCATGGACAGAAGAGATCTCCTGGAGGGAGGATTGGCTGTGGGAGAGAGAAAGAAAAAACTGCCCCATGGACAGCAGAGAACTGCCCCACCTCTGACAGATGGGGATAGAACACACACCCAGCCACATCCTGCATTCCCAACCTAAGACACCATTCCAGCAACCTCAGCTTCCCACCCATCTCCACCCCACAGCAGCACCAGTCCAGGTCCCCCCTAAAAAAAAATTTCTCCTTTGCTGATGAAGCCACAGAGAGTTTGAGGCAATATTTGAGACAGAACTATTAATTTTTTTTTTTTTTTTGAGGGGTTGCTTTCCCCTGTAAGAGGTTTGTCAGGTGCTCAGAAGCTGGGCCACAGTAGGAGACTGGGTCACAACAAAGAAATGCCAAGACCCTTCTCTTGGAACCCCAAAAGCTGAAGTTTTTAGCTAATTTTATAATTAAACTTCTCATTCCCTTGTGTCAGTCTTTAGTAGGTAGGTGAGGTGACAAAAAAGGAGAGGCATTCTGCATTTCCTTCCGAATTATTTCTTCAAAATAAGCTCCCTCTAGGTGAGATTCCAAAATGAGAGGCTCCAAGGAGTGCCTGGAATGTGGCACCGAGTAAAACAACAGAGATAAAAAATGAATTGAGGAGAGTGTAGTGCTAACACAGGGTCCTGAGCTGAGCATCCTGATCAAAAGCTGATAGTAATTTATCATAAATTACAGGATTTAAGTAATTTATCATAAATTATAGGATTAAAGTAATTTATCTTAAATTACTTTAAAATGATAAGTAATCATTTAAGTAATTTAAGATAAATTTGTTTGGGAAACTGGTGATCAAAAAATCTGATTTTCAGTTGAGTAAAACAACAGAGATAAAAAGAAACATTGGAGAGTGCAGCGCTAGCACAGGAATCTGAGCTGAGCATTCTGATTTTAAATTTCATAAATTACAGGTTGCTCATTTTGTTTGAGAAACTGGTGATCAAAAAATCTGATTTTCAGTTGAGTAAAACAACAGAGATAAAAAGAAACGTAGGAGAGTGCAGTGCTAACACAAGAATCTGAGCTGAGCATTCTGATTTTAAATTTCATAAATTACAGGATGATCATTTTGTCTGAGAAACTGATCAAAAAAAAAATCTGATTTTCAGTTGACTACCTTGGTGTTCATGAGGGAGTTTGGGCCCAGAATAAACCCATGCACATCCACTGGCTGGAACATAAATGTACAGATAACAGCAGCACTAAAAACCAAGTGTTTCCTTGCTCAAAAGAGCAACAATTTAGTGCTGCAATGCTGCTTCTGAGTGCCCGTGACTCAGCTATATTAAAGAGGGAATTAATTACTGCATCTCTGGGTATTTCCAGCTGTTTTTCCCCTCGGTTTGGGCAAGAGCTGTGAATCACCCTGGCTCTCCACTGATGGGCACGGAGCGTGTTCCTTGTCTCGCCAGACAGGCCTTAAATCCACAAAGCAAGAAAAACAGAATATGAAACCTTGATGGAATTTTCAAGCTGTCACTGATTTATTAAAGAAATATGGATATTGATCTAGCACCGATATCCAACTGTGACGGACAAAAACTCTCTGACAGTTTGAAGTTAGAAAGTGTATGTTCATTGCGGCGCCGGGCAGCGTGCGGGACAGCTCCCAAATACACACCGCACCTTTCCAATGATTGCAGAGTCCTTTTATCCACACCAGAATTGAATACCCAAAATACAAACACATATTCATCATTTAGTACATCCCATTCCTCGCTCCGTATGCTAATCATTCCCAAAGCTATTAAGCATGCAGAGTTTGTTCCTTGAAATGGGTCGGTGGTGCCTTTCATGGGGAGGGGTCCCAAAATGAGGAAGTCAATGAAGTCTTCCTCATTCTGACCTCTCTACCTTTTCAATGCAAATATGACAAATGAACCTTGGTAGAACTCCCATTCCCTGTCTTCAATTGGTTTCAGAACAGAGGAGGCCCACAATTGTCTCATGTTCCTAAAAGCCATTTGTCAGTTTCTATATTCCTCATTATAAACCCAGCTAACTAAACATTGTGTTGACAAGCAATCAATTATTAGTTAACTACTAATTCTTAACTTCATCAAGGCCTACTTACAGAGGCCTTTTATTTTAATTAACTCTAGTAAGGCTTATCTCTAAAATCTTAGCTCCTCTAAAATCTCTAAATCCCTTAAAGTTTATGTTTCATCACTTCCTCACCAGGGCAGACGTGTCAGCAAATAATTTAGGGGATGGGGCTTAATGCAACGTGGTGTTTGTTTATTTATTCATGAGGAGCTGAGCCCACACCACAGGCCCCCACCGTAACTTTTATTGGGAATTGCCAAAGCAGGCAGCTAAAACCCCTCTTGTCCCCCAAGTTTTGGGAGCACACAGGAATTATGCAGTCACAGCAATGCAGTTACACTCAAATATTAAAAAAAAAAAATCAGCAGAAACATCAATACACCTAAAACAGCAGCTTGCACATTCCATACATTTGATTTTCAGTATTTGTGTCAAGAGAAACGCACTTAGATACTGCTGCCAGGTGTTCCTCCAGACTATCAAAAATAATGTATTCGTTTAAATATTAAGAATAGATGTGGTCAGTGAATGAGGTTGCTGGATAAGAAAACAGTGGGTCTTGGCATAAATTATGAATATTCTGACCAAATTCTGATTACAGCTGACCAGAATCTGGAGGCAGAAACAGAGGGTGTAGATGAAGAGAATGATTCTATGGAATTAACAAATCTTTCAAGTTAAAACCTAACTGAAATGTTGCCTTGGAACAAGCTCATTCCAGTCAGTGAGATTTTGTGAGATTTAGAAACCTGGCCAGGAAACAAATCCTCCCCTTCCTGCCATTTGCAAGCTCTTTTCCATAGTTTTTGTTAATTCTTAGCCACTGTCACGTAAAACCTCATCCCACAGTGAGTTTTGTATCACTGTGGGCTCTGAGAAACAATAATTTTGAGTTATGGGTGGGAATTTGAAGTGCTGAGTCCATTGTCTGCCACAGGGCTCAGAACAAAAGTGATTTAGCAGCATTTAAAGGAAATTTTAATTATGGGCCGTGGGCTGAGACTGAAAATTTAGAGCTGTTCATTCCCTTTAATTTAGAGTGCATTTTGGGCTGATAAAGGAGACTGACACCAATTTTAAAAGTTCAAATCTTGCTGAGCCTACACTTGCAATCAGAGAGGCTGCTGCAAGTCTGACACTCAGTTCTGTTTTAAAATTAAATTAAATTAAATGTTTGCAGTGCTTCCCCTTTGCTCTGGTAGCCACCAATGCCTGCAGAGCAACCTCCAGCCACTAATTTGGGATAAACACAGAGGGAAAAAAAAAAAAAAAACCTCAGCTACAACTTCAACAAACACTCAGTTTCATAAATAAATCCCTATGGATTTTTTCTGTTTTATTTTCAAGGAGAAAAAACTCAGCTACAAGTTCAACAAACATTCAATTTCTTTAATAAACCCCCGTGTTTCTCTGCTTTATTTTCAAGGAGAATAAACTGGGTTCCTTGATCGACAAACATTCAATTTCAAGAAAAAACCCACTTTTTTTGTCTTGTATTTCAGGGAGAAAAAACTCAGCTCCAAATTTAACAAGCACTCCATTTCAAGAATAAAAACACTGGTTTTCTCTTCTTTATTTTCAAGGAGAAAAAACTCAGCTCCAACTTCAACACTCAATTTCAAGAATAAACCCCTATGGGTTTTTTTTTTTCTGTTTTATTTTCAAGGAGAAAAAACTCAGCTTCAAATTCCACAAACGCTCCGTCTCACAAAAAAAACCACTTTTTTTTTTTCTCTTTTCTTTTTTTCTTTTTTTTTTTTCTTTTTTTTTTTTTTATTTTTCTGCTTTATTTTCAAGGGCGTCCGTAGCTTGAAAAAGACCCACTTTAAACCCAGGTACGTCCTGTTGGTACCAAAGGACAAATGGAAATATGGGGAACACCTGAGGAGGACAGGATTGTTCAGCAGGCCAGAGATTGAAGAGGCAGTGTCCAGAGTGGACATGTACCTCCAAATAAACCAGGACTGCCCTGGGTACTTCAGTGCAGTCATCTACACGGGTGAGTTAATTGCTGATTTCCTTTGGGATAATTAGGGACAGCAGGCTGTTGAGTTTTTAATCTTCTTTTCTGCCCAGGTTGGGATGAAATGTGTGAGATGGTATTTCTTGTTTAGTTGTTCTTATCTGTGTCACAGTCTCACAAACCCTGAGTTCTACAGCACTTTAACAAACTAAAAATGGAGCCCCACCTCTCTCTCTACAAGGCCTTTTGAGGATAAACTGTCCAATTAAGAAATGACACCTCAATTATTTTCACTTTTAACCCAATAACCAACCACCCGTGCCTACAATGTGACTTTTTTATCCAATTGCACAAAAACACCCAAAGCCATGGAGAAGGAGGTGAAGAAGAAGGAGCAGCCTCTGCCCCAAAACCTCCATCGTGCCTTATATCTATTCCTGTATTCTAAACCCTTAAACACTGGGTTTCCCACCCTGTGATATCACACACTTCTGTTCAAACTCCACCCCCACAATCCCAGTTCTGTCATTCCATTTTGGAAGCTTCTCCACGGCCTCAGGTCAGTGCAGTGTTCTCTTGGGGGTCAGTGCCTGGCAGCACAGAGAGTCTGAAATTCTCAGCAGCCAAGGTTCCAAGAAGTTAATTGCTGATTTCCTTTGGGATAATTAGGGACAGCAGGTTGTTGAGTTTTTATCTTCTTTTCTGCCCAGGTTGGGATGAAATGTGTGAGATGGTATTTCTTGTTCAGAGTCAGATGTTTATTAGTTCTTATCTGTGTTACAGTCTCAAAAACCCTGAGTTCTACAGAACTTTAACAAACTAAAAATGGAGCCCCACCTCTCTCTCTACAAGGCCTTTTGAGGATAAACTGTCCAATTAAGAAATGACACCTCAATTATTTTCACTTTTAACCCAATAACCAACCACCCGTGCCTGCAATGTGGACTTTTTTATCCAATTACACAAAACCACCCAAAGCCATGGAGAAGGAGGTGAAGAAGAAGGAGCAGCTTCTGCCCCAAAACCTCCAGCTTGCTTTATAGATATTCCTGTATTCTAAACCCTTAAACTCTGAGTTTGCCACCCTGTGATATCACACACTTCTATCCAAACCCCACAATCCCAGTTCTGTCATTCCATTTTGGAAGCTTCTCCACGGCCTCAGGTCAGAGCAGTGTTCTCTTGGGGGTCAGTGCCTGGCAGCACAGAGAGTCTCAAATTCCCAGCAGCCAAGGTTCCAACAGCAGGTGGGAGAATCCTTTCTGGAAGGAATCCCTCTCTAATTCATTCCTTTTGTAGAGGTGGTTTTTGGGGCTTACCACATTAAATTACAGCACCGTGGTGCAAGTATTGCAAATTTGTAAACGTGGCAGACAGAGCTTGCAATTTAAACTTAGCCCTAAAGAAATAAACCAATAGGAAAATATTTATGAGAGTGCAGAACCTGAATTTCAGATTTTCTCAGTGTGCTGTTTATGAAGACGAAGGTTTTTCTCCCCAAGAGACATTAAAAATGTATTTCTGTGACAAACAACATATTTCTGTATTTTCTGGCTAAGTTAAAAACGTATTTCTGTGTCAAACTCATGTGATTTGTGTCTTTGCACTGATGAAAAGTTGGTTTTTTATCCCGTTTCTCTTCTCTCTGCCATGAAATGCATTTCCCTCTCTGCAGATGAGCTGGATGAGGCATTCACAGAGCTGACTCGCCTTGTCAAGGTCTACCTGGGCTTGGAGCCACCTGACTCTGTGGACAACGTTCAAGGAACCAAGAGCAGGGCAGGTAAAGCGGTTTTATCAGCTGAACAGTCCAATTTATTGGTAATTGATTTATTGAAACCTGTAAATGATGCAGCTTGTGACACCCGAAACCTCCACAAGCTGCTCTGCAATGGCTCTCCCAGGCTGATTCCTCCACCAGGATGGTTTTGGGCTCAGATGGAGTTTCCAACTCTCCTGAGGATGGTCTTGAGCTCTGGATGGAGTTTCCTGATTCTCCTGAGGATGGTTTTGGGCTTTGGATGGTCTCCTCACTCTTTTTTGGGCTCAGATGGAGTTTCCTGACTCCTCCGTGGATGGATTTGGACTCAGATGGAGTTTCCTGACTCCTCTGATGGTTTTGGGCTCTGGATGTTCTCCTGACTTTTTTGGGCTCAGGTGGAGTTTCCTGACTCTCCTGAGGATGATTTTGGACTCAGATGGAGTTTCCTGACTCTCCTGAGGATGATTTTGGACTCAGATGGAGTTTCCTGACTCTCCTGAGGATGGTTTTGGGCTCAGATGGAGTTTCCTGACTCCTCTGTGGATGGTTTTGGGCTCAGATGGGGTTTCCTGACTCTCCTGGGGATGATTTTGGGCTCAGATGGAGTTTCCTGACCCATCTGAGGATGGATTTAGGCTCAGATGGAGTTTCCAACTCTCCTGAGAATGGATTTGGACTCAGGTGGAGTTTCATGACTCTCCTGAGGATGGTTTTGGGCTCAGATGGAGTTTCCTGACTCTCCTGAGGATGGTTTTCGGCTCAGATGGAGTTTCCAACTCTGTTGAGGATAGATTTAGGCTCTGGATCCCCAATTCCAGATAAATCCCAAGTGAGGGGTGCTCAAGGCTGGACTTTGAGCAACAAGAAACAGGGATGGCACCGGGACCTCCCTTTACTCTTCCCCAGGATGGCCCAAAGGGCAGGAAAATCTGGATAATAAGATGAAAAAACAACTTAAAACTCCACTCCAAGTGCTTTTGGGGTGAGCCACTGATCCCAAACGATCTGTGGTGTGTTTCAGAGAAGCCTTTTAACCCCTGAATGGCCGAGGCTGGAGCCTCGTGGCCACTTCCAGCTAATCCAAGTGCTTGCTCTCACTCCTGCTGGTGTAACTCGGGTCAGGGAATGGTTCCAGGCAAAATTTCATGGAATTCCTGAGTGGGAAGGGACCCACAAAGATCATCCAGGCACAGACACCCCAACAATCCCACCCTGGGAGCGGTGTCCAAACGCTCCTGGAGCAGCCTTGGGAATGTGCCCGTTCCCTGGGGAGCCTGGGCAGTGCCCAGCACCTTCTGGGGGAAGAAATTTTCCCCAAAATCCAACTTAAACCTGGCACAGCTCCCGTTGTTTCCTGTCCCTGCCACAGGGAGCAGGGATTGGAGAGACCTCGAGGGGTCTCCCCTCACCTCCTCCTCTCCAGGCCAAACAAACCAGACCCTCCTTATGTAACTTCCTAAATTTATTAAGTTATGTAAATTCCTAAATTAACACAACAAAAAGAAACCCCAGAACTCTCCCAAACTTTCAGACAGATCAATTCCTTGATCCTGCAGCCACGGAATTGGCTCCAGGAGGGAAAGAGAGCGAGAAGAACTTTACTGGAATAAAAAAAAAATAAATAAATAAACAAAAAGGACATCATGGTAAAAAAGAGGATGTGCAAGATGAATTAAAAAGAAGCTAATCTTTAGGAACTTTTCCCTCTGACTCCAGGAATTTTGTGGATTTGGTTCCATTTTAGATCCATTGGAACAGGGTGGAGAATCAGTTCCCCCAGGAGCACAGAGCCAATATCCACGGCCCGTGTGGCTGGGGAAGGCTGCAAATAAAAGTATCTGGAAAAAGGGCAACATGTCTGAAAATTTTAATAAAGGACAGTGCAATATTCATCAGTTCATCATTTCATGTAATTTTGGATCATGGAAGAATGAATAATATTAATTTCCCAGCGGACACAGGAAAAGCTTCTGCACACACTGTGGCTCCTCAGAGCTACAGCAGTGAGGACTTTGCTGAAAAATCTTATTTAGCTTTAAATTAAGTAGATTTTATTTTAATTTCCAGGACTTCCACGTTCATCTGAAATGAAAAAGGTGATTTCCTTGCCTTATTTGCTGTAATATTGTATTTTCTTGCCTTAAAAACTCTGGGGACGTTTTGTCTCAAAGGCAACAAACCCCACCAAACCCTAGAGAGATCATTAGAAAAGAAGGAAAAAGGCTGAGGATTAAAAAGAAAAGATTTTTATATAATCCTGGTATTTTTGGGGATAGATTTAAGCATCTGAAGCTCCTTTTAAGGACTTTGTATTCCTCAGCAGCTCTTCCAGAGAGGCACTTGTCACTACAGAAACTTCATTAACACTGCAAGATTTTTGGCAATTCTGCTGCTCATAAAGTAGCTTTTAAATTTACTACACGCCATTAAATTCACTCAGAGCCCCATTTATAGGTGTTTAAATAAGTTCAACTCTCTTATTTCTAGAGATCCTCTCTTCTCCTGGACTGTGGGAAATAATTTATTTTCCAAACCTTGCCCCGAGGTTGTCTTTAAAAGGGAGGTTTTTAGTGAGATTGCAGAGGGGGAAGTTTGCTTGTGGGAGATTATGAGAGGTTTATAATTGTTTTTCTTTTTTTAATGAACTGCTGGGCAAGATCTTTTGCTGGTGTACAGAATAAAAAAAAAAAAAATCCAGGGAGAAAATCGATAAGTTCTTTTAAAAATCTTTTAATAGCAGAAGTAGAACAATTTTTGGAGCTGATAAGGCTTTGTACTTCCATTGGCAGCTTTCATCCATGGGATCCAGTGATTTGAAACTATTAAAATCCTGGATGGTTTGGGTTGGGAGGGAATTTAAAGCCCATCCAGTTCCAACCCTGACACCTTCCACTATCCCAGGGTGCTCCAAGCTGGCCTTGGACACTTCCAGGGATGGGGAAGCCACAGCTTCCCTGGCAAGCCAGAGCCCTCAGAGGAAAGAAAGCCAAACAACAATATTTATAAGGTTATTTCTATGGCTTCATTTCACATTTAGATATGATTTTATACACAGGATAAATCCCAGTTTACGGATTTTTTTTTTCAATTTTGAAATGATTTGAATTATTCAAAATAATTTTGGTTTTAAAAACTGAGCTGTGTGGAGGGACCTTCAAGCCCATCCAGTGCCATGGACACCTTCCACTCTCCCAGGTTTCTCCAAACCTGTGGTGGTTTTGTATGGGAGTTATTTACAGAAGTGATACAAATTTTCTAATTACTGAAAAGCTGTATACGCTTCCGTGAAAAACACGCGTGAAACATGAAAGAACCTGGAGAACAATAAACTGACAGAAATTTTTGTTTCTTTACATTGTCATTAAGAGAGAAAAGGTTGTAGGGAGAGGAAAAGCGTCCGGTTTTGGTTTGCTAATTTGAGATTTCCCCGCTCGTTAGCGCTCATTAGCTGCAAATCTCAAATTAGCCAACCAAAACTGTCCTAGTTGAGAAGGTCACAATACAAATACTCCATTTTCAGAAGATCCAAACTGGTTTTATTCTAGCATGCATGCTTTTTGTACATTCTTACAAAACTCATAAATTTGCACTTATTGATCACAAGAAACAAACAAAGTGCTCATTGGAACAGGCAGTTGCACCTTCTCTTATTTCTCCTTCTTGCTTTCTTGGTTTCTGTGTCAACGACCTTGGTAGGAAATTCTTTCTGGGGTAAATGGATCCACTTATCAAACATGGATCCTCTTATCAAACATGGATCTTCTTATCAAACATGGATCCTCTTATCAAACATGGATCCTCTTATCAAACATGGATCTTCTTATCAAACATGGATCCTTTTATCAAACATGGACCCTCTTATCAAACATGGATCTTCTTATCAAACATGGATCCTCTTATCAAACATGGATCCTCTTATCAAACATGGATCTTCTTATCAAACACGGATCCTCTTGTCAAAAATGGATCCTCTTATCAAACATGGATCCTGTTATCAAACATGGATCTTCTTATCAAACCTGGATCCTTTTATCAAACATGGATCCTCTTATCAAACATGGATCTTCTTATCAAACATGGATCCTCTTATCAAACCTGGATCCTCTTATCAAACCTGGATCCTCTTATCAAACATGGACCCTCTTATCAAACATGGACCCTCTTATCAAACATGGATCTTCTTATCAAACATGGATCCTCTTATCAAACACGGATCCTGTTATCAAACACGGATCCTCTTATCAAACATGGACCCTCTTATCAAACATGGATCTTCTTATCAAACATTGATCCTTTTATCAAACATGGATCCTCTTATCAAACACAGACCCTCTTATCAAACATGGATCCTGTTATCAAACATGGATCTTCTTATCAAACATGGATCTTCTTATCAAACACAGATCCTCTTATCAAACATGGATCCTCTTATCAAACACGGATCCTCTTATCAAACATGGATCTTCTTATCAAACAGGGATCCTCTTATCAAACAGGGATCCTCTTATCAAACAGGGATCCTCTTATCAAACACAGATCCTCTTATCAAACATGGACCCTCTTATCAAACATGGATCTTCTTATCAAACAGGGATCTTCTTATCAAACATGGATCCTCTTATCAAACTTCTCTCTGGTTCAAAGAAGTCGCTGTGAAACCTCTTCCACACAAAACCACCACAAAAACCCAATCCAGCCGGGCCTGGGCCACTCCGCAGGGATGGAAAATGAAAATGGAAATGTTCCTTCCCGCTTGTGTTCAGAACATTTCTATTGAGGATTGTCTTTCCCACCCCAGGTTCCAGAAATCAGCTCTTCCCAGAGGAAAAGTTGTCCCCGGGCAAGGGAACTCCTGCGCGCTCTCGGACTCTGTCCTTCGGTGGCCTCTTGGACCCTTCTGCCAAAAACTGTCCCAGAGACCTCCAGGATTTGCTGACTGCACCTCCAGGCTCTGTGGTAAGGAGCAGCTCCTGTCACCTGAGAAACCAGGAGCTGCAGTCAAACCTTTTCCAATTTTCAGGGGAAAAAATGTTCTCTGTTCTCTGTCCCGTTCTGATTTCAACAATATTTCCCAGTTCTCCTGAACCGTGGAATGGTTTGTGTTGGAAGGGACCTTAAAGATCATCCTGTGCCACCCCTGCCATGGGCAGGGACACCTTCTGGAATTCCTGTTGTGCACATTCCCAAAAAAAAGGTGAAGGAGCTGAGATGGGGAGTTTTGGAGCTGAGGGATTTGATGGAATAAATAATCCCCAGAAGGTGACAATTTAAGGGGAGGAGACTCAGCCCTTCAAAAGCACCTAAAAATATCTCTGGGTTGATTTGGGTTCTTTTTCAGTGACCTGACAGAACACAAAAAGGGGGCAATTTAAAGCCAACAACCACAAAATCTTCCCAAGAGAGGAAGGAAAAACTCCTCCAGCTGCAAAATTCCAGGGCTTGGGGCATTTCCAGTGGAAGTGGGGTTGTACCTCTGGAATTCCTGCCATGCACAGGAATTCCCACAAAAGGGTGAAGGAGCTGAGATGGGAAGTTTTGGAGCTGAGGGATTTAGGACAGGAGTTGTGTTTCCCACCAGGGCTCTGGGTTGGATCACTTTGGGATTCAGGCACCAAAAGGATTTCATTTTTCCCCATAAATCCTCAGCCCTGCCACAGCAATAAAAACAACGGGGAGAAATGCAGATCCCAGGAGCTGCTCCCTGGTTTTCCCCTCACTGTGCCTGAGTCTCTGTTTGTGTCCTCAGCTTGGCTGGGGTGGAATCCTGGAATGGTTTGGGTGGGAAGGGACCTTGAACTCCTCCAGTTCCACCCTCTGGACACTTCCCACTACCCCAGGCTGCTCCAAGCCCTGGCCTTGGACACTTGCAGGGATCCAGGAGCAGCCACAGCTTCTCTGGGAATTCCACTCCAGGGCCTCCCCACCCTCCCAGGGAAGAATTCCTTCCCAATATTCCATCCAACCCTTTTCTCTCTCAGCTGAAGGCCAATCCCCCTTGTCCTGTCACTCCATTCCCCTGGGATTGAGGCAGCTAAACTCAGAGAAGAGCACAAATCGTATTTTCTGCTCATCTTTACTCCAGAATAAACCCATTAATGATTTAATCCATTTGTGTACTGGGGTGAGGAGCAGAATTTCATCCCTCAGTCCTACACAAGGACGTGGAATTCTGTTTTGTGGGAATATCTGGATGCAGTCCTTATCAACACCATCCCGCAGCAGTGCAAAACTCATCCAGCCAAGCCCTTCCCAGTTTTATTCCAGTGATAACTGCCAGGCATCAAATTTAATCCCATTTTTTCACCTGCTTTTGCTTTTTTTAATCAAAAAAACGCTTGGATTTCAAACAACCTCTGGAAACTCTTTCCTTTTTTCCCTTTTCTCCCTTTTCTCCGTGGCTGCTGCTCCTTTTACAGGAGAACAGCAGGAAAAAGAGGAAAAGAGAAATGAAAGCTGTAAGACCAGCTCAGTTCCAGGGAGGGATGGCTTGGCAGGCACCACAATTCCCCTATTTTTAATATTTCTAATACACTCCGTGTATTTCTAATTCCTCTGGTGTTTAAAATCAGGGCTGGGGGGTGGAGGAACAACCCCTGCCCTGCTTTTCCCAGGATTTAAAAATGGTGTGGAAGAAAGTTCTGCCTTAGAAACAAACAGGGGAACTCCCACCTTTCCGTTTTCTGGAATGAAATTCCTCTTTTTGAGTGCAAAGTTCCCAAACTGCCAGGAGCGCTGTTCGTTTTCATCCAAAGCTTCGTTGGTTTAAGGTGAGGGAGAAGCCAAAATATTTCCTTTGTGTCACTCTGCCCCAACAATTTCTATTTTTTTCACTTTTATATTCAGAGTTTACATTTTGCATACAGTTTATGGTGGAGGAGGCCATCATTTACCTCGGGTTTAACTCACTTGGTGACCACAAAACTCTTTTTTCTTATTATTCTCCTTTCTCAGGAATAACTTTGTATTTACTGTTTTAAATATATATATTTATAACAAATTTTTTTATATATATATATATACTATATACTATATATAATATATATATATTTATACTATATACTATATACTATATACTATATATATATTTATACTATATGTAAAATTATATATAGTAAATATATATGTATATAGTAAATATATACTATATATAATATATATAATATATATTTATACTATATATAAAATTATATATAGTAAATATATATGTAAATCTATATAATAAATAAATAAATACCTTGTTATTTGATTCTGTTTTTCCCCACATGTGTCCACATTCAAGGTGAAACCCAGATGCCTCTTAGACCAAATTAAATGGGAAAATTAGAAATATCTCTGCAGCCTTAAAGCCAAATTTTTCAGCTGTTACATTTGGGACTTTAAATTATTTTGGCACCCAAGTAATGTGATGTCACCAGAGTAACCACACTCCCCTCACTCCAAGGAGAACTGA